>NC_061508.1:142014673-142060775 GCF_022539505.1 Lolium rigidum | reverse complement strand
GGAAGGTCTTATTTTCCCAGGAAACTAACGGTGCCAGAAGGGCAATTGAAGTGGAGGCACGAGGGCCCCACACCATAGGGCGGCGCGGCCCAGGGGGGGCCTGCGCGGCCCTGTGGTGTGGCCCCCTCGGCCGGCCTCCGACGCCCTCCTTCGGACTACTTATTCGCCTCGACCTAAAAACGCCTGCAGAGAAGTGGAAGTCGCCAGAAACCCTCCAGAACGCCGCCACATCGCGAAACTCCGTCGCGGGAGCCGGAAGTCTCCGTTCGGCACTCCGCCGGGACGGGAATTGGAGGAGATCATCACCGCCATCACCGTCAACGCCTCTCCATCAACCAGCAATGTTTCCCCCATCCATGTGTGAGTAATTCCCCCGCTGTAGGTGAAGGGGATGGTAGGGATTGGATGAGATTGGTCATGTAATAGCATAAGATTGTTAGGGCATAGTGCCTAGTGTCCGTAGATGGTACTTTTATGATATTGTTGCAACTTGTTATGCTTAATGCTTGTCACTAGGGCCCGAGTGCCATGATCTCAGATCTGAACATGTTATTGATTCATGAAGATATTCGTTGTTTATGATCTTACCCGCAAGTTGTATACACATGTCGCTGTCCGGAACCAATGGCCCCGAAGTGACAGAAATCGGGACAACCGGAGGGAATGGTAGTGATGTGAGGATCACATGTGTTCACGGAGTGTTAATGCTTTGCTCCGGTACTCTATTAAAAGGAGTACCTTAATATCCGATAGTTTCCCTTGAGGCCCGGCTGCCACCGGTCGGTAGGACAAAAGATGTTGTGCAAGTTTCTCATTGCGAGCACGTACGACTATAATTGGAACACATGCCTATTGATTGATTAGTACTTGGATACCGTTTTATTATTATCTCGCAAATGCCCTGCTATGATTGTTACATGAGTTTCTCTCATCCATGCAACGCCCGTCATCCGTCCCCGTGCCTACAGTATTTTAATCCTGCTGTTTACTATAATCACTACTGCTGTCTTTGTTACTCTGCTCGTCGTTATTTCACTATCGCTACTGCTATAAAACTGTTACTACTCGATAAACTCTTGCGAGCAAGTCTGTTTCCAGTGCAACTGAATTGACAACTCCGTTGTTAAGGCTTCCAAGTGTTCTTTGTCTCCCCTTGTGTCGAATCAATAAATTGGGTAATACTTCCCTCGAAGACTGTTGCGATCCCCTATACTTGTGGGTCATCAAAGATGCCGAAGAGCCAGTTGTTGTTTTCTGCTGTTTTTGGTTTCAGAAATCCTAGTAACGAAATATTCTCGGAATTGGACGAAATCAAGACCCAGGGTCCTATTTTGCCACGAACCTTCCAGAAGACCGAAAGGGATACGAAGTGGGGCCACGAGGGGCTGCCACCATAGGGCGGCGCGGCCCAGCCCTTGGCCGCGCCGACCTGTGGTGTGGGGCCCCCGTGTGGCCCCCACGTTGCCCTTCCGCCTACTTAAAGCCTCCGTCGCGAAACCCCGATGCGAAAAACCACGATACGGAAAACCTTCCGGAGACGCCGCCGCCGCCAATCCCATCTCGGGGGATTCCGGAGATCTCCTCCGGCACCTCGCCGGAGAGGGGATTCATCTCCCGGGAGGACTCTACACCGCCATGGTCGCCTCCGGAGTGATGAGTGAGTAGTTCACCCCTGGACTATGGGTCCATAGCAGTAGCTAGATGGTTGTCTTCTCCTCATTGTGCTTCATTGTTGGATCTTGTGAGCTGCCTAACATGATCAAGATCATCTATCCGTAATACTCTATGTTGTGTTTGTCGGGATCCGATGGATAGAGAATACCATGTTATGTTAATTATCAAGTTATTGCATATGTGTTGTTTATGATCTTGCATGCTCTCCGTTATTAGTAGAGGCTCGGCCAAGTTTTTGCTCTTAACTCCAAGAGGGAGTATTTATGCTCGATAGTGGGTTCATGCCCGCATTGACACCGGGACGATGACAGAAAGTTCTAAGGTTGTGTTGTGCTGTTGCCACTAGGGATAAAACATTGGCGCTATGTTCGAGGATGTAGTTGTTGATTACATTACGCACCATACTTAATGCAATTGTCTGTTGTTAGCAACTTAATACTGGAGGGGGTTCGGACGATAACCTGAAGGTGGACTTTTTAGGCATAGATGCAGTTGGATGGCGGTCTATGTACTTTGTCGTAATGCCCAATTAAATCTCACTGTACTTATCATGACATGTATGTGCATTGTTATGCCCTCTCTATTTGTCAATTGCCCGACTGTAATTTGTTCACCCAACATGCTTTTATCTTATGGGAGAGACACCTCTAGTGAACTGTGGACCCCGGTCCATTCTTTAATACTGAAATACAAATCTGCTGCAATACTTGTTTTTACTATTTTCTCTCGCAAACAATCATCTTCCACACAATACGGTTAATCCTTTGTTACAGCAAGCCGGTGAGATTGACAACCTCACCGTTTCGTTGGGGCAAAGTACTTTGGTTGTGTTGTGCAGGTTCCACGTTGGCGCCGGAATCCCCGGTGTTGCGCCGCACTACATCCCGCCGCCATCAACCTTCAACGTGCTTCTTGGCTCCTCCTGGTTCGATAAACCTTGGTTTCTTTCTGAGGGAAAACTTGCTGCTGTGCGCATCATACCTTCCTCTTGGGGTTCCCAACGAACGTGTGAAATACACGCCATCACCCACTATCTTGTTGGGCCGGCCCACTTGCTATATGGTGGACCCCACATACTAAATGGGCCGGCCCTTTAACAGGAAAGTGGGACCCACCGGTGCTTTTGGCCCGGCCCATTGGCTTGTTGGGCCAGCCCATTTGATCTAATGTGGACCCCACGTACTAAATGGGCCGGCCCGATAGCAGGAAAGTGGGACCGACATGCTAATTGGGCCGGCCCACTAACTTCTTGGGCCGGCCCAGTTGCTTTAATGTGGACCCCGCTTTGTAAATGGGCCGGCCCGATAACAGGAAAGTGGGTCCCACATGTCTTGTGGGCCGGCCCTTTTGCCTGTTGACCGGTCAAACGAGTGCATTCGGCCCGGCCCACATGCTTAGTGGGCCGGCCCATTAAAGGTTTGACCAGTCAACCTTAGAGGTTAGGCCCGGCCCACGTAACTAATGGACCAGCCCAGCTATATAGTTGACCGGTCAAACTAAGTCAGCTGGCCCGGCCCGCAAACTTAATGGGCTGGCCCGCTTAAGACGTGGCAGGCCTCGTGTGGGCCTACCATCTACCACGGGGTTTCAGCCGGTTAACGCCGTTAATCGCCGGCTAACGGCGTCCGCCACGTGTCGGCTTGCATGACGTCGGCAGTCAACGGGCTCCCGGAAACACTTGGGCAACGGTCCGATTTTCCGTGGCGGAAGGGCGCCCAAGCGCGACGGACCGAAAAATCGTCGTAGGACTTTGCCTGACGCGGTTTCCACAACAGAACCCATATCGTCGGGTTAGGCCCATAGGCGACGAAAAATACCCCTTAGCGGACGATTTTGAGACGTTGTCTATCAGAACTTTTCTTGTAGTGAGATGATCTGAGTAGATATGGGTATATCTATTTCATGAAACATAAATCCGAAACTTTCAAGAAGTTTAAGGAATTCCAAAGTGAACTAGAAAATCAACGTAACAAGAAGATTAAATTTCTACGATCTGATCGTGGAGGTGAATATCTGAGTTATGAGTTTGGCATGCATTTAAAGAAATGCGGAATACTTTCACAATTGACACCACCGGGAACACCACAACGAAACGGTGTGTCCGAACGTCGTAATCGAACTCTCTTAGATATGGTTCGTTCTATGATGTCTCTTACTGATTTACCTTTATCATTTTGGAGTTATGCATTAGAGACAGCCGCATTCACTTTAAATAGAGCACCATCAAAATCCGTTGAAACGACACCGTATGAATTATGGTTTAATAAGAAACCTAAGCTATCGTTCCTTAAAGTTTGGGGTTGCGAAGCCTATGTAAAGAAGTTACAACCGGACAAGCTAGAACCCAAAGCGGAGAAATGCGTCTTCATAGGATACCCTAAGGAAACTATAGGGTATACTTTCTATCACAGATCCGAAGGCAAAATCTTTGTTGCTAAGAACGGAACCTTTCTTGAGAAAGAATTTCTCACTAAAGAAGTGATCTGGAAGAAAAGTAGAACTCGATGAGATTGATGAATCTATACTCGTTGATCGGAGTAGCGCAAGCATCGGAAGTTGTACTGTACCGGCTGATACGTCTCCGACGTATCGATAATTTCTTATGTTCCATGCCACATTATTGATGATATCTACATGTTTTATACACATTATATGTCGTATTTATGCATTTTCCGGCACTAACCTATTAACGAGATGCCGAAGAGCCGATTGCTCGTTTTCTGCTGTTTTTGGTTTCAGAAATCCTACAAAGGAAATATTCTCGGAATTGGACGAAATCAACGCCCGGGGTCCTATTTTTACACGAAGCTTCCGGAAGACCGAGGGGAAAGGAAGTGGGGCCACGAGGCGCCGCCACGGCAGGGCGGCGCGGCCCGGGTCTTGGCCACGCGGCCCCGGCGTGTGGGGCCCTCGTGTGGCCCCCGCGTTGCCCTTCCGCCTACTTAAAGTCTTCGTCGCGAAACCCCCGCACCGAGAGCCACGATACGGAAAACCTTCCGGAGACGCCGCCGCCGCCAATCCCATCTCGGGGATTCAGGAGATCGCCTCCGGCACCTCGCCGGAGAGGGAATCATCTCCCGGAGGACTCTTCACCGCCATGGTCGCCTCCGGAGTGATGAGTGAGTAGTTCACCCCTGGACTATGGGTCCATAGCAGTAGCTAGATGGTTGTCTTCTCCTCATGTGCTTCATTGTCGGATCTTGTGAGCTGCCTAACATGATCAAGATCATCTATCCGTAATTCTATATGTTGTGTTTGTCGGGATCCGATGGATAGAGAATACTATGTTATGTTGATTATCAATCTATTACCGATGTGTTGTTTATGATCTTGCATGCTCTCGGTTATTAGTAGAGGCTCGGCCAAGTTTTTGCTCTTAACTCCAAGAGGGGGTATTTATGCTCGATAGTGGGTTCATGTCTCCGTGAATGCGGGGAGTGACAGAAACCTCTAAGGTTATGGATGTACTTGTTGCCACTAGGGATAAAACATTGATGCTATGTCCGAGGATGTAGTTATTGATTACATTACGCACCATACTTAATGCAATTGTCCGTTGATTTGCAACTTAATACCGGAAGGGGTTCGGATGATAACCTCGAAGGTGGACTTTTTAGGCATAGATGCATGCTGGATAGCGGTCTATGTACTTTGTCGTAATGCCCAATTAAATCTCACAATATTCATCATATCATGTATGTGCATTGTTATGCCCTCTCTATTTGTCAATTGCCCGACTGTAATTTGTTCACCCAACATGCTATTTATCTTATGGGAGAGACACCTCTAGTGAACTGTGGACCCCGGTCCTATTCTTTTACATCGAATACAATCTACTGCAATACTTGTTCTAATGTTCTCTGCAAACAATCATCATCCACACTATACATCTAATCCTTTGTTACAGCAAGCCGGTGAGATTGACAACCTCACTATTTCGTTGGGTCAATGTACTTTGGTTGTGTTGTGCAGGTTCCACGTTGGCGCCGGAATCCCTGGTGTTGCGCCGCACTACATCCCGCCGCCATCAACCTTCAACGTGCTTCTTGGCTCCTCCTGGTTCGATAAACCTTGGTTTCTTTACGAGGGAAAACTTGCTGCTGTGCGCATCATACCTTCCTCTTGGGGTTCCCAACGAACGTGTGAGTTACACGCCATCAAGCATATTTTCTGGCGCCGTTGCCGGGGAGATCAAGACACGCTGCAAGGGGAGTCTCCACAATCCAATCTCTTTACTTTGTTTTTGTCTTGCTTTATTTTATTTACTTACTTGTTTGCCGCATTATATCAAAACACAAAAAAATTAGTTGCTAGCTTTACTTTATTTACTGTCTTGCACTCTATATCAAAAACAAAAAAAAAAGTTACTTGCATTTTACTTTTGTTACCATGTCTAGTTCTGCACTTGTTACTTCTTCACCTGAGGAATTAGTCTTCACTTTTAAACAAGGGGATGAGGAGAGTTTTAAAGATGCTTGATCCAGAATTTTTACTTCTTATCGTAAAACTGAACCTCAAATGACTCTAAGCTTGCTCCTTAGTAATTTTTATTTTGGTCTTATGATTTGCTATAGATATGCCTTGGATGCTATAGTGGGAGGATATTTCCTTCATTGCAATGGGGATCAAGCTTTTAATGCCATAAAGAAGTTGGTTGCATCAAATGATTCAGCTAATAACTTTGATTCAGCCCTTATTAGCATTTATAATAGATTAAACACTCTTGAGACAAGTGCATCTCGCTTGAATGAAAATTATAGATATGTTCGTAACCGTCTTGATCAAGTTTTAGTGAACTCTGAACCTTCATTATGGGATCCTACTATTAAAATTGTTATCGGTGACCAAACTCTTCATGCTAATTGTGATATTATGACTGAATTTTGCCTAATGCCTAAGAGTATTCATAAATCTTTGAAACTGTGGGGATTCGTTGAAGGGGGAGAAGGAATAACTCTTATTGATAACTATGTTATAATTCCTAAAGGAATAGTTGCGGGTGTGCATACAACCATTTTTGGGAGAATAATATCCATTGATTATCCTGTTATTGAATGTGCAGGAACAGGACAAATCACACTCGGAAGATCCCTGCTGAAACTATTGGGAGCAGTCATAGACTTGGGAGAAGGCACCCTAAAATTCATCTCTACACCCGGGGTAGACATATATTCCCTAAGCCAAAGAGTAAGAAAAAGAACAAGAAAGGTAAGGGTAAAGCCCAAGGTAATGTCGATGCATCATCTCTCGATAATACTTGATATACACTTTCTGCGCCTAGCTGAAAGGCGTTGAAGAAAAGCGCTTATGGGAGACAACCCATGTTTTTACTACAGTATTTTTGTTTTATATTTGAGTCTTGGAAGTTGTTTACTACTGTAGCAACCTCTCCTTATCTTAGTTTTGTGCTTTGTTGTGCCAAGTAAAGTCTTTGATAGTAAGGTTCATACTAGATTTGGATTACTGCGCAGAAACAGATTTCTTTGCTGTCACAAATTTCGACCTGCCTCTCTGTAGGTAGCTCAGAAAATTATTCCAATTTACGTGCGTGATCCTCAGATATGTACGCAAGTTTCATTCAATTTGGGCATTTTCATTTGAGCAAGTATGGTGCCTCAATAAAATCCATCTTTACGGACTGTTCTGTTTTGACAGATTCTGCCTTTTATTTCGCATTGCCTCTTTTGCTATGTTGGATGAATTTCTTTGATCCATTAATGTCCAGTAGATTTATGCAATGTCCAGAAGTGTTAAGAATGATTGTGTCACCTCTGAACATGTTAATTTTTATTGTACACTAACCCTCTAATGAGTTGTTTCGAGTTTAGTGTGGAGGAAGTTTTCAAGGATCAAGAGAGGGAAATGATGCAATATGATCAAGGAGAGTGAAAGCTCTAAGCTTGGGGATGCCCCGGTGGTTCACCCCTGCATATTTTAAGAAGACTCAAGCGTCTAAGCTTAGGGATGCCCAAGGCATCCCCTTCTTCATCGACAACATTATCAGGTTCCTCCCCTGAAACTATATTTTTATTCCGTCACATCTTATGTGCTTTACTTGGAGCATCGGTTTGTTTTTGTTTTTGTTTTTGTTTGAATAAAATGGATCCTAGCATTCATTGTGTGGGAGAGAGACACGCTCCGCTGTTGCATATGGACAAATATGTCCTTAGGCTTTACTCATAGTATTCATGGCGAAGGTTGAATCTTCTTCGTTAAATTGTTATATGGTTGGAATCGGGAAATGCTACATGTAGTAATTCTAAAATGTCTTGAATAATTTGATACTTGGCAATTGTTGTGCTAATGTTTAAGCTCTTGCATCATATACTTTGCACCCATTAATGAAGAAACACCTAGAGCTTGCTAAATTTGGTTTGCATATTTGGTCTCTCTAAAGTCTAGATAATTTCTAGTATTGAGTTTGAACAACAAGGAAGACGGTGTAGAGTCTTATAATGTTTACAATATGTCTTTTATGTGAGTTTTGCTGCACCAGTTCATCTTTGTGTTTGTTTCAAATAACCTTGCTAGCCTAAACCTTGTATCGAGAGGGAATACTTCTCATATGCATCCAAATCCTTGAGCCAACCACTATGCCATTTGTGTCCACCATACCTACCTACTACATGGTATTTCTCCGCCATTCCAAAGTAAATTGCTTGAGTGCTACCTTTAAAATTTCCATTCTTTACCTTTGCAATATATTGCTCATGGGACAAATAGCTTAAAAACTATTGTGGTATTGAATATGTACTTATGCACTTTATCTCTTATTAAGTTGCTTGTTGTGCGATAACCATGTTCCCGGGGACGCCATCAACTACTCTTTGTTGAATATCATGTGAGTTGCTATGCATGTCCGTCTTGTCCGAAGTAAGGGAGATCTACCACTTTAATGGTTAGAGCATGCATATTGTTAGAGAAGAACATTGGGCCGCTAACTAAAGCCATGAATCCTGGTGGAAGTTTCGAGTTTTGGACATATATCCTCAATCTCATAGGAGAACACTAATTGTTGCTACATGCTTATGCATTAAAGAGGAGTCCATTATCTGTTGTCCATGTTGTCCCGGTATGGATGTCTAAGTTGAGAATAATCAAAAGCGAGAAATCCAAAATGCGAGCTTTCTCCTTAGACCTTTGTACGAGCGGCATGGAGGTACCCCTTTGTGACACTTGGTTAAAACATGTGTATTGCGATGATCCCGGTAGTCCAAGCTAATTAGGACAAGGTGCGGGCACTATTAGTATACTATGCATGAGGCTTGCAACTTGTAAGATATAATTTACATGATACATATGGTTTATTACTACCGTTGACAAAATTGTTTCATGTTTTCAAAATAAAAGATCTAGCACAAATATAGCAATCGATGCTTTCCTCTTTGAAGGACCTTTCTTTTACTTTTAATGTTGAGTCAGTTCACCTATTTCTCTCCACCTCAAGAAGCAAACACTTGTGTGAACTGTGCATTGATTCCTACATACTTGCATATTGCATTTGTTATATTTCTCTATGTTGACAATATCCATGAGATACACATGTTACAAGTTGAAAGCAACCGCTGAAACTTAATCTTCCTTTGTGTTGCTTCAATACCTTTACTTTAATTTATTGCTTTATGAGTTAACTCTTATGCAAGACTTATTGATGCTTGTCTTTAAGTACTATTCATGAAAAGTCTTTGCTTTATGATTCATTTGTTTACTCATGTCATTACCATTGTTTTGATCGCTGCATTCATTACATATGTTTACAATAGTATGATCAAGGTTATGATGGCATGTCACTCCGTAAATTATCTTTGTTATCGTTTACTGCTCGGGACGAGCAAGAACTAAGCTTGGGGATGCGATACGTCTCCGACGTATCGATAATTTCTTATGTTCCATGCCACATTATTGATGATATCTACATGTTTTATACACATTATATGTCGTATTTATGCTTTTTCCGGCACTAACCTATTAACGAGATGCCGAAGAGCCGATTCTTTGTTTTCGCTGTTTTTGGTTTCAGAAATCCTACAAAGGAAATATTCTCGGAATTGGACGAAATCAACGCCCGGGGTCCTATTTTTGCACGAAGCTTCCGGAAGACCGAGGGGAAAGGAAGTGGGGCCACGAGGCGCCGCCACGGCAGGGCGGCGCGCCCCGAGTCTTGGCCGCGCGGCCCCGGCGTGTGGGGCCCTCGTGTGGCCCCCGCGTTGCCCTTCCGCCTACTTAAAGTCTTCGTCGCGAAACCCCCAGTACCGAGAGCCACGATACGGAAAACCTTCCAGAGACGCCGCCGCCGCCAATCCCATTTCGGGGGATTCAGGAGATCGCCTCCGGCACCCTGCCGGAGAGTGGAATCATCTACCGGAGGACTCTTCACCGCCATGGTCGCCTCCGGAGTGATGAGTGAGTAGTTCACCCCTGGACTATGGGTCCATAGCAGTAGCTAGATGGTTGTCTTCTCCTCATGTGCTTCATTGTCGGATCTTGTGAGCTGCCTAACATGATCAAGATCATCTATCTGTAATTCTATATGTTGTGTTTGCCGGGATCCGATGGATAGAGAATACTATGTTATGTTGATTATCAATCTATTACCTATGTGTTGTTTATGATCTTGCATGCTCTCCGTTATTAGTAGAGGCTCTGGCCAAGTTTTTGCTCTTAACTCCAAGAGGGGGTATTTATGCTCGATAGTGGGTTCATGTCTCCGTGAATCTGGGGGAGTGACAGAAACCTCTAAGGTTATGGATGTACTGTTGCCACTAGGGATAAAACATTGATGCTATGTCCGAGGATGTAGTTATTGATTACATTACGCACCATACTTAATGCAATTGTCTGTTGATTTGCAACTTAATACTGGAAGGGGTTCGGATGATAACCCTGAAGGTGGACTTTTAGGCATAGATGCATGCTGGATAGCGGTCTATGTACTTTGTCGTAATGCCCAATTAAATCTCACAATATTCATCATATCATGTATGTGCATTGTTATGCCCTCTCTATTTGTCAATTGCCCGACCGTAATTTGTTCACCCAACATGCTATTTATCTTATGGGAGAGACACCTCTAGTGAACTGTGGACCCCGGTCCTATTCTTTTACATCGAATACAATCTATCGCAATACTTGTTCTACTTGTTCTCTGCAAACAATCATCATCCACACTATACATCTAATCCTTTGTTACAGCAAGCCGGTGAGATTGACAACCTCACTTGTTTCGTTGGGGCAAAGTACTTTGGTTGTGTTGTGCGGGTTCCACGTTGGCGCCGGAATCCCTGGTGTTGCGCCGCACTACATCCCGCCGCCATCAACCTTCAACGTGCTTCTTGGCTCCTCCTGGTTCGATAAACCTTGGTTTCTTTCTGAGGGAAAACTTGCTGCTGTGCGCATCATACCTTCCTCTTGGGGTTCCCAACGAACGTGTGAGACATTGAGGAAGAGTTGTATATGGTACAACCCAAAGGTTTTGTCGATCCTAAAAATGCTGAGAAAGTATGCAAACTTCAGCGTTCAATTTATGGACTGAAGCAAGCATCGAGAAGTTGGAACCGACGCTTTGATAAGGTGATCAAAGACTTCGGGTTTATACAGTGCCATGGAGAGGCCTGTATTTACAAGAAAGTGAGTGGGAGCTCAGTAGCATTCCCGATATTATATGTAAATGACATATTACTGATTGGGAATGATATAGAACTATTAAGCAAGTGTAAAAGGTTATTTGAATAATAGTTTTTCAATGAAAGACCTTGGTGAAGCATCGTATATATTAGGCATCAAGATTTATAGAGATAGATCAAGACGCCTAATAGGGCTATCACAAAGTACATACATGGACAAGATTCTAAAGAAGTTTAGAATGGACGAAAGTAAGAAAGGATTCTTACCTATGTTACCAGGCAAGGTCTTGAGTAAGAATCAAGGACCGGCTACGGCAGAAGAAAGAGAAAGGATGAGTCAGATCCCCTATGCTTCGGCAGTAGGCTCTATCATGTATGCCATGCTATGTACTAGACCGGATATAGCACATGCTGTTAGTTTAACCAGCGAGATATCAAAGTGATCCAGGAATGGAACATCTGGACAGTGATCAAGAATATCCCGATGTACTTGAAAAGAACTAAGGATATGTTTCTTTGTTATGGAGGTGACCAAGAGCTCGTTGTAACAAGTTACACCGATGCAAGTTGGAACACTGATCCTGATGAATCTAAGTCACAGTCTGGGTACGGGTTTATATTGAATGGTGCTGCAGTAAGCTGGGCAAGCTCGAAGCAGTGCACGGTGGCGAAGTCTTCAACGGAATCGGAGTACATAGCGGCTTCGGAGGCTTCATCAGAAGCGGTATGGATGAAGAGGTTCATTGTAGAGCTCGGTGTGGTTCCTAGTGCATTGGACCCACTAGTCATCTACTGTGACAACATGGGTGCCATCGCCAATGCACAAGAACCAAGGTCACACAAGAGGCTGAAGCATATCAAGCTCCGTTATCATTCGATTCGCGAGTACATCGAAGATGGAGAAGTAAAGATTTGCAAAGTACACACTGATCTGAATGTAGCAGATCCGTTGACTAAAGCTCTCCCTAGGGCAAAGCATGACCAACACAAAAATGCCATGGGTGTTAGGTACCTTACAATGTAATCTATATTATTGACTCTAGTGCAAGTGGGAGACTGTTGGAGATATGCCCAAGAGGCAATAATAAAAGTGGTTATTATATATCTTTATGTTTATGATAAATATTTATATATACCATGCTATAATTGTATTAACCGAAACATTGATACATGTGTGATATGTAAACAACAAAGAGTCCCTAGTATGCCTCTTAACTAGCTTGTTGATTAATTGATGATTAGTTTCATAATCATGAACATTGGATGTTATTAATAACAAGGTTATATCATTATATGAATGATGTAATGGACACACCCAATTAAGCGTAGCATAAGATCACGTCATTAAGTTATTTGCTATAAGCTTTCGATACATAGTTACCTAGTCCTTATGACCATGAGATCATGTAAATCACTTATACCGGAAAGGTACTTTGATTACATCAAACGCCATCTGCGTAAATGGGTGGTTATAAAGGTGGGATTAAGTATCCGGAAAGTATGAGTTGAGGCATATGGATCAACAGTGGGATTTATCCATCCCGATGACGGATAGATATACTCTGGGCCCTCTCGGTGGAATGTCGTCTAATGTCTTGCAAGCATATGAATAAGTTCATAAGAGACCACATACCACGGTACGAGTAAAGAGTACTTGTCAGGAGACGAGGTTGAACAAGGTATAGAGTGATACCGATGATCAAACCTCGGACAAGTAAAATATCGCGTGACAAAGGGAATTGGTATCGTATGTGAATGGTTCATTCGATCACTAAAGTTATCGTTGAATATGTGGGAGCCATTATGGATCTCCGGATCCCGCTATTGGTTATTGGTCGGAGTGAGTACTCAACCATGTCCGCATAGTTCACGAACCGTAGGGTGACACACTTAAAGTTGGATGTTGAAATGGTAGAACTTGAATATGGAATGGAGTTCGAATATTTGTTCGGAGTCCCGGATGAGATCCCGGACATCACGAGGAGTTCCGGAATGGTCCGGAGAATAAGATTCATATATAGGAAGTCATTTTATAAGATTTAAAATGATCCGGAAGGTTCTATGGAAGGTTCTAGAAGGTTCTAGAAAAGTCCGGAAGAAACCACTAAGGAAGGCGGAGTCCCGGAGGGACTCCACCTCCCATGGCCGGCCAACCCTAAGGGGGAGGAGTCCCAAGTGGACTCCCCTAAGGGGGCCGGCCACCCCCACATGGAAGGGGGAATCCCACCCCAAGTGGGATTCCCACCTTGGGTAGGTTTCCCTATCACATGGAAGGTTTTGGGTTCGGGTCTTACTCGGAGACTTGTAGTCCAACACTTGGGGCTTCCACCTATATAATGAGGGGCCAAGGGGAGGGGGCCGGCCACCCCAACACAACAAGGTGGCCGCACCACCTAGATGGCCGGCGCCCCCTCTCCCCAAACCCTAGCCGCCCCACTCCTCCTTCTTCCCCGCACGCTTAGCGAAGCTCCGCCGGGATTCTCCACCACCACCGACACCACGCCGTCGTGCTGTCGGATTCAAGAGGAGCTACTACTTCCGCTGCCCGCTGGAACGGGGAGGTGGACGTCGTCTTCATCAACAACCGAACGTGTGACCGAGTACGGAGGTGCTGCCCGTTCGTGGTGCCGTGATCAAGATCTTCTACGCGCTTTTGCAAGCGGCAAGTGAACGTCTACCGCAGCAACAAGAGCCTCATCTTGTAGGCTTTGGAATCTCTTCAAGGGTGAGACTCGATAATCCCCTCGTTGCTACCGTCTTCTAGATTGCATCTTGGCTTGGATTGCGTGTTCGCGGTAGGAAATTTTTTGTTTTCTATGCAACGTATCCCTTCATGAACCGGTACAGCAAAACTTACATAAGAACATATTGCAAGCATTATAAGACTCTACACTGTCTTCCTTGTTGTTCAAACACTTCACCAGAAAATATCTAGACTTTAGAGAGACCAATCATGCAAACCAAATTTCAACAAGCTCTATGGTAGTTCTTCATTAATAGGTGCAAAGTACATGATGCAAGAGCATAAACATGATCTATTTGAGCACACCAATTGCCAAGTATCAAATTATTCAAGACCATATACCAATTACCACATGAAGCATTTTCTGTTTCCAACCAAATAACAATGAACGAAGCAGTTTCAACCTTAGCCATGAACATTAAAAGTAACGCTAAGAACACCTGTGTTCATATGAAACAGCGGAGCGTGTCTTTCTCCCACACAAAGAATGCTAGGATCCGAGTTTATTCAAACAAAAACAAAAACAAACATACGCTCCAAGTAAAGCGCATAAGATGTGACGGAATAAAAATATAGTTTCACTAGAGGTGACCTGATAAGTTGTCGATGAAGAAGGGGATGCCTTGGGCATCCCCAAGCTTAGATGCTTGAGTCTTCTTGAAATATGAAGGGCTGAACCACGGGGGCATCCCCAAGCTTAGACTTTTCACTCTTCTTGATCATATTGTATCATCCTCCTCTCTTGGTCCTTGAAAACTTCCTCCACACCGAACTCGAAACAAACTCATTAGAGGGTTAGTGCATAATCAAAAATTCACATATTCAGAGGTGACATAATCATTCTTAACACTTCTGGACATTGCCCAAAGCTACTGAAAGTTAATGGAACAAAGAAATCCATTCAACATAGCAAAAGAGGCAATGCGAAATAAAATGCAGAATCTGTCAAAACAGAACAGTCCGTAAAGACGAATTTTTTAGAGGCACTTAACAGGCTCAGATGAAAAAGCTCAAAACTAATGAAAGTTGCGTACATATCTGAGGATCACGCATGTAAATTGGCAGCATTTTACGAGTTTCCTACAGAGAGATCTACTCAAATTCGTGACAGGTAGAAATCTGTTCCTGCGCAGCAATCCAAATCTAGTATCAACTTTACTATTAGAGACTTTACTTGGCACAACAATGCCAATAAAGCAAAGACTAGTAAGCTTTGGTGCGGCGGCACGCCGCGCCCGTGGACTTACCTTTTTTTTGTATGAGTTCTGTGTTAAGTTTGTTTTGAGAATATGCTTGCTGGTTTGTGGAGCTATTAGTTGTTCTATTTAAAATTAGTTATAAGTAGTATGGTTGCATATATTAGTTGATGCCGACAATATATGTTTGTATAGGGTCACATAGTGATGGAAGCTGCATCACGGAGGCATACGTAAGTCAATGACCCTAATTTTGACTACTATCTATGTCTATAAATAAATTAAATAGACATCTAAGATTTGTCTAAATCTGAATGTATCTAGATACTATTTAGTGTCTAAATAAATTCAGATTTAGACAAACTTCACCTATTCATAGACTGATAGACGGAGGGAGTACTATTGTCGTAGGCAGTTGATTCCCTGTCGGTACATGTTTTTACAGTACTATGTAGTGGGCGAAACACACATTGAACTGGATTTGCTGGCGGCATTAATCGATAGATGGTTGTGGACTTCCTTTTGCTCCTCTTTCATTAGTCATCAGCATTGGTGTCTTCTTCGTCTCATAAAATAGCTTACAACCAAGCAGAGGTGCAGTAGTAGAGTCTTCATGACACATTTCAGGAATCTGAAGATATGGGGCAGGGACGCCGAAGAGCATGGACCTCTTCCTGCCGGCCATGGAGTGGATGAGGAACCTGCATATGCTGCTTGTTCTCGTCAAACAATATGAGCCGGCAGTCGGGGAGGTTGTTTCCAATGCCAATAAGATCCATGGTGCAATTGGGATCTCTAAGGTAAATTAACCAGACCGTACAACACCAGCCTTAATATGAGATCATTCTAGAATCAAATGACAGGTTATCTAAACTATTAAAAGTTGCTTGTAGGTGTATGAAACAAATAACCATAACCAATCACATGCTTAGGCATACATTACAAACTGTACAATATAGTAAAGCTTCAGGTATTGTTGGTCATTGTATTCAAATCTATTCTATTTGCAAGCAGCAAACATGTGCACCACACTACTTGGGAAAGAGATCTCTAACACACTCCGGTAGCAAATGAAGCAAGAATATGACATGATTTGTAACACACGAGGAGATAGCAACATGTGACGAAGCTGTTCCAGCCGCCATCTTGGAGCTCACAAAACCGCATGTCATGGCCTCGCAAGCGAACGGATTTTACTTTTTGCAAGACGACAGGTCTAGAGCAGGAAATCTAGCGATCCATCGAAAGGCCCTGTGCATCAATAAATAGTCTGAGATGCATGTTAAGTAGGTAGTTAACAAAAGGAACAAAAGGGAAGGTAAACTGCACACTGATCTATACCAAACACTACTGGTGAGATTTCAATGTTTTATATTCTTGTTAAATATTCCTCAATCAACTACGACTTGAAGAAAAAAATTTGCTATGGAACATGGGAAATAAAGACATGGTGGCCAAATTGTAAAAGCAAAATAAAAATATGCAAACAGTAAAAATATGGCGACTTCCATTCTGATGTCCAAGGCAGGCATCGGCGTCATGCTCTAATGCGAAGATGGCTGAAGCCTGATAGGGAAATCAATCATCACTTGTGGAGCGACACAAATGGTAAAACAAAAACACTGACTTGTGTACAAAAGAAAATTCATCTCCTACGGCTATGGGAAATATTATTACTCAAAACGATTTATTGAGAGAAAATGACGGACAAATAAGCTACTGACCTAAATAAGCTCATACATGTTAACAGATGCAGAGATGGCATATCTGTGCCGCCGCTAGACAAAACTGCCCTGGAGCAGCAGGTCAAGGGCGTGCCATAGGATAGAGGGGAAGGTCCTGCTATTTACAATACAAAAGAAATCTCACTTTTATTGGAATAGAGTTACGAACCAAAGCGTAAAAAGACAAACAGCAAAATAAACATATTTAGGATACTTGTCATCACAAAGAATAAGCATCCTGAAGTTCACACACAGAGTGTAAATTATCACCACAATATACATTGAGAAAGAGTACTTGAGACGAACAATACCTACCCTCGTCAGTATCAAGCCTGGCAAAAGCTGCGGCATGTGTAGTCTGCAATCACTTCACTGCCATCAATAATGGAATGGTGGTTATTTTGGTATTTTTCAGGTAAAAGTGAGTGTGAAATATTTAACATTTAGAGTTTAAATATCCTAGAATGTACAGGAAACCAATCGGATACAATTCAGCAAAAATAACTACACTCTATCTCTGAAATAGTCAAAATTACCAATTTAGATGGATCCAAAAAGATGGATAACAATCTCGGGTACTCGGGTAGAACTTACAGGGATTCAGTTATGCATAAGAGATGAAATAATAGATTGACATCACCGGTATGATCCATTTTTTGGAAGATGGTATGAACACGGTCAAATGTGTAGCAATTTTAGGTACGTTAGAGAAAACCACATAATTTATTGCATTAGCCAAGTTGTTGGTAGGAAAAACAATTGGCTGATGTGCTAGGAATGAAGCATTAAAAAAAAGTCAGTAAATGAGTTATGGATAGCATGAACAACAGGGAGAATATGGTCAAGGTTGGCCTTAATACCATGTTAGAGGGTATAGAAATCCAGAAGATACATGCTTCTTCTTTTGTGTCAATAGGATTTACCATTGTCCACATCAAGCACCCATTGGGTGAATGTAGCTAGGCCGTGAGCAAATCAGATAACCAAGGCTCATTAACACAAACGGATAACCAATACCAGATAAAGGCTGTGTATAAGCACCTGCAAATAAACATGCTCAAACCTGAGATAAAAAAGTAAGTATCTTAGCAAGCACGCGCATACACTACCTGTGTATTTTGAATTCTTTCATATGCCTTTCAGCTGCATAGTTTCAGTGAGAAGTGTTGGGTTTCCTTTTGCAAGACAACAAAAGGAAAGAAAACATCATGGGCGTACCGGGAACTAAGATACCTATGTTTCTAACAATGTACCGAAAACTGATGTCGCCCATTGGAAATCGAACTTTCTGATATGACACATTTACAGTTGAAGATGGTGAAAAAAGGCTAAGGCGCAACCATGTTTTTGAATTAGAACTCGATATTACATGCTCCGAGAAATTATCTAGGTTTATTCTCCGTTGGTGTACCCAATCGATCCTTGTGCATCCAACTTTAAGTGCTTTCACTACTTCAGAGCCTCTACGGCCTACCATTCTATTACTGTTTGTTTTTTAGCCTGGTGCCGATATTTCTCAATCAAACCGCGTGTTTAAGTGCAGGTAGAAACAATTTCAAGTTTGCTCTTTGCTACTCTATCGAATCCAAGTTCTTGTATGTCACATCATTTATCTTTGTGAATAGTCATGTCTCCGTATGCATGGTAATCAAAGGTCATTACAGTCTGACATAATAATACACAACAATAATATATGTTGTATGTGGCTATGTGCTCACCTAGGATTAATATCCCCAGTTGTAAGATTACAAAAAAGCAAGAGAAATGTACATTGAAATCCCAACTCACTGTTAAACAAATCTCTAGGCACAACCAAATTCACAAAAAGAAAGGACATGGAAAGACAAACTACCCGACATCATCTGAAGAAGAACCATCCTGAAAATGGAGGATAAACATAGCTAAAGGATATAGGTAAAGATGGCTCAACGGAATTAGGATCAGAGGAATGACCTATTTGCCTACACAGATCAACAAATAATTAAATGTTAGAACCAAAAAAAAAAGGGAACCAGTAGCAAAGGAACACACGCACCATCTCATATCCAGCAGGTCACTCGTAGAGACGGAATTCAGATTGGAGCATTGATGTGAGGAGGAGGCTGAGCACGCAAGGGAGTAAGGGAGAAAACAGGGCAACCACCAATCCCCCAACTGGCAGACGTAGCAAGCAAACAATTCGGTGCCATCACTGACGGCAAGAGCCGCACAACCCAGCAGCCTCGCGGACGGCAACGATTCGAAGCCCAACAACCTCCAGGTGCTTGGGACAACACCATTGCAGCACAAATCTGGAAAATTCATGGGAGAAAACATTAGCATAGGTGGAGCTGTCCAAGGGGCCATCGCAAGTATTGAGGAGGCTGTCAGTGGGTGGGATACATGAGGGGATTGGGGAGTTACCCTCAGCGGCAAAAGCAGAAAAATCACCCAGAAGATGCCCAATCACCGATGCAGCCTTAGTCTATGAATCGCTCATGTGCGCCCCGTACATAGAGCAAGGAAGCGAAGGTGCAGATACAGTAGTTAGTAGGCAGCGGAAAACGGCCGAACCCGGGATTGCCGCAGCTGCCGCTCGGGTGATCCGATCTTCTGAACCGCCCTCCGAGCGGAGGAGCAGCCGGCGGCGACTTTGACGCCGTAGCGGCCGAGCGGCGTCCGTATCGACCGCAAGGACTGTGCCCGAGCATTCGAAGGCCGCCACCTTCGCGAAGCCCTCCGCCTCGACGACCGGCGCCCACGACTCCGCCGCCAGCGCTCGCCACCGCTTGCTACCGTGCGGCCACGCCGTACGGCAGCGCAACGACGCCGCTCAACACGGTCATTCTGCACCAACCACCACCGAGCCGGGGAGAGAAGGGCCCACCAGCGGCAACCGGGATTTTTCCATCAGTGCGGCTCGGCAGCGGTGAGAAAATGGGAGAGAGAACCGGAGGGGCTAGGCACAGTGGCGGTATGATCCGTTTTCTTGCTTTCCTTTTGTTTGGTCAAAGCGGCAGATTAAGCGGTGAAGGTGGGACCCATCCACTAACATTTGTTACATGTAAATCGGAAGACTGGAAACTGAACATGATAAGAGACCCCAAAATGAACAGACTGACCGGGTGAGATCCGATTAAAATGCCAAAGAAAAAGGAAAGAACAGAAAGATATGTGGATGTACGCTACAAATTTAACCATCTACAGTGCCAAAATGATTACTTGGCATGGTTAAGGGAGTGCTAATTTGTTCAGCTTTTATATAGGGTATAATAAGGAGAGGTTGCTACAGTAGTAACAACTTCCAAGACTCAACAAAACAGTAATAAAAACATACATGGGTTATCTTCCAAGAAGTGCTTTTCTTTAACGCCTTTCAGCTAGGCGCAGAAAGTGTGAATCAAGTATTATCGAGAGATGAAACATCAACATCATAATTTGTTCTAATAATAGAATCAAAAGGTAACTTCATTCTCTTTCTAGGGAAGTGTTCCATACCTTTCTTGAGAGGAAATTGATACTTAATATTCCCTTCCTTCATATCAATAATAGCACCAACAGTTCGAAGAAAAGGTCTTCCCAAAATAATAGGACAAGATGCATTGCATTCAATATCCAAGACAACAAAATCAACGGGGACAAGGTTATTGTTAAGCGTAATGCGAACATTATCAATCCTCCCCAAAGGTTTCTTTGTAGAATTATCAGCAAGATTAACATCCAAATAACAATTTTTCAATGGTGGCAAGTCAAGCATATCATAGAGTTTCTTAGGCATAACAGAAATACTTGCACCAAGATCACATAAAGCATTACAATCAAAATCATTGACCTTCATCTTAATGATGGGCTCCCAACCATATTCCAACTTCCTAGGAATAGAAGTTTCAAGTTTTAATTTCTCTTCTCTAGCTTTTATAAGAGCATTTGTAATATGTTTTGTAAAGGCCAAATTTATAGCACTAGCATTAGGACTTCTAGCAAGTTTTTGTAAGAACTTAATAACTTCAGAGATATGACAATCATCAAAATCTAAACCATTATGATCTACAGCAATGGGATCATTGTCCCCAATATTTTGAAAAATTTCAGCAGTTTTATCACAAACAGTTTCAGCAGTTTTAGCAGTTTCAGGCAGTTTTGCACGCTTTGCATTAGGAGTAAAAACATTGCCAACACTAATTATTTTACCATTGATAGTAGTAGGTTTAGCAACATGTGAAGCATCATCATTACTAGTGGTGGTAATAATCCAAACTTTAGCTACATTATTCTCTTTAGCTAGTTTTTCTTCTATTTCTTCTCTTTCCCACCTAGCATGCAATTCAGCCATCAATCTAATATTATCATTAATTCGAACTTGGATAGCGTTTGCTGTAGCAAATGACTTAATATCTTTATCTTCATTAGGCATAACTTTCAATTTTAAAAGATCAACATCAGCGGCAAGACTATCAACCTTAGAAGCAAGAATATCAATTTTACCAAGCTTTTCCTCAACAGATTTGTTAAAAGCAGTTTGTGCACTAATAAATTCTTTAAGCATGATTTCAAGACCAGAGGGTACACTTCTACTATTGTTGTAAGAATTACCATAACTATTACCATTATTAGAAGGATATGGCCTATAGTTGTTACCAGAATTATTCCTATAAGCATTGTTGTTGAAATTATTACTTTTAATGAAGTTCACATCAACATGCTCTTCTTGAGCAACCAATGAAGCTAAAGGAACATTATTATGATCAACATTAGATCTACCATTCACAAGCATAGACATAATAACATCAATCTTATCACTCAAGGAGGAGGTTTCTTCAACAGAATTTACCTTCTTACCTTGTGGAGTCCTTTCCGTGTGCCATTCAGAGTAATTTATCATCATATCATCAAGAAGCTTTGTTGCGGCGCCTAAGGTGATGGACATAAAAGTACCTCAAGCAGCTGAATCCAATAGGTTCCGCGAAGAAAAATTCAGTCCTGCATAAAAGGTTTGGATGATCATCCAAGTAGTTAGTCCATGGGTAGGGCAATTCTTTACCAAAGATTTCATTCTTTCCCATGCTTGGGCAACATGTTCATTATCCAATTGCTTAAAATTCATAATGCTACTTCTCAAAGATATAATTTTAGCAGGAGGATAATATCTACCAATGAAAGCATCTTAACATTTAGTCCATGAATCAATACTATTCTTAGGCAAAGATAGCAACCAATCTTTAGCTCTTCCTCTTAAGGAGAAAGGAAACAATTTCAGTTTTATAATGTCTCCATCTACATCCTTATACTTTTGCATTTCACAAAGTTCAACAAAATTATTAAGATGGGCAGCAGCATCATCAGAACTAACACCGGAAAATTGCTCTCTCATAACAAGATTTAGTAAAGCAGGTTTAATTTCATAGAATTCTGTTGTAGTAGCAGGTGGAGCAATAGGAGTGCATATAAAATCATTATTATTGGTGCTAGTGAAGTCACTCAACTTAGTGTTCTCAGGAGTATTCATTTTAACAGTAATAAAGACAAGCAAAGCAAACTAAATAAAATAAAGTAAAGCAAGTAACTAATTTTTTGTGTTTTTGATATAAGAAGCAAACAAAGCAGAAAATAAAATAAAGTAAAGCAAGACAATAACAAAGTAAAGAGATTGGATGTGAGAGACTCCCCTTGCAGCGTGTCTTGATCTCCCCGGCAACGGCGCCAGAAAAAGAGCTTGATAACGCGTGAAGCACACGTCCGTTGGGAACCCCAAGAGGAAGGTGTGATGCGTACAACAGCAAGTTTTCCCTCAGTAAGAAACCAAGGTTATCGAACCAGTAGGAGATGAAGGCCACATGAAGGTTGTTGGCGGAGGAGTGTAGTGCGGCGCAACACCACGGATTCCGGCGCCAACATGGAACCTGCACAACACAACCAAAATACTTTGCCCCAACTTAACAGTGAGGTTGTCAATCTCACCGGCTTGCTGTAAACAAAGGATTAAACGTATGATGTGGAGAATGATGTTTGCTTGTAGAAAATAACAGAGAACAGAGATTGCAGTTGATTGTATTTCAGATGTAAAAGAATGGACCGGGGTCCACAGTTCACTAGTGGTGTCTCTCCCATAAGATAAATAGCATGTTGGGTGAACAAATTACAGTTGGGCAATTGACAAATAAAGAGGGCATATACATACCATGATGATTACTATGAGATTTAATCAGGGCATTACGACAAAGTACATAGACCGCTATCCAGCATGCATCTATGCCTAAAAAGTCCACCTTCGGGTTAGCATCCGCACCCCTTCCAGTATTAAGTTGCAAACAACAGACAATTGCATTAAGTATGGTGCGTAATGTAATCAACACAAATATCCTTATGCTGTGTTTGGATGTAAAGAATTGGCCTTGGAATCAAATAATCTGGAATTAGAAGGCAATTTCCGTCGTTTGGAATGGCCTGGGAATTACAGTCTGGAAACACACTGAAATTCCGAGGTACCGATTCGCTCTGTGCAAACCGCGCGCGATACTTTCCGAGGGTCCGACCTCAGAATCGCGCGGAAACGTTCTGGCGAGCCACTCTCCCCCGCGTGCGATACCTCTTCGTCCCTCGAAACAATCCCGCGAGAGGAGAGCGACTCCAGGCCCGCCCGCCCGTCGCAGAGGACGCCAGGACGGTCGGCGGCCGCCGCGCCCAGGTACGCTCCTCCTCTTCTCCCTGGACTCGCCTCCCTCTACTTGCCCTATTCCATGGCCGTGCCGGCGCGCGCCTTAGCCCTACACCCTGGCCGCCCCTCTCATCTCCCGGCCCTAACCCTAGAAATCGCCATGGGCGAGAGGTGGGCGCCGACGGCGGTTGGTGTGGAAACGGCGGCCGTCGGTGGGTGAATAGCACCGGTTTTGGTTGGCTCCCACCATGGCCATGCTCAACTCCATTGATTCCTTGCTATGCAACAGCCATACAATTGTAATGGGGTAATTTTGTGATTTGTTTTGATTGCAGATTTCTAGGACAAGTAGTAGCAGCTGAGGTCAATTGGAGGTATAAAATGTCTACTTTTGCCTCATTGTTTGATGTTTGCCTAGAGTACATGTGAATTTCTTACATATGTGCATCATGTATAAATGTTTGTATTTGATTGTCATGTAGACATGAGTGTTTTGATGTGTGCATTGTAGCTATTTATCATGTCTCAACTAGAGATGGCTGCTTATATTACCGAAGAGAACAAGAGAAGGAAAAGAAAAAGAATATTGTTGACAAAGAAATATTTCGAGATGTCATGTCTTGCTCTAGCTTATCTTAGTACGCAAAGGGCACCGAGGGACCTAGGATGTTTCAATGATGATGAGGAGAAGGTTGCATATAGGAAGTACATATTGAAAAAAACATATGATGGGTCCGAGACGGCTTGCTATGATACGCTACGCTTAACTAAAAGAAACTTCCATGATCTTTGTGCTATGTTGCGTGAGAAATGTGGTTTGAAAGATAGCACACTTGTGACAGTAGAAGAAAATCTTGCTATGTTCCTACAAGCTGTTGGACATGGAATTAAAATGAGAATCTTGGGTGGCACATACCAGCGGTCTTTAGAGACTATCAGTAGGCACTTCTCTACTGTGTTATCAGCCATCCTATCTCTAAGTGGTGACTTTATCAAGCTTCCCGCTCCTAGTGTCAACCCTTCCGATGATTACAAATGGAAGTGGTTTGACAATGCACTGGGAGCACACGATGGGTGTCATATTCCTGTGTTTGTCAGTACCGCGGACAGAGGGAGATATAGAAATAGGCACCAAGAGATCACCACTAACATGCTTGGTGTGGTTGATTGGAACATGAAATTTCTCTATGTTCTACCTGGTTGGGAGGGCTCGGCATCAGACTCAAAAGTGTTAAAAGATGCTATGAGAAACGACCGCCAAGATGCATTTGTTGTACCCCAGGGTATGACTCTTTATCTTGGCTCTTCCTTTCTCATGTTTAATTGTTAGCTAACTTATTTATTTCGCAAATAGGGAAATACTACCTAGTTGATGCAGGATATACAAATGGACCCGGATTTCTATCTCCATTTAGATCAACTCGGTACCACTTAAAAGAGTGGGTTGCTAGTCAACAACAACCGCAAAATTACAAGGAATTGTATAACTTGCGCCATTCTCGTGCTAGAAATGTTGTGGAGAGAACCTTTGGGTTGTTGAAGAAAAAATGGGCCATCCTCCGTAATTGTTCTTTCTTTTCCATAGAGGATCAGGTACACATGTCCATATGGAACAAGTAATAATGTGTGCTGTGTGGTACAACAAAAACTGACTATGAACTAAATATTTGCAGATTCGAATTATTAATGCATGTTGTGTGCTGCACAACTTTGCAAGGGAAAGGCAGCATGTGAGGGATAATTTATTGTTGCAAGAAGTTGACGCTGAATTAGCAGCTATGACTCATGAACCAGCAGATGATGCTACTTTAATTAGAAGTGTCCAACAAACTCCTCAATGGTCTAATTTTAGGGAGCAGTTTGCGGAGGAGATGTATGACGAGTACCTTGTGGCACATGGAGAACTAGAAATCGAGTAGATAACTAGTGATGCAGTAGATAGCTAGCTTGGTGATGGTGCCCCTTTTTGTGCTAGCTTGGTGATGGTGCCCCTTTTTGTGTGGTAGCATGCTAATGGTTTCTTTTGTGTCATATTCTGTACATGCATCATGTGTCAACCAATATATATGCATTATGTCTCCAACTTACTGTTTTCTTTACTTTTTATGCCCAATCTTTAATTTAATTGTAGAAGCATGGATGCACAAAAAACAAAGAAAGGCCCTACTAGAGCTTACCTTTCTTGGACTCCTGAGATGGACACGGCATTGTTGGACACCCTTGTTGAGCATCACAACAATGGTGATCATGCTCAAAATGGTTGGAAGCCACATGGGTACAATGCTTGTATTAAGCATGTGAAGGAGACATGTAATGTTGACATTACGAAAGACAAAATAGTTGGAAGAATTAAAACATTTGACAAGCACTATGAGATCATTAGCAAGATGCTAGCTCAAAGTGGTTTTGGATGGGATTCGGAAAATAACATGGTGGAAGTAGACAGTGATGAAGTGTGGTCTCGTTATGTTGAGGTACTAAACATTGTAATAAAATTTTGTGATTACTTTTGCAACTTGACTATCATTTCTAATACATGTGTACTGTGTAGGCCAACAAGGATGCATCTAGCTACAGGAACAAGGTGGTGATGAATTGGCAAGCTATTCAAACTATTTACTCACCAGACCATGCTACTGGTGTTGGTGCTAGGACAGCCGCCGAGTCTGTTCAAGAAGAAGAAACAATAGTTCTTGAAGATTCTCTGGATCTACCTCCGAAAAGGCAACGCACCGGCTAAGCTATCTTGTGCATGATGGGACAAATGAAGACATCTTTCGATGATGCATTGAAAACAACCGAACCACTTCCTATGCCAAAGGTGACTCCTCCAACTGAAATCCTAGATGCACTAAAGAAGCTACAAATGGAGAATTGTGACATGCTGCGAGCTTATGGAAAGTTGATCGTTAATGAGCGCTTATTCGAAGCAACCGACGGCGCTCCCCGATGAATTAAAGAAGCCATGACCGTTGACCCTACCTTGATGTTTGTTATGAATCGTGCTTGTTCTTAAAGCCTACTATCTACTTTCTTGTTGATGAACTGTTTGTGATGTGTAAGAGACATAAGCTACCTGTTAGAGACACAATTATTATCCATGTTGTAATATTTTCGGTACTTGAAAACTACTTTGTGCCATGCGTATTCTACTTTCTCGCTTTATTTTGATTATTTTAATGTTTCATTAATTGCGAAAAATAATAGTTATAAATATATTACATATGTATGTTATTTGTGTACATGTACTAAATTTATATTGTTCAAACTCAACAAATCATCAAATTCCACGGATTCCACAGATTGTACATCCAAACAGCATTTGGAATTGGAGAACACCCATTGATTCTAACATCAAATTCCAAGCACACCCAAACGGTAGAATTCAAATTGGAAGCTAATTCATTTCCATCTTGGAATTGGAATCTTGAGGCTAATTCAATTCCAAGCTCAATTCTCTGCATCCAAACACAGCATTAGACAAAGCATTGATGTTTTATCCCTAGTGGCAACAGCACATCCACAACCTTAGAACTTCCTGTCATTGTCCCAGATTCAATGGAGGCATGAACCCACTATCGAGCATAAATACTCCCTCTTGGAGTCACAAGTATCAACTTGGCCAGAGCCTCTGCTAGCAACGGAGAGCATGCAAGAACATAAACAACACATATATGATAGATTGATAATCAACTTGACATAGTATTCAATATTCATCGGATCCCAACAAACACAACATGTAGCATTACAAATAGATGATCTTGATCATGATAGGCAGCTCACAAGATCTAACATGATAGCACAATGAGGAGAAGACAACCATCTAGCTACTGCTATGGACCCATAGTCCAAGGATGAACTACTCACGCATCAGTCCGGAGGCGGGCATGGTGATGTAGATCCCTCCGGTGATGATTCCCCTCTCCGGCAGGGTGCCGGAGGCGATCTCCTGAATCCCCGAGATGGGATTGGCGGCGGCGGCGTCTCTGGAACTTTTTCCGTATCGTGGCTCTCGGTAATAGGGTTTTCACGACGGAGAGTTTAAGTAGGCGAAAGGGCAGAGTCGGGGGGCGCTCGAGGGGCCCACACCATAGGGCGGCGCGGGCCCCTCCTTTGCCGCGCCGCCTTGTGGTGTCGCCACCTCGTGGCCCCACTCCGTATCTCCTTCGGTCTTCTGGAAACTCCGTGGAAAAATAAGACCCTGGGCGTTAATTTCGTCTAATTCTGAGAATATTTCCTGTGTAGGATTTCTGAAACCAAAAACAGCACAAAACAGAGACCGGCGCTTCGGCATCTCGTTAATAGGTTAGTGCCGGAAAATGCATATAAATGATGTAAAGTGTATATAAAACATATGAGTATTGTCATAAAACTAGCATGGAACATAAGAAATTATGGATACGTTTGAGACGTATCAATGAGCAAAATCAATTGTTTACTAAAACTATGAATGAACAATCTGCCTTGTTGAAAAATATAGGGAATCAACTTGAGAATTTGAATATGGAAATTTCTGGTTTGCAAACTAAGCTTTCAAATGCTGAAAACCGAATTTCATACATGTCTGAGTCACAAGCTTCTTTAATTAATAAAATGGCTGCTAAACCCGAGGATAATGATAACAAAATTCTTGCTACAGCAAATGCTATCCAAGTTCGAATTGATGACAATATTAGAATGATGGCTGAATTGCATGCTAGGTGGGAAAGAGAAGAAAAACTTGCTAAAGAGAATAATATAGCTAGAGTTTGGACTATTACCACCACTAGTAATGTTGATTCTTCACATGTTGCTAAACCTCCTACTATCAATGGTAAAATAATTGGTGTTGGCAATGTTTCTACTTCTACTACAAAGCGTGCAAAATTGGCTGAAACTGCTGAAACTGTTTGTGATAAAAGTGCTGAAATTTTTCAAAGTGTTGGGGACAATGGTCCCATTGCTTTAGATCATAATGGTTTTGATTTTGATGATTGTCATATTTCTGAAGTTATTAAGTTCTTGCAAAAACCTGCTAGAAGTCCTAATGCTAGTGCTATAAACTTGGCCTTTACAAAACATATTACAAATGCTCTCATTAAAGCTAGGGAAGAGGAATTAAAACTTGAAGCTTCTATCCCTAGGAAGTTGGAAGATGGTTGGGAGCCCATAATTAAAATGAAGGTCAATGATTTTGATTGTAATGCTTTATGTGATCTTGGTGCAAGTATTCTGTTATGCCTAAGAAACTTTATTATATGCTTGACTTGCCACCTTTGGAATGTTATTATTTGGATGTTAATCTTCCTGATAATTCTATAAAGAAACCTTTGGGGAGAATTGACAATGTTCACATTACGGTTAACAATAACCTTGTCCCCGTTGATTTTGTTGTTTTGGATATTGAATGCAATGCATCTTGTCCTATTGTTCTGGGAAGACCCTTTCTTCGAACCGTTGGTGCTATTATTGATATGAAAGAAGGAAATATTAAATATCAATTCCCTCTTAGGAAAGGTATGGAACACTTCCCTAGAAATAGAATGAAGATGCCTTTTGATTCTATTATTAGAACAAATTATGATGGTGATGCTTCTTCTCTTGATGTTACTTGATTTTCACTTCCTGCGCCTAGCTGAAAGGCGTTAAAGAAAAGCGCTTATGGGAGACAACCCATTATTTTATTTCTACAATTTTTGTTTTATATTTGAGTCAAGGTGCTTGTTACCACTGTAGCAATACCTTTGTATCTTTATTTTGTTGCATTGTTGTGCCAAGTAAAGTCTTTGATAGAAAGTTGATAATAGATTTGGATTTCTGCGCAGAAACAGATTTTTAGCTGTCACGAATTTGAGCTTTTCTCTCTGTAGAAAAATCGTAAAATCCTGAAAAATTTCATGAGTAATCCTCATATATGTACGCAGCTTTCGTTCAACTGGAGCTTTTCCATCTGAGCATGTTAAGTGCCTCTGAAAAATTCGTCTTTACGGACTGTTCTGTTTTTGACAGATTCTGCCTTTTATTTCGTATTGCCTCTTTTACTGTGTTTGAGTGGATTTCTTTGCTCCTTTAAATTTCAGTAGCCTTGGGTAATGTCCAGAAGTGTTGGGAATGATTGTGTCTTTAATGAACATGTGAATTTTTGATTATGCACTAACCCTCTTATAAGATTGCTTTGAGTTTGGTTTGAAGGAAGTTTTCAAGGATCAAGAGAGGAGGATGATATAATATGATCAAGAAGAGTGAAAAGTCTAAGCTTGGGGATGCCCCCGTGGTTCATCCCTGCATATTTCAAGAAGACTCAAGCGTCTAAGCTTGGGGATGCCCAAGGCATCCCCTTCTTCATCGACAATTTATCAGGTCACCTTGATACGTCTCAAACGTATCTATAATTTCTTATGTTCCATGCTTGTTTTATGACAATACTCACATGTTTTATACACACTTTACATCATTTATATGCATTTTCCGGCACTAACTGATACGTCCATTTTGCATCACTATTTTATATCATAATTTGCTGTTATTCATTGATATATTTCATATTTGGAGATGATACTTATGTTATTTCATCTATTTTGCATGTTTCATGATTATTGGAGGATCGCGCACCGGAGCCAGGATTCTGCTGGAAAAAGCACCGTCAGAATGCAATATTTCGGAAGACCAACAGTTGACGGAAATTATATGAAAATCCTATTTTTCCAGATGACGAAGGGAGCCAGAAGGGGGAGCCGAGGGGACCCGAGGTGGGCCCACCTCATAGGCCGGCGCGGCCCAAGGCCTGGCCGCGCCGCCTGTGAGGAGGGGGCCCACAGCCCCCTCTCGCCTCCTTTTCTTCGCGTACGTCTTCGTCCCGAAAACCTAAGCCCCAGAGGATAGTCGCGAAGAGACACAGCCGCCTCTGCGGGGCGGAGAACAGCAGAGAGAAAAGAGCTCTCCGGCAGGCTGAAATCTACCGGGGAAATTCCCTCCCGGAGGGGGAAATCGACGCCATCGTCACCGTCATCGAGCTGGACATCATCACCATCATCATCACCATCATCATCATCATCATCATCACTGCCATCTCCACCGCTGCACCTCGTCACCGCTGTAACAATTTGGGTTTGATCTTGATTGTTTGATAGGGGAAACTCTCCCGGTGTTGATTTCTACTTGTTATTGATGCTATTGAGTGAAACTATTGAACCAAGGTTTATGTTCAGATTGTTATTCATCATCATATCACCTCTGATCATGTTCCATATGATGTCTCGTGAGTAGTTCGTTTAGTTCTTGAGGACATGGGTAAAGTCTAAATGTTAGTAGTGAATTATGTTGGTTAGTATTCAATGTTGTGATATTTAAGTTGTGGTGTTATTCTTCTAGTGGTGTCGTGTGAACGTCGACTACATGACACTTCACCATTTATGGGCCTAGGGGAATGCATCTTGTATTCGTTTGCCAATTGCGGGGTTGCCGGAGTGACGAGAAACCTAAACCCCCGTTGGTGTATCGGTGCAGGGAGGGATAGCAGGATCTCAGAGTTTAAGGCTGTGGTTAGATTTATCTTAATTACTTTCTTGTAGTTGCGGATGCTTGCAAGGGGTATAATCACAAGTATGTATTAGTCCTAGGAAGGGCGGTACATTAGCATAGGTTCACCCACACAACACTTATCAAAACAATGAAGATTAATCAGCTATATGAAGCGAAAGCACTAGACTAAATTCCCGTGTGTCCTCAAGAACGTTTGGTCATTATACGTAAACAAACCGGCTTGTCCTTTGTGCTAAAAAGGATTGGGCCACTCGCTGCAATTATTTCTCTCGCACTTTACTTACTTGTACTTATTTCATCTGCTATATCAAAACCCCCTGAATACTTGTACGCTGAGCATTTACAGTGAATCCTTCATCGAAACTGCTTGTCAACACCTTCTGCTCCTTGTTGGGTTCGACACTCTTATTTATCGAAAGTACTACGATACATTCCCTATACTTGTGGGTCATCAAGACTATTTTCTGGCGCTGTTGCCGGGGAGTGAAGCGCTATTGGTAAGTGGAATTGGTAAGGAAAACTTTTTACTTGTACGTGCTGTTTTTATTTCGCACTGTCGCTATAAATCATTATGGAGAGGTCTTCTCTTGAATTCCTCTTTGGGAAATCTACTACTACTGCAAGGGTAGTGGATGAGGCGCCAGGTGAGAGCGAGGTTCCATACAAAATACCTATGAAAATTATTGAACGTGTCGTGGATAACCGCTATGAAGGGGATGGAAATGTCCATCCTGGTGATCATTTACTGTTTTTACATGAATTATGCGGGTTATTCAAATGTGCAGGTATTGCTATGGATGAAGTGAGGAAGAAACTATTCTCTATATCGATGTCTGGTAAGGCATCGCACTGGTATAAATTGCTGAAGAATAGGGATTCTCTTAATTGGGAGGACATTGTGCCTTTATTTTATTCCAAATTCTATCCTCCAAGTGAAATTCACAAAGATCGGAACCGCATATATAATTTCTGGCCTCATGATGGAGAAAGTATTGCCCAAGCTTGGGGGAGATTGAAGTCTTTAATGCTCAAATGCCCCATTCATGAGCTTCCTGGTAATATTATTATTGATAATTTCTATGCAAGATTGTCTTTTCAAGATAAGACTTTGCTTTATACTTGTTTTGGATCATTTACACGCAACAAAGAAGAGTTTAAAAGGGACCTTCTTGATCGGATCCAGGAGAATACTGAAGGATGGGAGAACGACAAAGATAGAGAGTCAGGTATAAACTTTGATTATAAATGCATTGAAGTTTTTATGGATACTGATAAATTTTGTAATATTAGTGCTACCTATGGTCTTGATTCTCAAGTCGTTGTAAATCTTTATAAAGCTTTTGCGTCTCACTTTGAATTGCCTAGGAAGAATTTTGATAAGTATCATGAACCATATAAAGATAAAATTGATCCTTCTATAAATAAATGTGCTATAATTGAAACTGTTGATCATATTCTTCCTGAAGCTTATATTGAAAAAACTCCTTTCCCTGCTAAAATGAAGGAGTACTCTATTATATCTAGTGCGGTTAATAAAAGTGCAAAGAAACCTATAGAACCTGAAGAACAAATTAAGGTTGAACCTGCTGTTGCAATAGTTAAAGATCTTGTGACTGAAAATGTAGAAGATGGTCATATTATTTTCTGTGAAGATGCTTCTAATATTGTTTCGCATCCTAATAAGTCTAGGAAAGCTAGTGTTCCTATGCTCTCGTTAGAATTGGTGATCATTGTTATTATGGTTTATGTGATATTGGTGCAAGTATTAGCGCCATTCCTTATGAGCTTTATATGGAGATCATGCATGAAATTGGTTCTTGTGAACTTGAAGATATTGATGTGGTTATTCGGCTAGCTAATAGAGAAACTATCTCTCCTATTGGTATTGTTCGAGATGTGGAAGTTCTATGTGGTAAGATTAAATATCCTGCTGACATTTTAGTACTTGGTTCTGCTGCTAGTAAGTATTGTCCTATTATTTTTGGTAGACCTTTCCTAAATACTTGTGGAGCTGTTATAGATTGCAAGAAGGAAAAAATTATGACTAAATTTGTTGGTGAATCTTATGAGTTTAATTTCTCTAAATTTGCCAAAACTCCTTATAAAGCTGATTTGCCTAATAATGATTTTAGAATTGAACAATGTGCGTCTATTGCTCTTGCTCCTAATAATCCTTTGCAGCAACATTTGGAGAATAGTGAGAGTGAAGTCTTTAGGGAAGAAAGAAATGAGCTTGATGAAATCTTCCTTCGTCAACCTATTCTTAAACATAACTTGCCTGGTTGAAGATTTAGGTACAACACCACCACCAAAGGAAGATCCTGTTTTTGATTTAAAACCATTGCCCGATAATCTTAAGTATGCTCATATTGATGATAAGAAAATATATCCTGTTATTATTAGTTCTAAGCTTTCGGATATCGAGGAAGAAAGGTTATTGGAGATATTGAAGAAACACCGAGGAGCTATTGGCTATACTCTTGATGACTTGAAGGGGATTTCTCCCTCTATTTTCCAACATGCTATCAATATGGAAGATGATGCAAAGCTCGTTGTTGAACATCAACGTCGTCTAATTCCGAAGATGAAGGATGTGGTAAGGAATGAGGTATTAAAGCTTCTTGAATCTGGTATTATATATCCTATTGCTGATAGTAGATGGGTTAGTCCTGTGCATTGTGTTCCTAAGAAAGGAGGAATGACTGTTGTGCCTAATGATAATGATGAGCTCATCCCTCAAAGAGTAGTTGTAGGGTATAGAATGTGCATTGATTATCGAAAAGTTAATAAGGTTACTAAGAAAGATCATTACCCTTTACCCTTTATTGATCAAATGTTAGAAAGGTTGTCTAAAAATACTCATTTTTGCTTTCTTGATGGTTATTCTGGGTTTTCACAAATTGTTGTTAAAACTAAAGATCAAGAGAAAACCACTTTCACTTGTCCCTATGGAACTTATGCTTATAGGCGTATGCCTTTTGGTTTATGTAATGCTCCTGCTACTTTTCGAAGATGCATGTCTGCTATTTTTCATGGCTTTTGTGAGAGTATTGTAGAGGTATTCATGGATGATTTTTCTGTCTATGGGAATTCTTTTGATAATTGCTTGCGAAATCTTGATAAAGTATTGCAGAGATGTGAAGAAACTAACCTTGTTCTTAATTGGGAGAAATGCCACTTTATGGTTAATGAAGGAATTGTATTGGGACATAAAATTTCCGAGAGAGGTATTGAAGTTGATAGAGCTAAAGTTGAAGCAATTGAGAAGATGCCCTATCCTAGGGATGTTAAAGGTATTCGTAGTGTTCTTGGTCATGCTGGGTTTTATAGGAGATTCATTAAAGATTTTTCTAAGATTTCAAAGCCTCTTACTAATCTTCTTCAAAAAGATGTACCTTTTGTTTTTGATGATGATTGTAAGGAAGCTTTTGAAACTCTAAAGAAAGCCTTAACAACTGCTCCTATAGTTGAACCTCATGATTGGAATTTGCCTTTTGAAATTATGTGTGATGCTAGTGATTTTCGCTGTAGGCGCTGTTCTTGGACAGCGAGTAGATAAGAAACTGAATGTTATTCATTATGCTAGCAAAACTCTTGATGCTGCTCAAAGAAATTATGCTACAACTGAAAAAGAATTATTAGCTGTAGTCTTTGCTTGTGATAAGTTTAGATCCTATATTGTTGATTCAAAAGTTACAATTTATACTGATCATGCTGCAATTAGATACCTTATGACAAAGAAAGATGCTAAGCCAAGGCTTATTAGATGGGTACTTCTTTTGCAAGAATTTGATCTGCATATTATAGATAGGAAAGGTGCTGATAATCCTGTTGCTGATAATTTGTCTAGATTGGAAAATATTACTTATGATCATGTTCCTGTTAATGATAGTTTTCCAAATGAACAATTGGCTGTAATAAAGGTGAGCTCGCGAGATAGTCCTTGGTACGCTGATTATGCTAACTTTATTGTATCCAAGTACTTGCCTCCAACCTTTTCAGCTCAGCAAAGGAGGAAATTCTTTTATGACTTGAGGCATTATTTTTGGGATGACTGATACGCGTACAGCACGCGTCCGTTGGGAACCCCAAGAGGAAGGTGTGATGCGTACAGCGGCAAGTTTTCCCTCAGAAAGAAACCAAGGTTTATTGAACCAGGAGGAGCCAAGAAGCACGTTGAAGGTTGATGGCGGCGGGATGTAGTGCGGCGCAACACCAGGGATTCCGGCGCCAACGTGGAACCTGCACAACACAACCAAAGTACTTTGCCCCAACGAAACAGTGAGGTTGTCAATCTCACCGGCTTGCTGTAACAAAGGATTAGATGTATAGTGTGGATGATGATTGTTTGCAGAAAACAGTAAAACAAGTATTGCAGTAGATTGTATTCGATGTAAAAGAATGGACCGGGATCCACAGTTCACTAGAGGTGTCTCTCCCATAAGATAAACTAGCAGGGTAGCCCGCGCATTTACGCGGCTAGATTTAATTGTGGTTTGGTTGTCTAACATATGAAATAGATCATCCCGACTATTAGCTTTTCTCTTCCCCTCTTCCTAATTATAATTTCATATTGAATAGCAAAAAACATATTTCTCAAAAATTATATCTAAACAGAACTTCTTTTCTATGCAACATTTTGGTTGGTGTAATGCATTTTACGTGTCTTCCAATTTGAAAAATGTCCCACAATGAATCATTTTCATGTTTTATTTTGCTTGACCATCAATATAATCCATTACATCTACTATGTGTATGTGTCATTTAAAGCTACAAAAATATTCTCTCTTAGTCGTCTCTGCAATTTCAAATTGGCCTACATGGTGTACCACAGTAAATATTTAACACGATTTCTCTGTTACAACATTTTTGTAAAACCACTTATCTATTTGAAACATTTTCTTACGATTTTTTCTTTCCAAAACCATCCGTACAACTGATTTTTTCTTTATCGCGTGTATGTTATTTTTCATATTTTGCTCCCCCTCTATGGCATATACAACCTCATCATTGATCTCGGATATTAGCTCTCGGAGTGTGTCCAATAGTTTTTCTTCAAAACCGTAGTTATATCTACTTATGTTCAATGGTCTAATTAAACAATCCATGCTTGTAAAAAATCTTAGGCATTGCTAGATTGTTGAAAAAAACTATTTTACTCCTCTCATCAATTGAAATGGACTTTGTGAGGAACTTAGAGAAATAATCTTTAATTTATTTTGGATTTTACATACACAATAACATTTAACCGTTAAAGCTGATCCATTAAGCTAAGCTACAGATTCTGCTTCATGCTTTGACGATAATCGCTATGCGCATCCCATGTAGAATGTTCGGAAAATGCATACACCTCATTTTTGCATCCATCCGTGGAGAACTTTTAACCTAGTAAAAGTTTATCTGTATCTTGTATGCTCACCTAATTTCTATATCAAAAAATACTAACCTAATTCCGGATCCATTAAGCTATGCCATGCACGCGTCGGGTGCTGATTAATCCTGCAGCCACTCGCCTGTGGTGAAGACTGATCAATCTAAGAATGGCTGAAAGATGGATCTCCCATGCTACTGCTTGATAATAAATCAATCTAGAGAATATCCTGCCGATGAGCTGATCGATGGTACCTCATTTGTTGCATCTATCCGAGGAGGGATCGTTGAAGATTTTTGGTGCATGATGAGACACTGATGGTGGCGTGGAGCTAGCCTAGCAGCATCTCGTCCATGACGTTGGTGAACATGTATGTTGGACCAACTGAAGTGCCCCATATGATCTGATCAAGAGTGAAATGATAAAAAAAATTATGGATTACGATACTTTGGAAATAGAACATATACGAACCGGTGCTTTCTAAAATATGCATCGTGTATTCGTGTGGATGCTTGTAGTATTAATTTGCTATAGAAATCTCCTTATGAATCCTTGTGCTAGGGAGGTGCATTCTTACTGTATCAAGAAAAAATGATTAAAGAAATATAACCTATTTGAAATAGGTGTGGTTTCTCATAATAATCATCCTAGAAGGATCTACCGGATCTAAACTTGCAGTGTCAAGTACTCATTAAGGCCACCAAGTGTACATACAGTCCATCCGAGTGTTCCACTGGAAACCTAACTAATTAATAATATCCAATGGCAGTTTCAACTAAATTATTTTGATATAGTTTAAACTACAATAATTCTCTACAATTGAACTACTGTAATTTATTTTCAAAATGGCACGGCTGATTAACCTATCACTAAATTACAATACGCTTGCTTAAATCCAGGATTTTTTAAATAAATGTCGAACTCAATTTAGTCATTTGGGAAGTGAAGGAGGTAAATTTCTATAAATTTTACTGCCACAGCTACCCATGCAGAAAAAACGATGTCCCTCTGGCCATGAGCTCGAAAATAAACATGGACGGTGTTTACGTTATGAAAATACACATACTCTTGTCACCTGATGGTCCCTTTCACTGGACGATCTGCACATGCTCCCTAGTTTAGCACGTACATGACCAAAGTTCAGAAGTGGAGCAAGTGGCCAACTGCAAAACTAATTTAATCGCACTTTAAAATATTCATGTGAAATATGATTCGGAAATCGCCACCCTGGAGAAAATTCATGCCTTTGAATCATTTGTTCAAGCGAGAAATCATTTCAAGTATCATGCAGATAAAATAAAAGAGTAAGACATGGTGAAAAATGTTTATCATTCAGAAAAGTTGGTAGTCCAACATACCATGTCGGTACATAAAATTAGATTTATCCATGAGGCCTGCAGGTAAGATGCATCCATTTTTCATTTATTAAGGAGGAACGACTTCAGGAGAGTATATGTTGTCAACCACACCAGTACACGATAATGTAGCAGTGGCATACCACCGTTAGACAACCCTATTTTTTCCGAGCGGTGTCAGTACTGTTTCTCCAAAAAAAAAACTGAATCAATGGTGCTCCCTCCATCTCATTTAACTTAGCTTACATTTTTCTAAATGTGAAGTATCCAGTCTGTATTTAGTGTCTATATACATCTAAATTTAGATAAATTCAAAACTACTTTGAAAGTACCAGGAATCACAGACCACATCTCCGGAAAATAAATAAATCAGGTACCAAATAAAAGGAAGTGACAGAGATAAACTTCAGTACATACATGGATGATCTCGACTTGACGACTGGCTGGTGCCGCCGGCGGCGGCCCGAACGATTGTGGAGTCTCCAGTAGAGAAGTATATATTGATCATGCTGACCTGATGTTGAATAAAACATCGGTTTGATCGATGATTCTTTGATTTCAAACTGCTTCTTTAATTTTGTTGACCATGAGAAAATAGAAGCAGCCAATTAACAGAGCCCAGAAATAGCAGTCTTTAGAGATTACCTGAATTTTGCAAGGAGACACTACAAGGCGTACTCCACCTTGACGACAACATGGACGGCGTCTCAGGCTTCCGCGCTGTGGTCTCCTTTATCCCCAAAAGAAATCCTTGCAGCAGGTTGATACGCACTGGTTCCATCCAAGTCCCTGGTTATAAAAGCTGGATAAGGTAGAAAGAGGGCTGAGCATCACAGTGGCCACCGCCAGGACCAGCTGCATGGATCAATCTGCACCTCCCCATGGATCAATCTCACATGACCACACTGGCCATCATACGCCTATGCACGGGAGTGGAGGCAGTGGCATACCGGCGACGATGCAGGGAATTTCATGGAGAGCACTCATGTCGCGATGGGAGTACCAAGGGCAGGGAGGAGAAGGCGGCGGCAGATCGATGTGGAAACCCGTGCTGATATGTGCAATGGGAGGACCTAGGGCAGGGAGCAGAAGGCGGCTGCAGATCGATGTGGAACACTGTGCCGATATGTGTACGTTGTAACTGTACGTCCCGGGATTTCTACCAGATTCGATCGCGTAATTTTAGGCGTTGAGGGGCTATGACTTTCTGTAGTTTTTAAAATCTGAGCCGTTTACTTTTAGCTGGTTAATCCAAGCCATTAGTTGTCTTGTGTTTTAATAATATAATAGATAGCATGTTGGGTGAACAAATTACAGTCGGGCAATTGACAAATAGAGAGGGCATGACCATGCACATACATGATATGATGAGTATTGTGAGATTTAATTGGGCATTACGACAAAGTACATAGACCGCTATCCAGCATGCATCTATGCCTAAAAAGTCCACCTTCAGGTTATCATCCGAACCCCTTCCAGGATTAAGTTGCAAACAACAGACAATTGCATTAAGTATGGTGCGTAATGTAATCAATAACTACATCCTCGGACATAGCATCAATGTTTTATCCCTAGTGGCAACAGCACATCCACAACCTTAGAACTTTCTGTCACTGTCCCAGATTTAGTGGAGGCATGAACCCACTATCGAGCATAAATACTCCCTCTTGGAGTTAAGAGCAAAAACTTGGCCAGAGCCTCTACTAATAACAGAGAGCATGCAAGATCATAAACAACACATAGGTAATAGATTGATAATCAACATAACATAGTATTCTCTATCCATCGGATCCCGACAAACACAACATATAGAATTACAGATAGATGATCTTGATCATGTTAGGAAGCTCACAAGATCCGACAATGAAGCACATGAGGAGAAGACAACCATCTAGCTACTGCTATGGACCCATAGTCCAGGGGTGATTTACTCACTCATCACTCCGGAGGCGACCATGGCGGTGAAGAGTCCTCCGGGAGATAATTCCCCTCTCCGGCAGGGTGCCGGAGGCGATCTCCTGAATCCCCCGAGATGGGATTGGCGGCGGCGGCGTCTCTGGAAGGTTTTCCGTATCGTGGCTCTCGGAAGCGGGGGTTTCGCGACGAAGGCTTTAAGTAGGCGGAAGGGCAACGCGGGGGGGCACACGAGGGCCCCACACACCGGGGCCGCGCGGCCAAGGGCCGGGCCGCGCTGCCCTGTTGTGGCGGCGCCTCGTGGCCCCACTTCCTTTCCCCCTCGGTCTTCCGGAAGCTTCGTGCAAAAATAGGACCACGGGCGTTGATTTCGTCCAATTCCGAGAATATTTCCTTTGTAGGATTTCTGAAACCAAAAACAGCGAGAAAACGAGCAATTGGCTCTTCGGCATCTCGTTAATAGGTTAGTGCCGGAAAATGCATAAATACGACATATAATGTGTATAAAACATGTAGATATCATCAATAATGTGGCATGGAACATAAGAAATTATCGATACGTCGGAGACGTATCAGCATCCCCAAGCTTAGTTCCTGCTCGTCCCGAGCGGGTAAACGATAACAAAGATAATTTCTGGAGTGACATGCCATCATAACCTTGATCATACTATTGTAAGCATATGTAATGAATGCAGCGATCAAAACAATGGTAATGACATGAGTAAACAAATGAATCATAAAGCAAAGACTTTTCATGAATAGTACTTAAAGACAAGCATCAATAAGTCTTGCATAAGAGTTAACTCATAAAGCAATAAATCAAAGTAAAGGTATTGAAGCAACACAAAGGAAAATTAAGTTTCAGCGGTTGCTTTCAACTTGTAACATGTATATCTCATGGATATTGTCAACATAGAGTAATATAACAAGTGCAATATGCAAGTATGTAGGAATCAATGCACAGTTCACACAAGTGTTTGCTTCTTGAGGTGGAGAGAAATAGGTGAAGCTGACTCAACATAAAAGTAAAAGAAAGGCCCTTCGCGAGAGGAAGCATTGATTGCTATATTTGTGCTAGAGCTTTGGTTTTGAAAACAAGAAACAATTTTGTCAACGGTAGTAATAAAGCATATGTATCATGTAAATTATATCTTACAAGTTGCAAGCCTCATGCATAGTATACTAATAGTGCCCGCACCTTGTCTTAATTAGCTCGGATTACCGGGATTATCGCAATACACATGTTTTAACCAAGTGTCACAAAGGGGTACCTCCATGCCGCATCGTACAAAGGTCTAAGGAGAAAGCTCGCATTTGGATTTCTCGCTTTTGATTATTCTCAACTTAGACATCCATACCGGGACAACATAGACAACAGATAATGGACTCCTCTTTAATGCATAAGCATTTAGCAACGATTAATGTTGTCATATGAGATTGAGGATATATGTCCAAAACTGAAACTTTCACCATGATTCATGGCTTTAGTTAGCGGCCCAATGTTCTTCCACTACTAGGAAAAGGCCTAGCCGTAAGATGGGTGTTAGTGGCGCACCAGGAGGGCAGTGCGCCACTACTACTTAGCAGTGGCGCACCGAAAACTGGTGGGCCACTATTAAAAATGTAGTAGTGGCGCACCTCTCCTGCGGTGAGCCACCACTAAGTTTGACCATGGGTTTGACCCAGCCTTATACATAGCAATGGCGCACCGTGCAGAGGTGCGCCAAAGCTAATTTTTGTAGCAGTGGCGCACCTCTACATGGTGCGCCATTACTATGTAAAGGGGGGGGATGGACATGTTTGGGAATCACTTAGTAGTGGCGCACCATGCTTGGTGCGCCACTGCTAAGTGGTGCCCAAACATTTCCCCCCCCCCCCCCCCCTGGATCGCCTTTTCGAGTTTGGAAAAAATAAAAGAAATAGATAGAAAATTCAAAAAATTAAATACTTTGAAATGCCCATGTAATATGTCATCTAGGTTTAGTGAAAATTGAAAAAAATGAATTTTGATATATTATGCAAAATGGCGTCATCTTTCGGTAAAACGGGTTTTCTGGTTGCATACGACCTCCGATGAAAAACTTTTTTATATCAAAATCGATCTACGCGAAATTTCCTATTCGAATTCAACCGCCTACGGCCGTTTGGAGAAAAAATGGATTCTTCAAATTCAAAACAGAAACAGGACTTTTTTCAGGTTTTAGATTTTGGGCAAAAAATAGAAAAAAAATAGCGGTGGCGCACCCATGCCTTGGTGCACCACTGCTAAGCTTCCCGCCCACGAATTTCAAAATGGGAGGAGCCGGCCACTTAACCCCCTCCTCCCTCCTCCCTCCTCCTCCACACATTCTCCTGCTTTCATTCTCCTCTCCTCCTCCTGCTCTCCTCCTCTCCTCTCCTCCTTTCACTTCGGCGACCTCCTCCTCTCCTCTCCTCCTTTCACTCCGGCGACCTCCTCCTCTCCTCTCCTCCTTTCACTCCGGCGACCTCCTCCACTATGTCGAGCTCCGGTTACCTTACTTTCCGGCGAGCTCCTCCACTATGGTGACCTCCGGTGACCTTACTCTCCGACGACCCTCCCGGCGACCCTCTAGCCTCCATTACCTCTGGCCTTCGTCCTCTTGTTCATCCTCTCCTACATCTCCTCACCTCTCTTCACCTCTCCTACGTCCCTCATCCATCATCACCGGCGGCTAGGCCAAGAAAAATGAGAATGAACATTGCAAAAATAATTCTAGCAACAAGAACGAGAAAAAATAACGAGCCAAAAAAATTCGAAACAAACTGTGCCAGATCCAGATCCAGATCCTGATCCTATCCAGATCTAGAAATTTCAAATTTTAGTAGTGGCGCACCTTTTTTCTATCCGAGTGGCGCACCTCGGACGTTTAGGAGTGGCGCACCATGAAGCTAGTAGTGGCGCACTACCGGTGCGCCAGCTGCTAAGCCAAATAGCAATGGCGCACCACTAGTGCGCCACTACTAAAAGTTAGCAGTGGCGTGATAGCAGTGGCGCACCACTAGTGCGCCACTGATGGGTAAAAGTGGTGCGCCACTGATTGCCCTTTTCCTAGTAGTGTTCTCTAACAATATGCATGCTCTAACCAATAAATGAGTGGTAAATCTCCCTTACTTCAGACAAGACGGACATGCATAGCAACTCACATGATATTCAACAAGGAGTAGTTGATGGCGTCCCCAGGAACATGGTTATCGCACAACAAGCAACTTAATAAGAGATAAAGTGCATAAGTACATATTCAATACCACAATAGTTTTTAGGCTATTTGTCCCATGAGCTATATATTGCAAAGGTAAAGAATGGAAATTTTAAAGGTAGCACTCAAGCAATTTACTTTGGAATGGCGGAGGAATACCATGTAGTAGGTAGGTATGGTGAACACAAATGGCATAGTGGTTGGCTCTAGGATTTTGGATGCATGAGAAGTATTCCCTCTCGATACAAGGTTTAGGCTAGCAAGGTTATTTGAAACAAACACAAGGATGAACCGGTGCAGCAAAACTCACATAAAAGACATATTGTAAACATTATAAGACTCTACACCGTCTTCCTTGTTGTCCAAACTCAATACTAGAAATTATCTAGACTTTAGAGAGACCAAATATGCAAACCAAATTTAGCAAGCTCTAGGTGTTTCTTCATTAATGGGTGCAAAGTATATGATGCAAGAGCTTAAACATGAGCACACCAATTGCCAAGTATCAAATTATTCAAGACATTTTAGAATTACTACATGTAGCATTTCCCGATTCCAACCATATAACAATTTAACGAAGAAGATTCAACCTTCGCCATGAATATTATGAGTAAAGCCTAAGGACATATTTGTCCATTTGCAACAGCGGAGCGTGTCTCTCTCCCACACAATGAATGCTAGGATCCATTTTATTCAAACAAAAACAAAAAACAAAAACAAACCGACGCTCCAAGCAAAGCACATAAGATGTGATGGAATAAAAATATAGTTTCGGGGAGGAACCTGATAATGTTGTCGATGAAGAAGGGGATGCCTTGGGCATCCCCAAGCTTAGACGCTTGAGTCTTCTTAGAATATTCAGGGGTAAACCACCGGGGCATCCCCAAGCTTAGAGCTTTCACTCTCCTTGATCATATTGTATCATCTCCCTCTCTTGATCCTTGAAAACTTCCTCCACACCAAACTCGAAACAACTCATTAGAGGGTTAGTGCATAATAAAAATTCACATGTTCAGAGGTGACACAATCATTCTTAACAATTCTGGACATTGCATAAAGCTACTGGACATTAATGGAACAAAGAAATTCATCCATCAGAGCAAAAGAGGCAATGCGAAATAAAAGGCAGAATCTGTCAAAACAGAACAGTCCGTAAAGATGGATTTTATTGAGGCACCAGACTTGCTCAAATTAAAATGCCCAAATTGAATGAAACTTGCGTACATATCTGAGGATCACGCACGTAAATTGGCATATTTTTATGAGCTACCTACAGAGAGGCAGGTCGAAATTCGTGACAGCAAAGAAATCTGTTTCTGCGCGAGTAATCCAAATCTAGTATGAACCTTACTATCAACGACTTTACTTGGCACAACGATACACAAAACTAAGATAAGGAGAGGTTGCAACAGTAGTAAACAACTTCCAAGACTCAAATATAAAACAAAAATACTGTAGTAAAAACATGGGTTGTCTCCCATAAGCGCTTTTCTTTAACGCCTTTCAGCTAGGCGCAGAAAGTGTATATCAAGTGTTATCAAGAGATGATGCATCGACATTACCTTGGGCTTTACCCTTACCTTTCTTGTTCTTTTTCTTACTCTTTGACTTAGGGAATATATGTCTACACCCGGGTGTAGAGGTAAATTTTAGGGTGCCTTCTCCCATGTCTATGACTGCTCCCAATAGTTTCAGCAGGGATCTTCCGAGTGTGATTTGTCCTGTTCCTGCACATTCAATAACAAGATAATCAACAGATATTGTTCTCCCAAGAACGGTTGTATGCACACCCGCAGCTATTCCTTTAGGAATTATAACAGAGTTATCAATAAGGGTTATTCCTTCTCCCCTTTCAACAAATCCCCAAAGTTTCAAAGATTCATGAATACTCTTAGGCATTAGGCAAAATTCAGACATAATATCACAATTGGCATGAAGAGTTTGGTCACCGATAACAATTTTAATAGTAGGATCCCATAATGAAGGTTCGAGTTCACTAAAACTTGATCAAGACGGTTACAAACATATCTATAATTTTCATTCAAGCGAGATGCACTTGTCTCAAGAGTGTTTAATCTATTATAAATGCTAATAAGGGCTGAATCAAAGTTATTAGCTGAATCATGTGATGCAACCAACTTCTTTATGGCATTAAAAGCTTGATCCCCATTGCAATGAAGGAAATCTCCTCCCACTACAGCATCCAAGGCATATCTATAGCGAATCATGAGACCAAAATAAAAATTACTAAGGAGCAAACTTAGAGTCATTTGAGGTTCAGCTTTACGATAAGAAGTAAAAATTCTGGACCAAGCATCTTTAAAACTCTCCTCATCCCCTTGTTTAAAAGTGAAGACTAATTCCTCGAGGTGAAGAAGTAACAAGTGCAGAACTAGACATGGTAACAAAAGTAAAATGCAAGTAACTAATTTTTTTGTGTTTTTGATATAGAGTGCAAGACGAGTAAATAAAGTAAAGCTAGCAACTAATTTTTTTGTGTTTTGATATAATGCAGCAAACAAAGTAGTAAATAAAATAAAGCAAGACAAAAACAAAGTAAAGAGATTGGATTGTGGAGACTCCCCTTGCGGCGTGTCTTGATCTCCCGACAACGAGCGCCGGAAAAAGAGCTTGATACGCGTACAACACGCGTCCGTTGGGAACCCCAAGAGGAAGGTGTGATGCGTACAGCGGCAAGTTTTCCCTCGAGAAAGAAACCAAGGTTTATCGAACCGGGAGGAGCCAAGAAGCACGTTGAAGGTTGATGGCGGCGGGATGTAGTGCGGCGCAACACCAGGGATTCCGGCGCCAACGTGGAACCTGCACAACACAACCAAAGTACTTTGCCCCAACGAAATAGTGAGGTTGTCAATCTCACCGGCTTACTGTAACAAAGGATTAGATGTATAGTGTGGATGATGATTGTTTGCAGAAAACAGTAAAACAAGTATTGCAGTAGATTGTATTCGATGTAAAAGAATGGACCGGGGTCCACAGTTCACTAGAGGTGTCTCTCCCATAAGATAAATAGCATGTTGGGTGAACAAATTACGAGTCGGGCAATTGACAAATAGAGAGGGCATGACCATGCACATACATGATATGATGAGTATTGTGAGATTTAATTGG
>NC_061508.1:141978803-142014573 GCF_022539505.1 Lolium rigidum | reverse complement strand
ATGCATTTATCTATTCTGTTATGTGATCAATGTTGAGAGTGTCCACTAGTGAAAGTGTAATCCCTAGGCCTTGTTCCTAAATATTGCTATCGCTATTTGCTTACTGTTTTACTGCGTTACTACTGCTGCAATACTACCACCATCAACTACACGCCAGCAAGCTATTTTCTGGCACCGTTGCTACTTATTCATACCACTTGTATTTCACTATCTCTTCGCCGAACTAGTACACCTATTTGGTGTGTTGGGGACACAAGAGACTTCTTGCTTTGTGGTTGCAGGGTTGCATGAGAGGGATATCTTTGACCTCTTCCTCCCCGAGTTCGATAAACCTTGGGTGATCCACTTAAGGGAAAACTTGCTGCTGTTCTACAAACCTCTGCTCTTGGAGGCCCAACACTGCTCTACAGGAAAGGAGGGGAACGTAGACATCAAGCACTTTTACGGCGCCGTTGCCGGGAGGAAAGGTAAAAGGCTCTCATACTACGGTCTCAGGTAAAGTATTTTTACGGCGCCGTGGTGTGTGTGCTCGAAGCTATTTCCTTTAGATCCTGCAATTGCATCTTTTTGTTTCTTGTTTACACTAGTTTGGCATAATGGACAACAATGAGCTTCTTATTCTATTTCCTGATTTAAAACATGGATTGTTTGATGCAAAAATTAAAAAACCTATGAAATCTTATTTGCATGCTGGTAGTAATATTAGTATGAACGCCTTGAACACCATTGTTGATAATGATATAGAAAGTTCTAAGCTTGGGGAAGCTGGTTTTCATGATCTTTTTAGTCCCCCAAGCATTGAGGAGAAAATTTACTTTGATGATACTTTGCCTCCTATTTATGATGATAATAATAATGATAGCTACTTTGTTGAATTTGCTCCCACTACAACTAATAAAACTGATTATGCTTATGTGGAGAGTAATAATTTTATGCATGAGACTCATGATAAGAATGCTTTATGTGATAGTTATATTGTTGAGTTTGCTCATGATGCTACTGAAAGTTATTATGAGAGAGGAAAATATGGTTGTAGAAATTTTCATGTTACTAAAATGCCTCTCTATGTGCTGAAATTTTTGAAGCTACACTTGTTTTATCTTCCTATGCTTGTCACTTTGCTCTTCATGAACTTGTTTATTTACAAGATTCCTATGCATAGGAAGCATGTTAGACTTAAATATGTTTTGAATTTGCCTCTTGATGCTCTCTTTTGCTTCAAATATTATTTCTTGCGAGTGCATCATTAAAACTGCTGAGCCCATCTTAATGGCTAAAAAGAAAGAACTTCTTGGGAGATAACCCATGTGTTATTTTGCTACAGTACTTTGTTTTATATTTGTGTCTTGGAAGTTGTTTACTACTGTAGCAACCTCTCCTTATCTTAGTTTTGAGTTTTGTTGTGCCAAGTAAAGTCTTTGATAGTAAAGTAAGTACTAGATTTGGATTACTGCGCAGTTCCAGATTTCTTTGCTGTCACGAATCTGGGTCTACCTCCCTGTAGGTAGCTCAGAAAATTAAGCCAATTTACGTGCATGATCCTCAGATATGTACGCAACTTTCATTCAATTTGAGCATTTTCATTTGAGCAAGTCTGGTGGCCTAATAAAATCCATCTTTATGGACTGTTCTGTTTTGACAGATTCTGCCTTTTATTTCGCATTGCCTCTTTTGCTATGTTGGATGAATTTCTTTGATCCATTAATGTCCAGTAGCTTTATGCAATGTCCAGAAGTGTTAAGAATGATTGTGTCACCTCTGAACATGTGAATTTTTATTGTCCACTAACCCTCTAATGAGTTGTTTCGAGTTTGGTGTGGAGGAAGTTTTCAAGGGTCAAGAGAGGAGGATGATATACTATGATCAAGAAGAGTGAAAGCTCTAAGCTTGGGGATGCCCCGGTGGTTCACCCCTGCATATTTTAAGAAGACTCAAGCGTCTAAGCTTGGGGATGCCCAAGGCATCCCCTTCTTCATCGACAAATTATCAGGTTCCTTCTCTTGAAACTATATTTTTATTCGGCCACATCTTATGTACTTTACTTGGAGCGTACGTGTGCTTTTATTTTCGTTTTGTTATTTTCATTCTCTGAATAAATTCATGCTTGTGTGGGAGAGAGACACGCTCCGCTGGTTCATATGAACACATGTGTTCTTCGCTTTATCTTTTAGTGTTCATGGCGAAGTTTCTTCTTCGTTAAATTGTTATATGGTTGGAATTGGAAAATGCTACATGTAGTAACTCTAAAATGTCTTGGATAATTTGATACTTGGCAATTGTTGTGCTCATGTTTAAGCTCTTGCATCATATACTTTGCACCCATTAATGAAGAAATACTTAGAGCTTGCTAATTTGGTTTGCATATTTGGTTTCTCTAGAGTCTAGATAACATCTAGTATTGAGTTTTGAACAACAAGGAAGACGGTATGGAATCTTATAATGTTTACAATATGTCTTTTATGTGAGTTTTGCTGTACCGTTCATCCTTGTGTTTGTTTCAAATAACCTTGCTAGCCTAAACCATGTATCGAGAGGGAATACTTCTCATGCATCCAAAATCCTTGAGCCAACCACTATGCCATTTTGTCCACCATACCTACCTGCTACATGGTATTTATCCGCCATTCCAAAGTAAATTGCTTGAGTGCTACCTTTAAAATTCCATCATTCACCTTTGCAATATATAGCTCATGGGACAAATAGCTTAAAATCTATTGTGGTATTGAATATGTACTTATGCACTTTATCTCTTATTAAGTTGCTTGTTGTGCGATAACCATGCTTCTGGGACGCCATCAACTATTCTTTGTTGAATATCATGTGAGTTGCTATGCATGTCCGTCTTGTCCGAAGCAAGAGAGATCTACCACCTTCATGGTTGGAGCATGCATATTGTTAGAGAAGAACTTTGGGCCGCTAACTAAAGCCATGATTCATGGTGGAAGTTTCGGTTTGGACATATATCCTCAATCTCATATGAGAATAATAATTGTTGCCACATGCTTATGCATTAAAGAGGAGTCCATTATCTGTTGTCCATGTTGTCCCGGTATGGATGTCTAAGTTGAGAATAATCAAAAGCGAGAAATCCAAAATGCGAGCTTTCTCCTTAGACCTTTGTACAGGCGGCATGGAGGTACCCCATTGTGACACTTGGTCAAAACATGTGCATTGCAAAGATCCGGTAGTCCAAGTTAATTAGGACAAGGTGCGGGCACTATTAGTATACTATGCATGAGACTTGCAACTTGTAAGATATAATTTACATAACTCATATGCTTTATTACTACCGTTGACAAAATTGTTTCATGTTTTCAAAAATAAAAGCTCTAGCACAAATATAGCAATCGATGCTTTCCTCTTTGAAGGACCATTCTCTTTACTTTTATGTTGAGTCAGTTCACCTATTTCTCTCCACCTCAAGAAGCAAACACTTGTGTGAACCGTGCATTGATTCCTACATATTTGCATATTGTACTTGTTATATTACTCTATGTTGACAATTATCCATGAGATATACATGTTACAAGTTGAAAGCAACCGCTGAAACTTAATCTTCCTTTGTGTTGCTTCAATACCTTTACTTTGATTTATTGCTTTATGAGTTAACTCTTATGCAAGACTTATTAATACTTGTCTTGAAGTGCTATTCATGAAAAGTCATTGCTTTATGATTCAGTTGTTTACTCATGTCATTACCATTGTTTTGATCGCTGCATTCATTACATATGTTTACAATATGATCAAGTTTATGATGGCATGTCACTTCAGAAATTATCTTTGTTATCGTTTTACCTGCTCGGGACGAGCAGAACTAAGCTTGGGGATGCTTGATACGTCTCCGACGTATCGATAATTTCTTATGTTCCATGCCATATTATTGATGATACCTACATGTTTTATGCACACTTTATGTCATATTCGTGCATTTTCCGGAACTAACCTATTAACAAGATGCCGAAGTGCCAGTTCCTGTTTTCTGCTGTTTTTGGTTTCAGAAATCCTAGTAACGAAATATTCTCGGAATCGGACGAAATCAAGACCCAGGTTCCTATTTTCACCGGAAGCATCCAGAACACCCGGGAAGGACCAAAGGGGGGCACTGGGCCCCCAGACCATAGGCCGGCGCGGCCCAGGCCCTGGCCGCGCCGCCATATGGTGTGGCCACCCCTTCGACCCTCCTGCGCCGCCTCTTCGCCTATATAAAGCCTCCGTCGCGAAAGCCCTGAGGAAAAAAAACCACGATACGGAAAACCTTCCAGAGCCGCCGCCATCGCGAAGCCAAGATCTGGGGGACAGGAGTCTGTGTTCCGGCACCCTGCCGGAGCGGGGAAGTGCCCCCGGAAGGCTTCTCCATCGACACCGCTGCCATCTCCACCGCCATCTTCATCACCGCTGCTGCTCCCATGAGGAGGGAGTAGTTCTCCATCGAGGCTCGGGGCTGTACCGGTAGCTATGTGGTTCATCTCTCTCCTATGTACTTCAATACAATAATCTCATGAGCTGCCTTACATGATTGAGATTCATATGAGTTTTGTATCACAATTCATCTATGTGCTACTCTAGTGATGTTATTAAAGTAGTTCTATTCCTCCTGCACGTGTGTAAAGACGACGAGTGTGTGCACCGTGTTAGTACTTGGTTTATGCTATGATCATGATCTCTTGTAGATTGCGAAGTTAACTATTGCTATGATAATATTGATGTGATCTATTCCTCCTACATATGCATGAAGGTGACGAGTGTGCATGCTATGCTAGTACTTGGTTTAGTACTGTTGATCTATCTTACACTAAAGGTTACTAAAACATGAGCATTATTGTGGAGCTTGTTAACTCCGTGGGGGTTCGTGTAATCCTACGCAATGTGTTCATCATCCAACAAAAGTGTAGAGTATGCATTTATCTATTCTGTTATGTGATCAATGTTGAGAGTGTCCACTAGTGAAAGTGTAATCCCTAGGCCTTGTTCCTAAATACTGCTATCGCTACTTGCTTACTGTTTTACTGCGTTACTACTGCTACAATACTACCACCATCAACTACACGCCAGCAAGCTATTTTCTGGCACCGTTGCTACTTATTCATACCACTTGTATTTCACTATCTCTTCGCCGAACTAGTACACCTATTTGGTGTGTTGGGGACACAAGAGACTTCTTGCTTTGTGGTTGCAGGGTTGCATGAGAGGGATATCTTTGACCTCTTCCTCCCTGAGTTCGATAAACCTTGGGTGATCCACTTAAGGGAAAACTTGCTGCTGTTCTACAAACCTCTGCTCTTGGAGGCCCAACACTGTCTACAGGAAAGGAGGGGGAACGTAGACATCAAAGGTGCTCAAAGAAAGGATGGTGACTCAACATAAAAGTAAAAGATTGACCCTTCGCATAGGGAAGTAGGGATTAACATGTGCTAGAGGTTTTCATTTTTTAAACAGAAGTAAAATTGTTTTGAGAGGTGTTTATTGTTGTCAACGAATGGTAGTGGGCACTCTAACTACCTTGTCAACCAGACTTTCAAGAGAGGCTCCCATGAAGGACGTTATCTCTACCAGCAAGGTAGATCATCCCTCTTCTCTTTTTTTACACATGTATTTTAGTTTCATTATGGATGACACTCCCCCCAACCTTTTCTTACACAAGCCATGGCTAACCGAATCCTCGGGTGCCTTCCAACATTCTCATACCATGGAGGAGTGTCTATTTGCAAATTAAGTTGCTTACTGACAAATCAGGGCAAAACATGTGAAGAGAATTATTAATAAAAGTTAATTAATTGGGGTTGGGCACCCCGTTGCCAGCTATTTTTGCAAAATTATTGGATAAGCGGATGTGCCACTAGTCCATTGGTGAAAGTCTGACCGACAAGATTGAAAAATAAAACACCACATACTTCCTGATGAGCTATAAAACATTGGCACAAATTGAGAAGTACTTTGAAGGTTTTAAAGGTAGCACATGAAAATTTACTTGGAATGGTTTGAAATGCCATGCATAGGTATTTATGGTGGACACTTTGGAATAACTTGGTTTTCAGGGATTTGGAAGCACGAGCAGCATTCCCGCTCAGTACAAGTGAAGGCTAGCAATAAACTGGGAAGCGACAATCAAGAGAGCAACAACTGTCATAATCATGCTTGCGGCAGAATAAAATTAACGGAGGCATAAAAGTGATACAAGAACTCTGAAGCAAAGTAAATCATCGAGGCTTAATTGACTTTTGTTTTTCAGTCATATGCATGCGTGAGCATGTGCCAAGTCAATTCAAATGAATTATTCAGAGGAGGATACCACAATGTCATACCTATCTATGAATAAAACAATGCAAGCAAATGTTTATGACATGCTACTCATATTAATAAATTGGAGCTAAACATGAGAGATCATGAACTACTAGACTTTCATTAAATGACATATACCTCACATGAACCAACTAAGCATGCTCACATGAATGAGTATATGTACAAAAATGAAAACAAATAGAGTTCATACCAGCCTCTCACCACAGTCAGATTGTCGTAGATCGTCATTATTGCCTTTCACTTGTGTAGCTTGAATAATATGAAATGAAAACCAAGTTCCAACCACCAGAGACCGCTGAACTCCATAAAAACTTTATAAAACCGAAGAAGAACAACAAATATTTTTGGTGTTTTCGAATTGGAAACAAGAACGAAAGTAAAATCTTTTTGGATTTTCTCATAGCAAACCAACGATAGTAGATAAAGCAAAATAGGAACAAGAAACCAAATAAACAAATGATAAAGAGAAACAACAGAAATATTTTTGGTATTTTTGTGTTTTAGAAAAGAAACAAAGCAAAAACAAGGGAATGAAAACTAAAAGAGTCACAGAAAAGCAAAGTGGCAGAAACCTGCCAAAACTTGACAACAGTACAGTAATCATTTTTTTAGAAAATCTTCTGCTGTTCAACTCGAAAAGTGCTCAACTAATGAAACTTATATAATAACCTGGGGAACATGCACAAAAATCGGCAGCTCAAAATAACGTTCTGGCTACGCACAGGAATTTTTTTAGTATCAGTCCAGAATCTGTTTTTTAGACAGCACTTCCCCAAATATCATCTTCCTCATATTAGAGGCAACCATCGACACACAAATAAAATAAAAAGTAAAAATAAAGGTTACTACAGTAGTAACAACCTTCAAAAACTAAAATAAGAAACCTACTGAAATAAAAATAACCGAAAGAGAAACAACCAAAAGAAGTGAAACAAGTATATACAAATGACCGACAATTGTAATATGTAATGAATGAGTGATGCCGGCGTACCTCCCCCCAAGCTTAGGCTTTTGGCCTAAGTGGAGAGCAACCCCACGGTGCCCATGAGGTGGCACCTTCGTAATATGATGATGAAGGATCCTGTCCTTGGTACAAGCTGGAGGACGCACCAGGATATGTGACAGTGTACCCGTCGGAGGGCTCGGCGTCCTCGGAGTCGTGCTGCTGGTGAAAGCCAAGTATCCTCAGCTGCTCATTCACCTCCTCCTTGGAACGCGACCACGGTCTCCTGCGAACACTGAACAAATCGGCCTGTGGCAAAGGGATTTCCCTCTCATCCCCGTCAATAAACAACATTCTATAGACAATATTTTCTAAATTAGAGTTAGTTGTGACAAATTGGTGACTCTTCATAGCAGCAATATCAAGCTTAATAGGAGTTAATTTCTCATCACTAGGATCAACAGAAAGACCTAGATATTCAACCATACGTGAAGCAACAATCCCTCCATAAATAGGTCCCTTACTAGCTAAGCGACGAGCAATAAGAGCACCAAGATGGTAAGGTGTACTTCCAGTAAGTGCAGCAACCAGAAAAGCAAGATGATAACTAGAAATGTTGCTAGTGTTCTCTCTACCAAGAATGCTAGTAGCAAGATAGTAAGTGAAATATCTAATGGCAGGAAGCTGAATGTTCCTTATCTTGCCGCGTTGAATGGTGCGGTCATCATCGTTGGTAACTTCTCGATATAGTTCCTTCAAAGCTTTGGGGCTGTTCTCGATCTTCTTCGCTGTACCTATAGGAGTAATGTCCAGTGCAGTACAAAAATCACACAATTTCATAGTAACAGGCCTATCATAAATCCTAAATTTAACTGATGGTGTGAAAGGTGTGTTGCTGAACTTGAAGCTTTCAACAAAGATTTTAGTTAGTCTATAAAATTGATCACTCTCATCTTCCATATAGGTAGATAAGCCCACACTATTAATGAGAAACAAGAAGTCATCAAGTAGCCCTGCATTACGCAAAAAGTCAAAGCATGGAAAGGATGAAGCATTAGGAATCCCGTTGTCCTCATCATCTTCAAAGCTAGGTGCAATGACATCCTCATCATAGGATCGCCTAACTCGAGTGGCTGCCCTTGAAGGCCTTGCCGCTCTTGTCGCATCCCTCTCAAACACTTCTCCAAAGGTGTGGTTATGCATTTTCCTTTTCTGAAATTTTTCAACAATCATTATAAAAGTTGATTTTGAGACATATAAATGAGGGAGACTACTATAGGAACTTGATAGAGTACTAAACATGCATCAAAACTAATTTTTACAACTTGAATCAAGCATGCAAACTCACTTAACATGTCACCTACAGCAGCAAATTACTCAAGATATACTCAACTATACAAAATTCTATTTGGATAATCGGAGGAGTCACATACCGGAGAGCAAATGCTCCAAATCTCAGCAGCAAAGATGGGCTGAGCAAGGAGATCGAAAATCGAGCAAGAACAGCAAGAATCTCGGGTTTGAACAATGGTGGTGTGTTTTCCCGTGAAAGAGAGTAGAGTGGTAGGTGGATGAGTGAGTGGAGGGCCAGGTGGGGCCCTCACCACAGGGTGGCGCGCCCCCCTTGCTGGCCGCGCCGGCACATGGGGTGCAGCCCTGGGGTGCCCCACTGGTCAGCCCCAGGCACTCCCAGGTTGCATTTTGAAAAATAGGACCAGTGATATAATTTTTGTAAATTTTTGAAAACTTCGAAAAATGCACATTTCTGGGTGTTAAAATAACTAATTCATGACAGAAAAGATTTTCAAACTTCTAAACAACCAAAGCATCTTGCAAAACAAGTAGTACTACAGCAAGTAAAACCAGTGGAGAAAGAAAGAAATGTTGTTTAGCTCTTCCATGCATTTAAAATATACTTGTTAACAAGGTTGATCAAGTCTTGCCACCAAATAAATTTTACATGTCATAAGACGAAATAAACCTCAAATCAATCATGTTACCTTATATTGTATTGATATGGATCCAATCAGAATAGTTTGATATCCTTCTTTAGACTCATATATAGGACAATCAATAATTCCCACTTTGATAGATCTCAAATTAGAAATTGTATTAACTCCATATACTTTATCAATCCTCTTAGGAAAATAAACAGTATGTTCCTTGTCATCAACATTGAAAGTGACTTTTCCTTTATTGCAATCAATAACAGCCCCTGCAGTGTTAAGAAAAGGTCTTCCAAGAATAATAGACATATTATCATCTTCAGGCATTTCCAATATAACAAAATCAGTTAATATTAAGCAATTATGAGCAACTTGAACAGGAACATCCTCACATATACCAACAGGAACAGCAGTAGATTTATCGGCCATTTGCAAAGATATATCGGTTGGTATCAACTTATCTAGATCAAGTCTCTTGTAAAGAGAAAAAGGCATAACACTAACTCCTGCTCCCAAATCACATAGAGCAGTTCTAACATAATTATTCTTGATGGAACAAGGGATAGTTGGTATACCTGGGTCTCCCAGCTTCTTTGGAACCTCAATCGTGGATGAAGGGGGAGTTATCTTACATAAATCTTCTATTGGGGGTAAATTCTTCACATCTTCAGCTTTAATACCTTTCTTTTTAAGAGATTTCTTGGCTTCCCTCATATCTTCATCATTTAATTCAATCATACCCCTCTTCTTAAATACTGGTGTTGGGGTTGGTTCAGGTGTAGTCCAATCATCATGATTTTGGCTTATTCTAGCCAACAATTCCTCAGCTTCGTCTGGAGTTTGTTTCCTGAAAACACAACTAGCACAACTATCCAGGTATGCTCTAGACTCAATGGTTAGTCCACTATAAAATATATCAAGTAAGTCATGCTTTTCCAAATCATGTCCAGGCCGAGCTCTAATAAGAGAGCAAAACCTTGCCCAAGCTTCGAGCAATTTCTCCCCATCTTCCTGGTCAAAACTATAAATTTTCTCGCAGAGCAATATGTTGAGCACTAGCAGGAAAATATTTTCGAAAGAAAACATCAAGAAAACAACTTGGACTATCAATAGAATCAGGAGGCAAACTATTATACCAAATCTTAGCATCATCTTTTAATGAGAAAGGAAAATTTTTAGCAACAAAATAAGTACGCATCTTAATATCATCAGAAAACAAGCTACTCAAAGTAGAAAGCTCATTCATGTGCTCTACAGCACTTTTTTTTCAGTACCACAAAAAGGTGTTTTCTCAACAATAGATATATGAGATAAATCAATAGAAAAATCATAATCCTTATCCTTAATGTTTATAGGAGATGTGGCAAATTTAGGATCAGGAGACAATTTATATCTAACAAGCACGTTGTGCAAGAAGCTTTTTAATGTTACTTGCATCGGTAGTAGCATTACATTTATCAATAAAATCATCATCAAGTTCCACATAATCTTCATCAAGATCATCACTAGAGTGTTCAACGGACTCGGGTGAATTAACAGGTGTAACAGTATTTTCATTAGGAATTTCAGTATTTTCAATTTGTCTAGACCTAGAAATTGTAGAATCTAGAAAAGGACCTAATGAACCATTATCATCAAGCACAGTAGAATCATCATCAAAATTATCAGAGGAATTGTCAGATTCAGCAGAAGTACCAACACGTGAAGCTTGTGGTGGTGAAACAAGTTGACTTATCACAGATGGTGAATCAAGAGCAGCAGAGGTACTCAGAGTTGTACCTTTTCTTGTAGTGGATGGTAATATGGCGACTTTAGTATCACGAGGTTTACCTATGATGGAGGATTTGCAGCGAACAATATCAATTCAGGTGAACTTGCAAATAAAGCTATGCTCCCCGGCAACGGCGCCAGAAAATAGTCTTCATGACCCACAAGTATAGGGGATCGCAACAGTCTTCGAGGGAAGTAAAACCCAATTTATTGATTCGACACAAGGGGAGCCAAAGAATATTTGTAAGCCTTAACAGCGGAGTTGTCAATTCAGCTGCACCTGGAAACATACTTGCTCGCAAGAATTTATCAGTAGCAACAGTTTTATAGTAGTAGCAGTAGTGAAATATAAGCAGCATAGTAATAAAGACAGCAATAGTGATTGTAGTAAATAGCAGGATTAAAATACTGTAGGCATAGGGATGAATGAACAGGCGCTGCATAGATAAGATAACTCATGTAATAATCAAGACAAGGCATTTGCTGATAATAATAAAACAGTATCCAAGTACTAAACAACCATAGGCATGTGTTCTGTATATAGTCGTACGTGCTCGCAATGAGAAACTTGCACAACATCTTTTTTCCTACCAGCTGGTGGCAGCCGGGCCTCTAGGGAAACTACTGGTAAATAAGGTACTCCTTTTAATAGAGTACCGGAGCAAAGCATTAACACTCCGTGAACACATGTGATCCTCATATCACAGCCTTCCCCTCCGGTTATCCCAATTTCTGTCACTTTGGGGCCTCCGGTTCCGGACAGCAACATGTGTATACAACTTGCAGGTAAGATCATAAAACAAAGAATATCATCATGAATCAATAACATGTTCAGATCGGAAATCATGGCACTCGGGTCCTAGTGACAAGCATTAAGCATAACAAGTTGCAACAATATCATAAAAGTACCAACAACAGATACTAGGCACTATGCCCTAACAATCTTATGGCTATTTCATGAACAATCTCATCCAATCCCTACCATCCCCTTCAGCCTACAGCGGGGGAATTACTCACACATGGATGGGGGAAGCATGGATGGTCGATGGAGAGGCGTCGGTGGCGATGATCTCCTCCAGTTCCCCGTCCCGGCAGGGTGCCAAAACGGAGTTTCTGATCCCGAGATTGGGTTTCGCGATGGCGGCGGAGTTCTGGATGTCTTCTGGAAAAGTGGTCGAACCCCCTTGCGTTTTTGGGTCAAGGGCTTTAAGTAGTCCAGAGGGGAGCATCGGGGGCTGGCCGAGGCGGCCTCACCATATGGCAGCGCGCCCCCCTCTTGGCCGCGCCGGCCTATGGTGTGGAGACGTGGGCCTCCCCCTGGCTTGCCCTTCTGGCTCCGTGTGTCTTCTGTAAAAATAGGCCCTTCGCAATTATTTCTGGGGATTTTCCTGAAAGTTGATTTTTTGCACAAAAATAAGACACCAGGGCAATTATGCTGAAAACAGCATTAGTCCGTGTTAGTTGTATCCAAAATACACAAATTAGAGGCAAAACAATAACAAAAGTGTTCGGGAAAGTAGATACGTTTTGGACGTATCAGTCTCCTCTCCTTGTGTTGAAATTTTTGAAGTTACACTTGTTTTGTCTTCCTATGCTACTCACTTTGTTCTTCATTGACTTGTTTTCTTACAAGGATCCTATGCATAGGAAGAGTGTTAGATTTAAACATGTTTTATATATGCTTCTTGATGCTCTCTTTTCAACTCTCATCTTTATGTGAGCATCATAAAAATCACTATGCCTAGCTAAAAGGCGTTAAAGAAAAACGCTTATGGGAGACAACCCATCGTTTTTATTTTCTGTTATTTTTGATTTTCTTTTTTTTTGAGTCAAGGTACTGCCTACTACTATAGAAATATCTTTGTATCTTTATTTTCTTGCATTGTTGTGCCAAGTAAAGTCTTTGATAGAAAGTTGATACTAGATTTGGATTTCTGCGCAGAAACAGATTTTTAGCTGTCACGAATTTGAACTTTTCTCTCTGTAGAAAACTCGTAAAATCCTGAAAAAAATTCATGAGTAATCCTCAGATATGTACGCAACTTTCGTTCAACTAGAGCTTTTCCATCTGAGCATGTTAAGTGCCTCAAAAAAATTCGTCTTTACGGACTGTTCAGTTTTTGACAGATTCTGTCTTTTATTTGGCATTGCCTCTTTTACTGTGTTTGAGTGAATTTCTTTGCTCCATTAAGTTTCAGTAGCCTTGGGTAATGTTCAGAAGTGTTAGAATGATTGTGTCCTTGCTGAACATGTGAATTTTTGATTATGCATTAACCCGCTAATAAGATTACTTCGAGTTTGGTGTGAAGGAAGTTTTCAAGGATCAAGAGAGAAGGATGATATTACATGATCAAGAAGAGTTAAAAGCCTAAGCTTGGGGATACCCCCGTGGTTCATCCCTGCATATTTCAAGAAGACTCAAGCGTCTAAGCTTGGGGATGCCCAAGGCATCCCCTTCTTCATCGACAATTTATCAGGTCATCTCTAGTGAAACTATATTTTAATTCTGTCACATCTTATGCACTTTACTTGGAGCGTCTGTGTGCTTTTATTTTCGTTTTGTTATTTTATTTTTCTGAATAAATCGGATCCTAACATGCTTGTGTGGGAGAGAGACACGCTCCGCTTTTTCATTTGAACACTTGTGTTCTTCGTTTTATTTTTCATGTTCATGGCGAAAGCTGAAAGCTGCAGCACTTATTGTTATTTGGTTGGAAACAGAAAATGCTTCATGTGGTAGTTGGTATATTGTCTTGAATAATTTTATACTTGGCAATTGATTTGAGCTCTCAAGTAGATCATGTTTAAGCTCTTGCATCATGTAGTTTAAACCTATTAGTGGAGAACTACCGTAGAGCTTGTTGAAATTTGGTTTGCATGATTGGTCTCTCTAAGGTCTAGATATTTTCCGGTAAAAGTGTTTGAGCAACAAGGAAGACAGTGTAGAGTCTTATAATGTTTGCAATATGTTCTTGTGTAAGTTTTGTCTGTACCGGTTTATACTTGTGTTTGCTTCAAACAACCTTGCTAGCCAAAGCCTTGTACCGAGAGGGAATGCTTCTCGTGCATCCAAAACCTTGAGCCAAAACCTATGCCATTTGTGTCCACCATAACTACCTACTATGTGGTATTTTTCTGCCATTCCAAGTAAATACTTCATCTCGCTACCTTTAAACAATTCAAAACTTTATTACTCCTTATTTGTGTCAATGTTTTATAGCTCATGAGGAAGTATGTGGTGTTTCATCTTTCAATCTTGTTGGGCAGACTTTCACCAATGGACTAGTGGCATATACATCCGCTTATCCAATAATTTTGCAAAAAGAGTTGGCAACGGGGTGCCCAGTCCCAATTAATTAACTTTCATTAATAATTCTCTTCACATGTTTTGCCCTGATTTATCAGTAAGCAACTTAATTTTGCAATAGACACTCCTCCATGGTATGTGAATGTTGGAAGGCACCCGAGGATTCGGTTAGCCATGGCTTGTGTAAGCAAAAGGTTGGGAGGAGTGTCATCAATAATGAAACTAAAATACATGTGTAAACAAAAGAGAAGAGGGATGATCTACCTTGCTGGTAGAGATAACGTCCTTCATGGGAGCTGCTCTTCACTACCATTCGTTGACAACAACAAACACCTCTCAAAACTTTATTTTTATGCTTTTACTTTATGATTTCAAAACTTAAAAAGCTCTAGCACATGATTTAATCCATGCTTCCCTCTGCGAAGGGCCTATCTTTTACTTTATGTTGAATCAGTTTACCTACTTCTTTCTATCTTGGAAGCAAACACTTGTGTCAACTTTGTGTGCATCATTTCTTATGTGCTTGCTTATTGCACTCATCATATTACTTTGTGTTGACAATTATCCATGAGATATACATGTTTAAAGTTGAAAGAAATTGCTGAAACTTCCTTTGTGTTGCTTCAAAACCTTTTATTAAGAATCTATTGCTTTATGAGTTAACTCTTATGCAAGACTTTTTGATGCTTGTCTTGAAAGTACTATTCATGAAAAGTTTTTGCTATACGATTCAGTTGTTTAGTCATTATCTATTTGTTAGCAAACTATAGACCATTGCTTTGAGTCACTTCATTCATCTCATATGCTTTAAAATAGTATTGATCAAGATTATGTTGGTAGCATGTCACTTCAGAAATTATTCTTTTCATCGTTTACGTACTCGAGGGCGAGTAGGAACTAAGCTTGGGGATGCTTGATACGTCTCCAACGTATCTATAATTTCTGATGTTCCATGCTTATATTATACTAATTGCTACATGTTTTATATACACTTTATATCATTTTTATGCATTTTCCGGGACTAACCTATTAACAAGATGCCGAAGTGCCAGTTCCTGTTTTCTGGTGTTTTTGGTTCCAGAAAATTACTTCTGCGAATATTCTCGGAATTGCGCGAAACAAAAGGCCACGTTCCTATTTTTCCAGAAGCTTCACGGAGTTCGAAGGAGAGACGAAGGGGGGCCACGAGCTGGCCACCTCATAGGGGGGCGCGGCCCCACCTTCTGCCGCGCCGCCCTGTGGTGACCCGGCATACCACTGCATGGTGTACTATGCAAGTCTGATATAACACCAATGAAACACCGTTCCACTAGTATTATATCGCTCAGAGTGGTACAACTGAAACATATGCGGGTCCAAGGCATGTCTATAGAATTACAACATTGACTCTATTACATAAGATCATCACAGCCTCCTAATTTACAATGAGGTAAAACTGCAAATAAACTCCAGAAGAACGACTCGTAGTCTAGTCTTATCACGAACTCTATTTGTAGAGTATTTAACTAGCTATAGAGGCTATGAATAGATTCTAGCTAAATAGGAGCTATGTTTAGGAAGCTAGTTCCCTTCTATGGCTAATCTAGGTTTTCTCCTTGTTGGATGTAGTATTTGACTCTTCCGACGAGGTCCTCGTCCCTTGAAGTTGTTGTTGACTCCTCGATCTTCGAGTTGCACTGTAGATCTTCCTTCGATGCCTCCATATCTAAGCAGGGGATTTAAGAGTGGGATGAGTACGAGCGTACTCAACAAGTTCATTATAGGAAAGAGGTGTTTAATGCACTAGCTATGGCATTAGACCAAAAAGTCTAATACCAATGCAGGTTTTCATAACCATTTCTTCAAAAGGTTGCTTTTATTCAGAAGAACTATGTCCGTCGACCTTCACCGAGTTTACTAGAACTTCATGGAGCTCCTTTCCGGCAGCGTTCGCGATTCCATATCCCGGAACGGGGAGTGACAGGTCACGATTCATTACACTCTGCGGAGGTGTGTTGCTTTACCCATAAGAGATCTTAACCTTGGTGCCAACCGAGTTGCAGGCTCGTCCACACTTCCTTTGGTGTGAGGCCCGGTATAAGGTCTAGCCAATCATGTTCCTCCGCTACCTCGAACACCCACCCTTTGTTGCAATTCCGACCTTGGGTCCTCGCCGGTCGCGTATCCAAAGGATACCATCCGACCTCGACTAATACCAAGCACGACGGCCTGATACCTTCGCCGGTCGTTGCAACCCCTCATAGACCGCAATACCGTGGGGACTTAGGACTCCCCAGCCTCACCTCTTGCTCCTTCGGGCGACAAGTGTACTACGGACAATGCCGTGGGGACTTAGGACTCCCCAGCCTCACCGCTTGCCCCCTTGGATTACAAGTGTACTACGGTAAAGCGCGTCCGTTGATGAACGAGAGGTGGAAACACTTTTGACTACTCCGTCCCACTCCGGATCTTATGGTTAACAAGGGTATTACGGCACAAGAATCATCTGGACGACATTTGTTGTTTAATCCTAGATGGATATAAACCCTTGCAATGGAACCTCCACCATATCAACACAATCCATGGTTCCATTGCCCACCACATAGTCATATTCATAGTTATGAAAATAGTGGTTTTGCTTTTTATGCAATAGTGATAAACATAGTACTTTGCAAGTAATTTGGTAAAAATAATCAAATGATATGAGCAAGCGATGAACTTGCCTTTCTTGACTGCAAGATTATGCAGGCAAGGTCTTTGATACGCAATAACTCCAAATTCTGAAATAGCATCATCGTCCGGTAAGGACGATGTTTAAAAGATTGGCAAGGATGCAATAATGCATAAGTATGAGATGCAATCGCTTTAAGCGTGACCTAACCCTGATGATTTAGGATCAGTGAGTTGTAATGATTGGTTCAGGGTGTGTTGCACTTTTAGAGTGATTCACAAACAAGGTTCTTATTAAGAATTGGTTGCTTGTTATAATAAACAGGTGCTGTAATAAATCATAATAATAACACTAATAGCACATAACAATAACATTTGGTATAATCCTAACATGTAATGAATAGTGGTTGGTTTTAGCACTATATGGCATGGTTAATGATTAATTATCATATACTTCAAAAGAATAACTTTTGAAGAAAATGTTCTTTGATAAAGAACAAGTATGATAATTAGGGTTGTGGAGTTCTATGGTTTTCTATGTTTCTAATTGGTTTCTGGAGTAAGTAGTAGATGGATCACAACCTAGTTGGATTCATCAACACCTAGGGCTTGTAAGGTTGAGTTAAGCCTAGGCATCCTAAGCAATTATTCATACAAGGTTGCTATCAGGACTGGTTCATCTTATTGGTGATAGCTAGGTAGGGTTTATAGGTCCTTATAAGCAGGGTTGATGATGATTGTTTATTTACTTCAAAAGAATAACTTTTGAAGAACATACTTCTTAAATAATAAGAAGTATATCAATTAGGGTTGCAGTGGTCTAGGTTTTACTGTTGGTTCTTATTAAGTAAGGAATAATTGGCTCCTAAATAGGATGGTTGATAAGTATCCAACACGAGTAGGGTTTAGTGGAATATGGTTAGGTAATGCTCAAGATTTGGCATAGTTGCTCCTGAGGTTCATCACATTGGTGTGATGCTAAGCATGGGTAACTAAGCTTGGTGTCTCAGAAGATAGGATCTAGGGTTGGTCCTATCTGATCAGCTAAGCATGAACACATGTAATACCAATGTATTAGAGATGGGTCTCTATTATTTTATGTGGCATAGGTATGTCTTTAGTTGCTAATCATGGCTCTATGATTTGAAAGAAAGTACCATGATCACATGTTCTAACCTTGGGTTTGGGTTAGAAGCAAATTAAGGTTCACATGAAATAGTGGTCTGATACGTCTCCGACGTATCGATAATTTCTTGTGTTCCATGCCACATTATTGATGATATCTACATGTTTTATGCACACTTTATGTCATATTTATGCGTTTTCCGGAACTAACCTATTGACGAGATGCCGAAGGGCCAGTTCCTGTTTTCTGCTGTTTTTGGTTTCAGAAATCCTAGTAAAGAAATATTCTCGGAATTGGACGAAGTCAACGCCTAGGTTCCTATTTTGCCCGGAAGCATCCAGAACACCCGAGAGCCGCCAGAGAGGGGGCACAGGCCCACCAAACCCTAGGCCGGCGCGGCCAAGGGGGGGCCCGCGCCCCCCTATAGTGTCGGCGCCCCTTCGACCTTCTGACGCCGCCTCTTCGCCTATATAAAGGTCCCTGACCTAAAACCACGAGACGAAAAATCCACGGTACGAGAAACCTTCCGGAGACGCCGCCATCGCGAAGCCAAGATCCGGGGGACAGGAGTCTCCGTTCCGGCACGCCGCCGGGACGGGGAAGTGCCCCGGAAGGCTCCTCCATCGACACCACCGCCATCTCCATCAACGCCGCTGTCTCCCATGAGGAGGGAGTAGTTCTCCATCGAGGCTCGGGGCTGTACCGGTAGCTATGTGGTTCATCTCTCTCCTATGTACTTCAATACAATAATCTCATGAGCTGCCTTACATGATTGAGATTCATATGATGATGCTTGTAATCTAGATGTCATTATGCTAGTCAAGTGGGTTTTACTTATGTGATCTCCGGAGACTCCTTGTCCCACGTGTGTAAAGGTGACAGTGTGTGCACCGTGTGGGTCTCTTAGGCTATATTTCACAGAATACTTATTCACTGTTATGAATGGCATAGTGAAGTGCTTATTTATATATCTTTATGATTGCAATGTGTTTTGTATCACAATTTATCTATGTGCTACTCTAGTGATGTTATTAAAGTAGTTTTATTCCTCCTGCATGGTGTAATGGTGACAGTGTTTGCATCCGTGTTAGTACTTGGTGTAGGCTATGATTATGATCTCTTGTAGATTATGAAGTTAACTATTGCTATGATGGTATTGATGTGATCTATTCCTCCTACATAGTGTGAAGGTGACAGTGGTGCATGCTATGTTAGTACTTGGTTTAGTTGTGTTGATCTGTCATGCACTCTAAGGTTATTTAAATATGAACATTGAATATTGTGGAGCTTGTTAACTCCGGCATTGAGGGTTCGTGTAATCCTACGCAATTAGTGGTGTTCATCATCCAACAAGAGAGTGTAGAGTATGCATTTATCTATTCTGTTATGTGATCAAAGTTGAGAGTGTCCACTAGTGAAAGTCTAATCCCTAGGCCTTGTTCCTAAATACTGCTACCGCTGCTTGTTTACTGTTTTACTGCATCTGTACTTCCTGCAATATTACCACCATCAATCACAAGCCAGCAAGCACTTTTCTGGTGCCGTTACTACTGCTCATACTTATTCATACCACCTGTATTTCACTATCTCTTCGCCGAACTAGTGCACCTATTAGGTGTGTTGGGGACACAAGAGACTTCTTGCTTTGTGGTTGCGGGGTTGCATGAGAGGGATATCTTTGACCTCTTCCTCCCCGAGTTCGATAAACCTTGGGTGATCCACTTAAGGGAAACTTGCTGCTGTTCTACAAACCTCTGCTCTTGGAGGCCCAACACTGTCTACAAGAATAGAAGCTCCCGTAGACATCAAGCTATTTTCTGGCGCCGTTGCCGGGGAGGAAAGGTAAAAGGCATTCATACTCCGGTCCCAGGTAAAGTACTTTTCTGGGCGCTCGTTGTGTGTGTGCTCGAAGCTATTTCCTTTAGATCCTGCAATTGCATCTTTTTGTTTCTTGTTTACACTAGTTTGGCATAATGGACAACAATGAGCTTCTTATTCTATTTCCTGATTTAAGACATGGATGGTTTGATGCAAAAATTAAAAAAACCATGGAACATATTAGTATGAACACTTTGAATACCATTGTTGCTAATGATATAGAAAGTTCTAAGCTTGGGGAAGCTGGTTCTGATGAGCATGATCTTTTTAGTCCCCCAAGCATTGAGGAGAAAATTTACTTTGATGATACTTTGCCTCCTATTTATGATGATTATAATGATAGTAGTCTTTTGTTACTGCCTGTTATGGAGGATAAATTTTATTATGATTACAATATGCCTCCTATATTTGATGATGAGAATAATAATGATAGCTACTTTGTTGAATTTGCTCCCACTATTACTAATAAAATTGACTATGCTTATGTGGAGAGTAATGATACTTTTATGCATGTGAATAAAGATGTTTTATGTGATACTTATATTGTTGAGTTTGCTCATGATGCTACTGGATATTATTATGAGAGAGGAAAATATGGTTGTAGAAATTTTCATGTTACTAAAACACCTCTCTATATGCTGAAATTTTTGAAGCTACACTTGTTCTATCTTCCTATGCTTGTTACTTTGCTCCTCATGAACTTGTTTATTTACAAGATTCCTTTTCATAGGAAGCATGTTAGGCTTAAATTTGTTTTGAATTTGCTTTTTGATGCTCCCTTTTGCTTCAACTACTATTTCTTGGGAGTGCATCATTAAAACTGCTGAGCCCATCTTAATGGCTATAAAGAAAGAACTTCTTGGGAGATAACCCATGTGTTTATTTTGCTACAGTAATTTTATTTTGTATTTGAGTCTTGGAAGGTGTTACTACTGTAGCAACCTCTCCTTATCTTATTTTATCGCATTGTTGTGCCAAGTAAAGTCTTTGATAGAAAAGTGAATCCTAGATTTGGATTACTGCGCAGAAACAGATTTCTTGCTGTCACAAATCTGGGCCTAATTCTCTGTAGGTAACTCAGAAAATTATGCCAATTTACGTGAGTGATCCTCAGATATGTACGCAACTTTCATTCAATTTGGGCATTTTCATTTGAGCAAGTCTGGTGCCTCGATAAAATCCATCTTTACGGACTGTTCTGTTTTGACAGATTCTGCCTTTTATTTCGCATTGCCTCTTTTGCTATGATGGATGAATTTCTTTATTCCATTAATGTCCAGTAGCTTTATGCAATGTCCAGAAGTGTTAAGAATGATTGTGTCACCTCTGAACTTGTTAATTTTTATTGTGCACTAACCCTCTAATGAGTTGTTTCGAGTTTGGTGTGGAGGAAGTTTTCAAGGGTCAAGAGAGGAGGATGATATACTATGATCAAGAAGAGTGAAGAGTCTAAGCTTGGGGATGGCCCCGTGGTTCATCCCTGCATATTTCAAGAAGACTCAAGCATCTAAGCTTGGGGATGCCCAAGGCATCCCCTTCTTCATCGACAACATTATCAGGTTCCTCCCCTGAAACTATATTTTTATTCGGTCACATCTTATGTACTTTACTGGGAGCGTCTGTGTGCTTTTGTTTTTGTTTTTGTTTGAATAAATGCTTGTGTGGGAGAGAGACACGCTCCGCTGGTTCATATGAACACATGTGTTTTTAGCTTTTAGTATTCATGGCGAAGGTTGAAACTGCTTCGTTAATTATTATATGGTTGGAAACGGAAAATGCTACATGTAGTAATTGGTAGAATGTCTTGAATAATTTGATACTTGGCAATTGTTGTGCTCATGTTTAAGCTCTTGCATCATATACTTTGCACCCATTAATGAAGAAATACATAGATCTTGCTAAATTTGGTTTGCATATTTGGTCTCTCTAAAGTCTAGATAATTTCTAGTATTGAGTTTGAACAACAAGGAAGACGGTGTAGAGTCTTATAATGTTTACAATATGTCTTTTATGTGAGTTTTGCTGCACCGGTTCATCCTTGTGTTTGTTTCAAATAACCTTGCTAGCCTAAACCTTGTATCGAGAGGGAATACTTCTCATGCATCCAAAATCCTTGAGCCAACCACTATGCCATTTGTGTCCACTATATCTACCTACTACATGGTATTTCTCCGCCATTCCAAAGTAAATTGCTTGAGTGCTACCTTTAAAATTTTCATTCTTCACCTTTACAATATATAGCTCATGGGACAAATAGCTTAAAAACTATTGTGGTATTGAATATGTACTTACGCACTTTATCTCTTATTAAGTTGCTTGTTGTGCGATAACCATGCTTCTGGGGACGCCATCAACTACTCTTTGTTGAATATCGTGTGAGTTGCTATGCATGTCCGTCTTGTCTGAAGTAAGAGAGATCTACCACTTTAATGGTTAGAGCATGCATATTGTTAGAGAAGAACATTGGGCCGCTAACTAAAACCATGAATCATGGTGGAAGTTTCAGTTTTGGACATATATCCTCAATCTCATATGAGAACACTAATTGTTGCTACATGCTTATGCATTAAAGAGGAGTCCATTATCTGTTGTCCATGTTGTCCCGGTATGGATGTCTAAGTTGAGAATAATCAAAAGCGAGAAATTCAAAATGCGAGCTTTCTCCTTAGACCTTTGTACAGGCGGCATGGAGGTACCCCTTTGTGACACTTGGTTAAAACATGTGTATTGCGATGATCCGGTAGTCCAAGCTAATTAGGACAAGGTGCGGGAACTATTAGTATACTATGCATGAGGCTTGCAACTTGTAAGATATAATTTACATAATACATGTGCTTTATTACTACCGTTGACAAAATTGTTTCTTGTTTTCAAAATAAAAGCTCTAGCACAAATATAGCAATCGATGCTTTCCTCTTTGAAGGACCTTTCTTTTACTTTTATGTTGAGTCAGTTCACCTATTTCTCTCCACCTTAAGAAGCAAACACTTGTGTGAACTGTGCATTGATTCCTACATACTTGCATATTGCACTTGTTATATTACTCTATGTTGACAATTATCCATGAGATATACATGTTACAAGTTGAAAGCAACCGCTGAAACTTAATCTTCCTTTGTGTTGCTTCAATACCTTTACTTTGAATCATTGCCTTATGAGTTAACTCTTATGCAAGACTTATTGATGCTTGTCTTGAAATGCTATTCATGAAAAGTCTTTGCTTTATGATTCAGTTGTTTACTCATGTCATTACCATTGTTTTGATCGCTGCATTCATTACATATGCTTACAATAGTATGATCAAGGTTATGATGGCATGTCACTCCAGAAATTATCTTTGTTATCGTTTACCTGCTCGGGACGAGCAGAACTAAGCTTGGGGATGCTGATACGTCTCCGACGTATCGATAATTTCTTGTGTTCCATGCCACATTATTGATGATATCTACATGTTTTATGCACACTTTATGTCATATTTATGCGTTTTCCGGAACTAACCTATTGACGAGATGCCGAAGGGCCGGTTCTCGTTTTCTCGCTGTTTTTGGTTTCGAAATCCTAGTAAAGAAATATTCTCGGAATTGGACGAAATCAACGCCCGGGTTCCTATTTTGCCCGAAAGCATCCAGAACACCCGAGAGCCGCCGGAGAGGGGGCACGGGCCCACCAAACCCTAGGCCGGCGCGGCCAGGGGGGCCCGCGCCCCCTATAGTGTCGGCGCCCCTTCGACCTTCCGACGCCGCCTCTTCGCCTATATAAAGGTCCCCGACCTAAAACACGATACGAAAAAGCCACGGTACGAGAAACCTTCCGGAGCCGCCGCCATCGCGAAGCCAAGATCTGGGGGACAGGAGTCTCTGTTCCGGCACGCCGCCGGGACGGGGAAGTGCCCCCGGAAGGCTCCTCCATCGACACCACCGCCACTCCATCAACGCTGCTGTCTCCCATGAGGAGGGAGTAGTTCTCCATCGAGGCTCGGGGCTGTACCGGTAGCTATGTGGTTCATCTCTCTCCTATGTACTTCAATACAATAATCTCATGAGATGCCTTACATGATTGAGATTCATATGATGATGCTTGTAATCTAGATGTCATTATGCTAGTCAAGTGGGTTTTACTTATGTGATCTCCGGAGACTCCTTGTCCCACGTGTGTAAAGGTGACGAGTGTGTGCACCGTGTGGGTCTCTTAGGCTATATTTCACGGAATACTTATTCACTGTTATGAATGGCATAGTGAAGTGCTTATTTATATATCTTTATGATTGCAATGTGTTTTGTATCACAATTTATCTATGTGCTACTCTAGTGATGTTATTAAAGTAGTTTTATTCCTCCTGCACGGTGTAATGGTGACAGGTGTGTGCATCCGTGTTAGTACTTGGCGTAGGCTATGATTATGATCTCTTGTAGATTATGAAGTTAACTATTTCTATGATGGTATTGATGTGATCTATTCCTCCTACATAGTGTGAAGGTGACAGTGTGCATGCTATGTTAGTACTTGGTTTAGTTGTGTTGATCTGTCATGCACTCTAAGGTTATTTAAATATGAACATTGAATATTGTGGAATCCGGCATTGAGGGTTCGTGTAATCCTACGCAATTAGTGGTGTTCATCATCCAAGAAGAGAGTGTAGAGTATGCATTTATCTATTCTGTTATGTGATCAAAGTTGAGAGTGTCCACTAGTGAAAGTCTAATCCCTAGGCCTTGTTCCTAAATATCGCTACCGCTGCTTGTTTACTCGTTTTATCGCATCCGTACTTCCTGCAATATTACCACCATCAACCACACACCAGCAAGCACTTTTCTGGTGCCGTTACTACTGCTCATACTTATTCATACCACCTGTATTTCACTATCTCTTCGCCGAACTAGTGCACCTATTAGGTGTGTTGGGGACACAAGAGACTTCTTGCTTTGTGGTTGCAGGGTTGCATGAGAGGGATATCTTTGACCTCTTCCTCCCTGAGTTCGATAAACCTTGGGTGATCCACTTAAGGGAAACTTGCTGATGTTCTACAAACCTCTGCTCTTGGAGGCCCAACACTGTCTACAAGAATAGAAGCTCCCGTAGACATCATGGTCCTAGGGTTCCTGAATGGATTAGGGTTTTTAGGGTTCCACATAAAATGATGGAACTACTACTTTATGTATAAAAGAACTAGGGTTTCCTAATTACTATATAGTTCTATAATTAATAACTTCATTTTAAAGTTGAAGTTGTTAATAACTTCAAAATAAAATAATATTCAATTTGGCTTTTTATTATTTTTAAATAATTTACTAATTAGGCTAATTATTAATCAGGATTTTAAATTTCCACTAATAAGAATTGAATAGGATAAAAGATAAAGAAAATTAGATTTCATGTTTTCTTTATTTGCTTACTGGTTTTACTTATTTTATAAATGTTTTCTTAATTTCTGAATTTTAATTGTATTTAGAATTAAAGGAAAAGGCTTAATTAACCAGTATTAAATAATTGAATTTTTATTGAAAATAAAAATTTCATATTATATTTTTATTGGATGGAGTTTACTTTTCTAAGAATTTTGATGTATCATTTATATTTTTCTGAGCTATATTTAATTCTCTATGATTTATCAAAGTTTCAGATATTTCCTGGATTTAAATTCAAACGGTTAATACTTAAGTTACCCAGTGATGCGCGTAGTTAACACATCCGTTGGGAACCCCAAGAGGAAGGTGTGATGCGCACAGCAGCAAGTTTTCCCTCAGTAAGAAACCAAGGTTATCGAACCAGTAGGAGCCAAGAAGCACGTTGAAGGTTGTTGGTCACGGAGTGTAGTGCGGCGCAACACCAGGGATTCTGGCGCCAACGTGGAACCTGCACAACACAATCACGTACTTTGCCCCAACGTAACGGTGAGGTTGTCAATCTCACCGGCTTGCCGTAAACAAAGGATTAGATGTATAGTGTGGATGATGATGATTGTTTGCGAAGAACAAGTAAAGAACAATTGTAGTAGTTTGTATTTCGGATGTAAAGAATAGGACTCGGGGTCCACAGCTCACTAGTGGTGTCTCTCCCATAAGATAAACAGATGTTGGGTGAACAAATTACGAGTTGGGCAATTGACAAATAAAGAAGGCATAACAATGCACATACATATATCATGATGAGTACTATGAGATTTAATCAGGGCATTACGACAAAGTACATAGACCGCTATCCAAGCATGCATCTATGCCTAAAAAGTCCACCTTCGAAGTTATCATCCGAACCCCACCCAGTATTAAGTTGCAAACAACATACAATTGCATTAAGTATGGTGCGTAATGTAATCAACACAAATATCCTTAGACAAAGCATCGATGTTTTATCCCTAGTGGCAACAGCACAACCACAACCTTAGAACTTTCTGTCACTGTCCCAAATTTAATGGAGGCATGAACCCACTATCGAGCATAAATACTCCCTCTTGGAGCCAGAAGTATCAACTAGGCCAGAGCCTCTACTAGCAACGGAGAGCATGCAAGAACATAAATAACATATATGATAGATTGATAGTCAACTTGACATAGTATTCAATATTCATCGGATCCCAACAAACACAACATGTAGCATTACAAATAGATGGTCTTGATCATGATAGGCAGCTCACAAGATCTAACATGATAGCACAATGAGGAGAAGACAACCATCTAGCTACTGCAATGGACCCATAGTCCAGGGGTGGACTACTCACACATCGATCCGGAGGCGATCATGGCGATGAAGAGACCTCCGGGAGATGATTCCCCTCTCCGGCAGGGTGCCGGAGGCGATCTCCTGAATCCCCCGAGATGGGATTGGCGGCGGCGGCGTCTCTGTAAGGTTTTCCGTATCGTGGCTCTCGGTACTGGGGGTTTCGCGACGAAGGCTTTAAGTAGGCGGAAGGGCAGGTCAGGGGGCGTCACGAGGGGCCCACACGCTAGGGCCACGCGGCCAGCACCTAGGCCGCGCCGCCCTGTTGTGTGGCCACCTCGTGGCCCCACTTCATTTCCTCTTCGGACTTCTGGAAGCTTCGTGGAAAAATAGGACCCTGGGCGTTGATTTCGTCCAATTCCGAGAATATTTCCTTACTAGGATTTCTGAAACCAAAAACAGCGATAAAACAGCAATCGGCTCTTCGGCATCTCGTCAATAGGTTAGTGCCGGAAAATGCATAATAATGACATATAATGTGTATAAAACATGTGAGTATCATCATAAAAGTAGCATGGAACATAAGAAATTATAGATACGTTTGAGACGTATCAAGCATCCCCAAGCTTAGTTCCTACTCGCCCTCGAGTAGGTAAACGATAACAAAGACAATTTCTGAAGTGATGTAATGACCTTGGATCGGGTAGGATCCTAAGTCCCTGTGATTAACATGCTAGTCCCTGGATCATAAGCTAGCACTCACAGTCGATGTAATACCATGTAAAACACAATGTCATTATTACACGAATCGAATAAATCCGCAGTTTAATTTATTACAACTTTGCATAGCTCAAGGCTAGCTCAAATAAAAGCAACGGAAAACTTAAGATAAATTGAGTCCATCAACGCCACAGGCTCATTGAGTGTAGACCCGCGATCCTAGCGCACCTTTCTTCAACCTTCGTATTCTGCACGTGAGTGCAGCCAATGAATTGGTCAATACTTTGAATGTATGGCAAATTACACCAAGAAAGGAAAAATTGACTAAATCTACATGCAAGGCAGACAAGAGGAGGCTTGAGTTTTATTTGCGTAAAGCCAATTTTACAAAGTTAAAGAGAGAAAATCTTTTACCCTACTTTGCAAAATTTTGATAAATAATATTGGCCGAGTGGAGCACATGGATATTACACACCAAGTGTCCAAATCAACCTAACACTTGGATATGACACACCAAGTCTCAAACACTTGGATATTACACACCAAGTCCCGAGCTCTTGGATATTACACACCAAGGCCCCAAAACCCACCTATGAACGATATTACACACGCCATAGGGTTTTGAAAATTCCTTTGAAAAAGAGAGAGGAAATCCTTCAGAGGCTCCATCCTTCAGATGCTCACAATTGTCCTGTTACCGTGGACACGGCTGATCGATCAGGTTAACACTCTCGAGAGGTTGCGCTCTTTACCCACAATTCACAACCAAGCCTTTTTGCCAAAATTCTTCATCTTCATTAAGGCCAGGACGAGGTCACGACGAAGCTTTTCCTTAGTAGCCCCTCCACCTTCCGGATCTGCCCGTGCCCAAAATCCTCCCAATGGCGGTACCCAGGCGAGGTTTCCCACTAAGTACTTAGCCAAGACAGAGCCCATATTGTATTGTGGTTGCACTGGAAGCTTCTGATATCCGGAACATGGTAGACTTCTTTGATCCTGGGCGGCAGTCCTCCACCAATCTCCACTCGTTGTCCCGTCAAAACCATTCCGCCCAGAAGAAAACTTAGTTTTATTTTGAAGGAGACTTTTGAAGAAAAGTGACGCTCATAACCAGAGCTCAAGTACTTAGAAATTTCTTGTTTCGAACCCTTTCAATATTTATATAGCATAAGCATAGCACTTAGAAAAATTTAGGGATTCCTATGGCCATGATATCAAGTGGAATTATTTCTAAGTATAATTCTACTCATGGCAATCTACAAAATAGCATGCGACTTGTACAATATTTACCAAGTAAAATCTACCAAAACATCCTACACATGCATACTAATCATTTGAAGGAAAAAGACATGCATAGTAGAAAACTTGGGACAAACATATGAACAAAGGTGTAACTTGCCTTAGTAAAATTTGATGATGATTTCTTCCTTGTGAAATTTCTCTCGCACTCCGAATAAATCTAACGCATAGAAAATTGCACACAATAAACAACCATTGCAAATAAAGAGCCAACAAAACACATAATCATGTAAAACATAGGAAAATTCAAAATAATATTAAATTACACATTTATTTCGTGTTAAGGTATTTATTGTTGGTCCAAATATTAAATATGGTCATAAGAAACAATTTGCAAAAGGAATTAGTTTAATAGAATTTATATAACCCAAATATGTTCAAATTAAGGGTTATGCACTTTAATATTACATGCTGCCAGATTAATTACTTATATTTTCGAAATTCCAACATCAAAGTGTAGATATTAAAATTACAAAACTAACGCAAAAATAATCAACCAAAACGGAGTTACGGTTATTAAATTATGATTTTTCAAAGTATTACCGTTTTCGCGATTTAGAACTCGTCGCCGACGAACGTGCATCTAGATATGACAACTCCTGATGCTCCTGTCCGGGAAGGCTTCAGTTGATCTTCGGCGCGGCTGCGATTCCGTTGTTTCGCGATACGATTCCACCAAAACAATTTGAGAAAAAAGTAGATACTAAGGTATTTATCCTGAACGAAACTCTAAATAGCCAAAACGAGATTCGATATCATATTTTAAACTTGTAGATTCAGTAAAATCTATAATTAGCAAATTTAGTACCAATGGATAGAGAAATTAAGTACGAAACCAATGCAAAAGGAATTAACTAAAACGGAGATCTAAATTTAAAGATACAAATTTTTAAAGTTTTAACCGGAGGAGGAGCTAGCTCACTGATCGATCGATCGATGGCAGCCTACGTGAAAAGAAAAAAAAAACAGAATGAAAAGGAGACGTGGCAGGACATGACAGGCTGAACCGGTTTTGCCTAATCTATTTCTGATCATACCGAAATTAAATGGAGCCACAGTAGCTTACCAGCAGCGGTCGGTGTGGTCGACGTACGGGAAAGACGGCGGTGCTAGATTGGACGTGGACGACGACGCGCTCCTGGTGCTTCTCCGGATGCGGCGAAGACAGTTATGTGTTCAGCTCTGCTTCGCGTTGACGTAGGCGTAACGTCCTTGCTCCGCGTCGTCGGAACGGCTGCTATCCGGTTGGAGGCGGGGTGTAGCAGACCTCTGGCGGGCTCGTATGCATGTGCTCACGGTCCTGCGTGTGCGAGAAAATAGGATGAGGCGATGCGGCGAACAAGGGGATCAAACGGAGGGTTAGAGAGATGATGCGAGGCCTGGAACCTCCTATCCGAGCTCAGGTGGTGGTCGCCGGTAAAGTCAGCGAGATCGATCTGGCGGTGGCGTGCTGATGGATTTAAGCTGGGCTTTTGCGAAAATCGCACATGTTAGACGAGGGGATATTTATGGAGGAGTTTTAGTTTCAATCACTCAATCAATTCAAACATACACGAAATACAAAATAAATCATTTTTAATTGAGCTTTAAAATATAAAGTAGCTCCAACATTAATCATGATGAAGTCATATTATCATCTCTCTTTGATTTTCCCAAAATACAGAATGTTACTTAGATGCAAATAACACCGAACAGAAGCTTCTCTAAAACTTTAATTTTAATTAGAAATGCCATATTATTTCCTCTCGTGAAACATTGGAAAATATTTGGAAAGATCCAAGAATTCAAATAATAATCAAACGGGCATATCAAGCATTAATTCACCATAATTTGGGAAAGTCATTTTATTCCCTCTCTTTATATATTTAGTATGGTCGGGTAATTATTTTAGTTTAACTAAAGAAACCAAGTGGTTGAAACAAAAATGAAAACAATTTGGATAATCATGTTTATCCACTCGTATAAAAAATATTTTAAAGCAAGGTTGAAAAATTCAAACAAGTCATCAAAATTTCTTTTCATTCACAATTCCAATCAAAGTCAAACAATTCAATCAACTTAATTTATTAAATATTTATCATTCCAAAATTAGGAAATTTTTGGAATGTTACAGACTACCACCCTTAAAAGGAATCTCGTCCTCGAGATTCGAGAAGGCTAGAAAGAAAGAAATGATTTGGGATATACTTGGGTACTACCACCCTTAAAAGGAGCCTTCCTCGGTGTTGCAAAAATTCTATGGTTTCACTTTGGAGCCTCGTCTTATGTTGCTAGCTCTATCTTTTTGACTTCTTCAAAGCTCTTTCCTTTAGGATGCCTTAATGTCGTCGTCTTGTTTTACACATATGGATGAATAGGTGAGGTTGTCTTGATACCCCCACGATGTGATGATTGCTTCTTGTTGGTCTTCAAGGGCTTGCTTCTTAGAACACCATGTTGAGTGCCCTTCTCTGAGTTTTAAATAGCATAGAAGATCATTTTCTTTGTGTCTGTTGTTTTGTAGTCCTTCTCCATTTCGGCCTCAAAGGGTTTAAGATAGGGGAGAATAGACTTAGAAGAGAGAAAGATACATGGATACCCCAGTGACAATCTTTATTTTCAAAAAAAATATTTGTTGTTGTCAACAAAAAAAATAAGAATGACAACTCACAAGCCATCGCATTTAACGTTGTACCGGAGCCTATCTAGGTTTGGTTCCTAAGGAACTTGAAATCTTCATAGTCTTCGAAAGTCCTTAGAAGTGTCTTCGTAGTCTTTAGAATCTTCAAAGTACTTCCAGGTCTCCGGAGTATTCAGTAGACTATTGCTGAATCATCATTGGCGGGAACATTGTAGATCTGACTTGGTGTAAGATATCATGTTGAGAAGTCTCTTGAAGTGGATAATGATCAACTATTAATTTTGAAGAGAGGAGGAATTAGAAATTTTTCACTAAGATAGAAGATAAGTAGTACTAGAGTAATTCATAAATTAGTTAGAAATTATTAGTTCTAAGGTTTTCCATGGCTAAAGGTCACGTCCTACAGTCAACATGTGCTCTGATACCATCTGTAATGACCTTGGATCGGGTAGGATCCTAAGTCCCTGTGATTAACATGCTAGTCCCTGGATCATAAGCTAGCACTCACAGTCGATGTAATACCATGTAAAACACAATGTCATTATTACACGAATCGAATAAATCCAGAGTTTAATTTATTACAACTTTGCATAGCTCAAGGCTAGCTCAAATAAAAGCAACGGAAAACTTAAGATAAATTGAGTCCATCAACGCCACAGGTTCATTGAGTGTAGACCCGCGATCCTAGCGCACCTTTCTTCAACCTTCGTATTCTGCACGTGAGTGCAGCCAATGAATTGGTCAATACTTTGAATGTATGGCAAATTACACCAAGAAAGGAAAAAATTGACTAAATCTACATGCAAGGCAGACAAGAGGAGGCTTGAGTTTTATTTGCGTAAAGCCAATTTTACAAAGTTAAAGAGAGAAAATCTTTTACCCTACTTTGCAAAATTTTGATAAATAATATTGGCCGAGTGGAGCACATGGATATTACACACCAAGTGTCCAAATCAACCTAACACTTGGATATGACACACCAAGTCCCAAACACTTGGATATTACACACCAAGTCCCGAGCTCTTGGATATTACACACCAAGGCCCCAAAACCCACCTATGAACGATATTACACACGCCATAGGGTTTTGAAAATTCCTTTGAAAAAGAGAGAGGAAATCCTTCAGAGGCTCCATCCTTCAGATGCTCACAATTGTCCTGTTACCGTGGACACGGCTGATCGATCAGGTTAACACTCTCGAGAGGTTGCGCTCTTTACCCACAATTCACAACCAAGCCTTTTTGCCAAAATTCTTCATCTTTATTAAGGCCAGGACGAGGTCACGACGAAGCTTTTCCTTAGTAGCCCCTCCACCTTCCGGATCTGCCCGTGCCCAAAATCCTCCCAATGGCGGTACCCAGGCGAGGTTTCCCACTAAGTACTTAGCCAAGACAGAGCCCATATTGTATTGTGGTTGCACCTGGAAGCTTCTGATATCCGGAACATGGTAGACTTCTTTGATCCTGGGCGGCAGTCCTCCACCAATCTCCACTCGTTGTCCCGTCAAAACCATTCCGCCCAGAAGAAAACTTAGTTTTATTTTGAAGGAGACTTTTGAAGAAAAGTGACGCTCATAACCAGAGCTCAAGTACTTAGAAATTTCTTGTTTCGAACCCTTTCAATATTTATATAGCATAAGCATAGCACTTAGAAAAATTTAGGGATTCCTATGGCCATGATATCAAGTGGAATTATTTCTAAGTATAATTCTACTCATGGCAATCTACAAAATAGCATGCGACTTGTACAATATTTACCAAGTAAAATCTACCAAAACATCCTACACATGCATACTAATCATTTGAAGGAAAAAGACATGCATAGTAGAAAACTTGGGACAAACATATGAACAAAGGTGTAACTTGCCTTAGTAAAATTTGATGATGATTTCTTCCTTGTGAAATTTCTCTCGCACTCCGAATAAATCTAACGCATAGAAAATTGCACACAATAAACAACCATTGCAAATAAAGAGCCAACAAAACACATAATCATGTAAAACATAGGAAAATGCAAAATAATATTAAATTACACATTTATTTCGTGTTAGGGTATTTATTGTTGGTCCAAATATTAAATATGGTCATAAGAAACAATTTGCAAAAGGAATTAGTTTAATAGAATTTATATAACCCAAATATGTTCAAATTAAGGGTTATGCACTTTAATATTACATGCTGCCAGATTAATTACTTATATTTTCGAAATTCCAACATCAAAGTGTAGATATTAAAATTACAAAACTAACGCAAAAATAATCAACCAAAACGGAGTTACGGTTATTAAATTATGATTTTTTAAAGTATTACCGTTTTCGCGATTTAGAACTCGTCGCCGACGAACGTGCTCATCTAGATATGACAACTCCTGATGCTCCTGTCCGGGAAGGCTTCAGTTGATCTTCGGCGCGGCTGCGATTCCGTTGTTTCGCGATACGATTCCACCAAAACAATTTGAGAAAAAAAGTAGATACTAAGGTATTTATCCTGAACGAAACTCTAAATAGCCAAAACGAGATTCGATATCATATTTTAAACTTGTAGATTCAGTAAAATCTATAATTAGCAAATTTAGTACCAATGGATAGAGAAATTAAGTACGAAACCAATGCAAAAGGAATTAACTAAAACGGAGATCTAAATTTAAAGATACAAATTTTTAAAGTTTTAACCGGAGGAGGAGCTAGCTCACTGATCGATCGATCGATGGCAGCCTACGTGAAAAAGAAAAAAACAGAATGAAAAGGAGACGTGGCAGGACATGACAGGCTGAACCGGTTTTGCCTAATCTATTTCTGATCATACCGAAATTAAATGGAGCCACAGTAGCTTACCAGCAGCGGTCGGTGTGGTCGACGTACGGGAAAGACGGCGGTGCTAGATTGGACGTGGACGACGACGCGCTCCTGGTGCTTCTCCGGATGCGGCGAAGACAGTTATGTGTTCAGCTCTGCTTCGCGTTGACGTAGGCGTAACGTCCTTGCTCCGCGTCGTCGGAACGGCTGCTATCCGGTTGGAGGCGGGGTGTAGCAGACCTCTGGCGGGCTCGTATGCATGTGCTCACGGTCCTGCGTGTGCGAGAAAATAGGATGAGGCGATGCGGCGAACAAGGGGATCAAACGGAGGGTTAGAGAGATGATGCGAGGCCTGGAACCTCCTATCCGAGCTCAGGTGGTGGTCGCCGGTAAAGTCAGCGAGATCGATCTGGCGGTGGCGTGCTGATGGATTTAAGCTGGGCTTTTGCGAAAATCGCACATGTTAGACGAGGGGATATTTATGGAGGAGTTTTAGTTTCAATCACTCAATCAATTCAAACATACACGAAATACAAAATAAATCATTTTTAATTGAGCTTTAAAATATAAAGTAGCTCCAACATTAATCATGATGAAGTCATATTATCATCTCTCTTTGATTTTCCCAAAATACAGAATGTTACTTAGATGCAAATAACACCGAACAGAAGCTTCTCTAAAACTTTAATTTTAATTAGAAATGCCATATTATTTCCTCTCGTGAAACATTGGAAAATATTTGGAAAGATCCAAGAATTCAAATAATAATCAAACGGGCATATCAAGCATTAATTCACCATAATTTGGGAAAATCATTTTATTCCCTCTCTTTATATATTTAGTATGGTCGGGTAATTATTTTAGTTTAACTAAAGAAACCAAGTGGTTGAAACAAAAATGAAAACAATTTGGATAATCATGTTTATCCACTCGTATAAAAAATATTTTAAAGCAAGGTTGAAAAATTCAAACAAGTCATCAAAATTTCTTTTCATTCACAATTCCAATCAAAGTCAAACAATTCAATCAACTTAATTTATTAAATATTTATCATTCCAAAATTAGGAAATTTTTGGAATGTTACAAGTGACATGCTATCATAATCTTGATCATACTATTGTAAAGCATATGAGATGAATGCAGCGATTTGAAGCAATGATGAAGATAATGAGTAAACAAATGAATCATATAGCAAAGACTTTTCATGAATAATACTTTCAAGACAAGCATCAATAAGACTTGCATAAGAGTTACTCATAAAGCAATAAATTCAAAGTAAAGGAATTGAAGCAACACAAAGGAAGATATAAGTTTCAGCGGTTGCTTTCAACTTCAACATGTATATCTCATGGATAATTGTCAACACAAAGTAATATAACAAGTGCAATAGGTAAACATGTAAGAATCAATGCACACAGTTGACACAAGTGTTTGCTTCTGGGATAGAAAGACTGACTCAACAATAAAGTAGAAGATAGGCCCTTCGCAGAGGGAAGCATGGATTACTATATTTGTGCTAGAGCTTTTCATTTTGAAAACAAGAAACAATTTTGTCAACAGTAGTAATAAAGCATATGTGTTATGTATAAGATATCTTATAAGTTGCAAGCCTCATGCATAGTATACTAATAGTGCTCGCACCTTGTCCTAATTAGCTTGGATTAACACGGATTACCATTGCATAGCATATGTGTAACACCCCAACTTTTTCAACCTTGATTAGTTGTCCTTATTTCAAAAATCAGGGGGAACAAAAACTTTTTC
>NC_061508.1:141930501-141978703 GCF_022539505.1 Lolium rigidum | reverse complement strand
GAGGAATCGCGGAGGAGGATTCGTCGTCCTTGGCGGAGAAGGCCGTGCCGGATCCGCTCGCTGCGCCGGCGTCCGGCGACGTCTCCGAGGTGAAGCCGGACTTGCATATGGAGGTAACTCGCTCGTTCTGCCCCTTTTTTCCTGTGGATTAACGGGTCTACCAGGCTACCTTATCCAAACAACATCTTAATTACTTGCTCGATAATGTTGATACTCGGGTAGGTTATGCTCTGGGTTTACTCTGACGTTATCACGGTAGCAACTATGGAGCTTAACTAATGTTCTATGCTCTGCCGTGATGTTTGTTCATTTTGTTCATGTGTGGATAGTTGCACAAGGATCTCTATTGTACAAATCAGAGGGAGTAGTTGATGTAAATGAACTATGCCTCGATTACAAATGCATAACACAAGTTAGAATCTCAAATCATGATAGTGATTCTTAGTTTTTACACTAGGTCTAACCCTTTTAAGTATTTTACTTTTGCAATAGGTACTACAAATTGCATGATATGGTCCACATAACCTAACTTATAAATTCCATGTTTCGGTACTTTATTATCAAATTTATTCATCGCACCGTAGGAAAATACAAGCAACTAATAAATGTTGATCAAAATCATTTCTATTACGTAATAATAAATAAAGCATTTCGTATGACATGATTACCATTACTTGTTTGTAATTAATAATAAGGACTTAGGAGTTAGGAGTATACATAAGATGATACAATGAAAGAATATTAAATATGATATGGATTATTGTTTCCTTTTTGATTTTTTGGTATGCAAACTATTTTGATGACTTTTTCCTTGAGGGGATTAATGTGTGGATTTATCTTTTTGGTATGCAGAGCTGGCGAAGGGTCTAGGAAGAGGAAGCGGGAGGACGTGGAACCTGTGCCTCCTCCAAACCAAGCATGAGGAAGAACTCAGTATCGCTGATGCAAAGCAAACCAGGAGGAGGTGGTGGAACCCGTGCCTCCTCCAAACCAAAGATGAGGAAGAACCTGTTACTGCAGATGCAGCAAACCAGGAGGAGGTGGTGGAACCTGTGCCTCCACCAAACCAGGAGGAGGAAGAACCTGCTGATGCTGATGCTGCAAACCAGGAGGAGGTGGTGGTGCCTGTGGATGGTCCATACCAGGACTTGGAGGAATCTGATGGCTCGCTGGAGGTGAGCAATATATTTAGTTGTGTACCCTTCCATCTATTTCATTTTGTTTGGTTTGCATCTGTAATTGAAATTTGTACACATTGTTCTTGTCTAGTATGACTCACGAGATTCTCGCGGAGTCGGTTGACAGCAGGAACATGGGGTCATTCAAAAGGAAGCTCCCGGAGAAGCCGCATAATGGGGACCTCGCCTTTCAAGAAGCGTGGGAAGTACTTCCGTCCATGGCACAAGTCGAAGCCGAAGGGTGGCAAGCTTGATCATCCGAGGCAGCATGCCGAGGAGCTAGCCATCTCTGGCACCTCTAGGCAGATTAGGGTAGAGCATTATGGATCTGCTGGTGGTGCTCTCTCGTCGAGGATGATGCCTAGATGTTGTGGACTGATGTGATGTTGTTGCTTTTGCTTTATGGTGTTGAACTATGTCGATAATGAGTGTTGAACAAAGTTAGTTTTGTAAATAACTAAGTTATTTACCTAGTGTGACCATCTATTATATTGATGGTCTTATTTTGTGAATATGTGTGGAACTAAGTTATGTAATTAAGTATAATGTATGTATTGGTGTGCCGATGCTTAGCTATGTCTTGCCTTTGGAATGATGGTGGTTGCATGTTACATCCATATGCATCATCCGGTGCAACTTGTCATCTCGCATAATTGTGCCGAGAAAATTGCTGATGGCTTCGGAATGCCGGTGGTTGCATCTTTGAGCACTTTGCGTCGCCTTGGTTGCCCTCCTCTCCACATTAGCTATGTCTGCACTGTAATGTGCATAGGTGTACCAATTTTATGTTGTAATAGAAAATTACAGAATAAAAATATAAATGAGTTGAGTCAGTCGGGCCGCATTAGGATAACTTAATAGTTCCGGTGGCCCAGTATTACCCAAATTGAAAAGCTAAAAATTAATGGCCTGACGGCCCATCCCGCACCTATATACAAGCTCAACGCTTTCTTATACCCTAATCGTGGGATTGCCTGATAAATTATTCCCATTTTTTTGCCGTCGCCGCCTCGTAACCCTCGCGTACCATTGTGGAGTCATGCTGTCGGTGAGAGGTATGATAAAACCCTATGCATATCCGTCCGGAAGTAGATCATCTATCTCCCCTCTGTTGCTCATCTATCTCCCCTCTATTCTCCGTGCGGTTGTTTCTGACAATTGATCAAATTGTCGACAACACATAGATCTCATACATTAGCTGCAGCAATTATTGCCCAGTACATGCGCCATGTTAGATCTGTTTTTCATCTGATGTCCCGGGCCTAATATGCATTCATTTTTGTCATCTATTTGTCGACAACACCTACATTAGCTACAGTAATCGCAATCAGTTTCTCATCTATTTGTCGACAACACCTAGATCTGCTACAAGAATCGCAATCAGATTCTCATCTATTTGTCGACAACACCTAGATCTGCTACGGTAACATGCAGTACTAAAAGATTGAATCTTGTACATTTTGAGGTCATACTATTGAAGTTGTCATGTAACATATGTCATAGATCATCATGAATGTTACATTAAATGCATTTTTTATAACTATGTTTGATCACTCGTAATGGTATGAAGGTGAACATGGACGCTCACGTACCTGAAGTTGTTGCTCCTGGGGATGCGCAGAAAAGAATTACTATGAGAGGTAAGAATGATCCTTCCAACAATAATGTTTCAGTACATATATTATTGTTCATTAATATCCAAAATTATGCATTCAGGTCCAGGAATTATGGGGAATGCAGATTTTGACTCCTTCTGTGTGTTTGCCAATCTGGTGGAGATGGATGATGAACAACTTGCTAGACTGAAGCGTGTAGTTTGTAAGCACAACCCAAGTAGACCCCTCTATGTCTTCACCATAAAAAATTCAATCATCATCAAGGGCAAAGCCAAAATGGTAATCAATTTTTGAATAAATCATAAGCCATCATTACTGTCCAAGCGTATGTCAAATTTTTTTGCTAACAAATGATTGCTCATTGACTCCTTTTGCAAGTACTTCTCAAAGGCCTACACCATGGAGTACATTGTGAAGAATCTGAAATTACCATCCGAAATTCAAGTCTTTTCCAGGAATAGAAAAGTTGCTAAAGTTAGGATGGTCTTGAGCAAAGTAGGGAAAACTGCCATGATTACCTCAAATTGGATGGATGTTGTGAAGCAAAATAAGATGCAAGTTGGTGACATCTACATATTCTGGTTTCGTGGTAGCAAGGAGGGTGGTCTGAAGCTCCTAGTTGATCAACTATGAAATCACCACGTATTTTAAATGCTTACACATGACAATTGTGTCATGAAACATGGACATTAGTGTGTGCTACATATTATGTTTGATTAATTGTTAACGCATGTTTTATTGTCATGACATTAGTGTGTGCTGCATATTATGTTTCAATAATGATTAACGCATGTTTTATTGTCATGACATAGTGGTGTTTGCTATTAATCGATCACATAAGCACCGCATAAAAAGTGGCGTCATCATGCACCAAATCTAGGCCATATTGCGTAGCATCAACCTGTGCAGGGCCCGCGTAAAAAGGTAGCCCATTTCTGTGTGTTCCCACATAACGTGGTTTAATTTCGTACTGGCAGTTGCCATTTTTTGTGCAGGGCAGTTCACACCGAGTCATCTTCCCTCCCCTTCTTTCTCCTCCTCATTTGCCATTTATTCTGCAGTGCATTTCCCACCGATTCATCTTCCCTCCCCTTCTTTCTCCTCCTTTCTCCACACTGCCCTCTTCGTCTACCTCTCGAAATGGATCAGGAAAGAGAGTTCAGCAATCACAGCACTGACATGGATCAGGAAAGGGAGGTTAGCAATCAGAGCAGTGACACGGATCAGGAATGGGAGGTTACCAGTCACAAAACTGAAATCCGGAAGATTGTCGCACATCAAACTGAGATTGAGGTTGTCTACACCGACGACAACCATAAAGCAGCCGAGATTGTGGACATGTACGAGCAGTGGTTGAGCAAGGATGAATACAAGTTCATGGGCCCGGACTTCGAGTACCGCGACCCGGAGTACAAAGGTGACTATCGGATCGCCGTCGTCCAACTGGCGATGAAAGATCACGTATTGGTCTACCAATGGTCAAGGTATGTATATTTGATTTTTACAGTGGCTCTTGCAAACTTGAAATATGAAACCCGGTTTTACATAACCTCTATCATCTTGATTTGATGCTTCATGCTAGTTCATTTCTGTGATTTGATATTTTTGATGTGGTTACTTAGTTGTTATTTAGTTACTCATGTGCTCGTAGTTATGGTAAATCCCCTCACAAACATAGTACTCGGTACTCATTCATCTTTAAGGATAAAATCTGAACTTCTAAATCCATTTGAATGTACCTGATATGAACCATGATATGTACTTCCATTCAAGTTCGGACAAAAAATGTTAAATGACACGTACGAATGAAATATTATCACATAATTTCATTGCATTTCACAACTCAATTTCAGCATTTTTTCCCAACAATATTTTACCAGTTAATCTTTTCCATTTTTATGGTGGAGCAGTAGCCAACCGTGGTGTCCCAAACTCATGGATTTCCTACGCAGTGGTGTCCACTTTGCTAGCGTCGATATCAGAAATGACAGAATAGCAATGCAGCGAAGTTGGAATATTGAGATACCAATTGAGTACCACATCGATCTGCGGGACTTGTTCCAGCCTTGAACGCGACAGATCGGGATGGGCTGACATGGCAGCCGCACTCATCGATATGAGCTACAAAGGAATGAAGAAAGAATTCCCATCTGTCCAGCACAAGTTCTGGGAGAAGAATCCCCTCGATGAAATTAATCTGGAGTATGCAGCCAGAGATGGGTTTGTGGCGTACAAACTGTACCATATAATCCGTCAATGCAACTATGGACAGCGCCACCGGCTACCTCCGCAAGCAACACCAACCGCATTGCAACCCAGTTCAACGGGCGGCACAAAGGCTTCTTCATCGAGCAGCAGCAAAGGAAAAGAATTGGCTGGCACCAAGCGCCCAAGTGGGGATGAAGGGTGGACATACACTCGCATCACTGATGGGCATGAATATTGGAGTGCCGCGTCCTGGAGTTTTCCCATGTGTTATCAAACAAGCCCTCCTCGTTTTCGTGGGGGCCACCGGGACGAGTGGCCGCAGGAGAAGAAGCCGAAGATAGATTGGAGTGGTGCTGCCCCAAACACACCCTAGATAGATCTATGTTCTGTGAAGTGTGTATGTTGATACTACGGTTTTGTAAATGGGTTGAACTACTTGACTAAATGCAAAGTGTGTGTGTGCACCTGAAAAAATCTTCAACGAAATTGATGTGTGTACGTGAAAAATTCTAGTGTGTGTGAGTGTGTAGCTGAAAAAAGGCTACTATGTTGGTGTATGATTCTTTACAAATGCAAAGCGTGTGTCTACACCTGAAAAATCTTCAACGAAAATGATACCGACTTGGTACACTCGTGTTTGTGTATGTAGCTTAAATGTTACTTTCAAGTGTTTGTGTGCAACTGAAAAATCATCAAGAAATCATGATCAACAAATATGTACGTGTGTGTCTCGTATGTGCACCTCAATAAAACAAGAAACAAGAATATATGATTAAGCAAACAAAATAATAGGATAGCCATATGTCTTGAACAAAACGAAAAAAGTATTCATGGTCACTTGACAACATAACATAGTTGATAGAAGGAAAAAGCTATTCATGGTCGGGAAACCTTCTTCGGGACTAAAACCTAACCACTCAAACTTTTATCTTCCATTTTCTATGTCTTCTTGTTGATCCTGGAAGCGACGGACCGAATTCTCTCTTTCACCATCTCTAACGTGTTCGAAGGTGATAACATCATTTCAGCGACAATTCGTCTTCGCCTTCCATTAATTTTGATCTAAACAATATTACGAAATATGGGTTAGATGTAACACATTTTTGTTAATCCAAGGGTGTACATACAGACGATTTTTAACAAACCTGTGAAATCTCTGCAGTCATCCGGTCCCCATCCCAATGCTCCATGCATTCCATCACAAACAATCCACAAGAGTTCCTGTTGTAAATGCAAAATCTCGATAACGTTAATCCTCTCATGTATTGATCATAAACTTAAATTGGTGTAACATTAACTCACCCGTCATGTTGCTGCGGCATGTCGTACTCTAATATCGGCCACTTTGAAACGTCGGGATGATTTCCACTCGTGACTTCGTTGGCCACTTGCATGTCATCTGCAATTTGGCGCCGCTGTAGAGAGATAACAGTTATGCTAATTTGCGCAATTCAGTGTGTTAGAAGTAATGTGGACAATTTGTTTTTCACTTACAAGTGCCTCAACAGTCTCCAACGTAAACTCTAGAGGATAAAGCGAGTCGAGAACTTGGAATTCTTGCTTCGGTATGTGCATGACAACGGTCGTCCGAGTGTGTATTGCCAATGTTGAGTGGAAAATAAACCTGCAAAAAATTATAACATATGAAAAAAATGAGATGTCATTCGGCAAGTTTATTAGCAGAGTACTACAATATTTTATAACAATCATATATTACGTACCTTGTCACGGACGGTGTATTCCGTCAACACTCTACCAACCGCGCCAGATCTTACCATCGCGCTATCCATGTTCTTGCTGGATTCTTTGGGTTTGTCTCCGGCAATTGCCCGGTCTACTAGATATTTTGATCTCCATGCTGGACACAAGAAGCGATCATCCCCAACACGGAGGTTCAAATGCCCAATGTAACCATCAATGACCTGCGAATAACATAATGACATTATATGTTAATAACATACATGTAAATATTAAATGTATGGAATAGATGTGTTCTACACACTTACATCATCGGACAACCATTTTTCGTCGAGAACAACACGTAGCCGCTCAGCGTTAACTTCATCGCCCCTGGCACTCCGGTAAACATTCTTTTTTTTGTGCTGGTCTGAGCGAGATGCAAGCTCGAGGAAGACTATAGCTGCGTCTACAAGTTCAGCCGTCAAATCGCATGATGCATCCGGTTTTGCATTTTTATCTCGCTCCAGATTTATCATCGAAATTCAGAGCTGCATGCATATGAAAATGATTAGCAAATACAACATTTCTTATAGAGAATATTAAAAATAATGGGAAAAATAAACTACCTTTTGTGGATGAACCACGGACTTGACGCTTGGTGCGTCTGTCTAGAGCATAGGGAGATTGAAATTTTTTGGGAATTGTTCGCTTCCTCTTCCCAGCCAACTCATCTTCCTTTGATTTAGATAAGAACTTGCTAATACTTACTGCGTCGAGATCAATTTCTGAATCTGATGTCACCGGATCAGCATTTTCAATGATGAACGGATTATCCGGTGTGCTACCAACATCGCCAAATGGCTTTCCTGCTGGAGTACCATTCAGTCCACCAGCCTTGTCAGGTGTGCGCATAGCATCATTTGCATTCTTTGCAGTACCATTCTTAGCAGGCTCCTTTAATTTTTTTCCAATTTATCAACTTCATCAGCCAGGTTCATGTCAATGATACGAATAGAATCTCCACCTCCTGCTGAATCGCTCTCTTCCTTGTACATGAACTCTTTTTTATCACGAGGGCCGTTCCGGAAAGAGTTGACATCTTCCCGGTCCTCCATGTTACCGGAAACCGGTGCGGCTGCTGGTTTGTAAGTCACGCCTTCCTTATTAAACATCTCCAATGTTCTCTGCAACACAAAAATATATAAGTTCATGAACGATTGCATTTTCAATAACAAAAGAAAATGACACAACAATTAGGCGTTTCACCTGAGCACATAAGGCAGGGATGGTAGCCAACATCTTCTGCAATTGTGCATCTAGGTAACCCGTTAAACGATTTATCAGAATTTCCGTCTGACCGTTATCAATGGGTTTTGGAGCCTGTTTCTTTTTTGGAACAGCACTCGCGGGCTTGGCGTTATTCTGATGAGCAGCCACAGGATCTGGCACAACTGGCTCCATCATCCGATACTCTTCAGTGATATTTTCATCAATCTGCACGTTATATAATGCAAGAGTTAAGTACTACAGTTTTGAATTGAGTATTTACAAAATTAAGTGTGCCTATTCGTAACACTGAAATTAGTACCTTCACGTTACCACGACCTCGACCATTCTCATAGTCAAAATTGTCTCTCCGCGTGGCAGCTGCTTCATTCCAGTTCCTCATTAGAGGGCGCATGGACAGTTTAGGATTAAATGCACGCTCGCCTTCTAGCGGCTGACATTTTTCCCAGTACAAGTACGCATGCATGTAAACAAAGGAGAGTAAATTAATTATCTATACGTGAAAAATGCGAGTGAGATGTAGTATGCACAACACTCCGACATAAGACCATACATACCGCAACATTCCTAAGTTCCCTTTTGGCCACTGACGGATTTGTCTACCTTTTCTTACCAGCCTAATGCTATCCAACAGAACCCTAAGAGTGAATGCATTCCAATTGATTTTTGACATTCGGTTCACATCTTCTACTAGTGCATAGAACTTGTGTGGAACAATCTTCGTCGCCATAGGAGCAAGTACTGTTCCTAGAAGCACTAGCACTACCCTCCTCAGGAAGTCATCATCGGCAAGTTTACTTTTAATGATGTCGTCAATTAATTCGTCGATAACGATGTTACCGGTTGATTTGCTTATGAACTGTGGTGGGATGCGATGCTTCACGTCTTCACCTTCCTCGGTAAGTATTTCCCCAGCTGAAAATCCTTCATTAACCAGACCAAGGAGACACTCAACATCGACAAAACCAAGAGACACCGCGCCATTGTTCTCTCCTATTTCGAATGTACCGATGGCAGGGTCAAAAACATCAAGCATGAACCCGGAACAAAAATGAAGATGAATCAATAAGTACTATGCAAAAATAATCCACGAATTACAAATGACATATGAACATGTGATGAAATATTACGTAATATACATGTGAGAAGGTGTACCTGATCAATATTGTACGCATCTTGACAGAAGGAATCATCATCATACTTCTTAAATTAGTTAGAGCTAGTCTAGCACGTTGATCCACGGTAAGACGGGCCATGAGCCTACACCATTTTTCGATGTTGCAGCAAACTTCACCCCTAAGCTCGTCCATTCTATCAAGGAAAAACACTATATTACGAAAGTAATATGTCACGTACAAAAAACTAAATTAAATGTGCAAGAGGGAGACTTGAATACAACATGATTTTACATACGATGCGTGAGATGACATTATTGTACATACGATGTGTGAGATGATATGCTTTCAACAGACAAATCATGGTGAAATTTTATACAAAAAAATTGAGAGCAAACATCTGCCCGGCCTATATATGAAACCCCTCAATAAAATTTACATCTTAAAAACCGATAATTGCAGTGTTTGCTATTTTCATGCTACAAGAGCGATGCATATATAGGCAAACTGCTGACAAAGGATCGACTCGATCCGACGTATTCGGGCATGAAGTCACGTTAAATTTTACTTAACCTAAACGAATTGACTACAGGTGTGCACATGCATGCACACAACCAGCACAACAACTCCAAGTCCTAATCAGAGTCAACACTTAAGAAAATTATTCTAACAACTGCAAATATGAAGACACACGGCGACTCTAGAGGAGCGGCGACTCTAGAGGAGCGGCGACTCTAAACTATACAAATTTTAGTTGCTTCATACGATGTAGATACGAAGGTCTTGATGTGTACTTACTTGACGAGGCAGTGTTGGAACCGTCTTGGTCTCGTCTCCGATGAGATCTAGGTGACGGTGTTGGGCCTGGCGTGGAGAAGATTCCTGGGTACGGCGGTCTCAGGTGAGGGTGCCTTGCAGATGGCGGCGGTGGCGGGGATGAGAGCCTTGGAGACGGAGGAGGCGAGAAGAATAGAGAGGGCGACTGCGCGGGCGGTGGCGGTGGCGGCGGCTGTAGCTAGGGTTTGCACGATCTCAATGACGGCAGCACGAACACCTTTTTATAGGCCGACCACGTCGTCCGTCATTTCCGGAACATGCCATGCGCAAACCATGCACGATAAGATCGTGGCGCGCGTGAAGATCGTAATGGTGCGTTTCCATCCGCCGTTTCGGGTTGTGCCTTTTTTAATAACATTTTTTCACTTTCATTATTGTTGCATATGGCATTTTGGTTGGTCCATGTTGGGCCAACGAAATTAAACAACAAAATTATAGTCTATACTTATCATGAACAATGTTGATATGTAAATATGGACAACATTAATAAAATATGTTTTAGGCCATGGTAGACCCATTTTGACCCTAAAACCCTAGTATCGGCACCACCCAACCATGGGATCACCATGAATGCACAAACCAACGTACAAAGAGCAATTAAAAAAAGGGTGGGGCACACCACCATGCACAAGTGTGCCAAATATTGGCCCCATCCAAGGTGGTTGGGTATGTTTTAGGCCATGGTAGACCCATTTTGACCCTAAAACCCTAGTATCGGCACCTCCCAACCATGGGATCACCATGAATGCAAAAACCAACCTACAAAGAGCAATTAAAAAAGGGTGGGGCACACCACCATGCACAAGTGTGCCAAATATTGGCCCCATCCAAGGTGGTTGGGTATGTTTTAGGCCATGGTAGACCCATTTTGACCCTAAAACCCTAGTATCGGCACCTCCCAACCATGGGATCACCATGAATGCAAAAACCAACCTACAAAGAGCAATTAAAAAAGGGTGGGGCACACCACCATGCACAAGTGTGCCAAATATTGGCCCCATCCAAGGTGGTTGGATATGTTTTAGGCCATGGTAGACCCATTTTGACCCTAAAACCCTAGTATCGGCACCTCCCAACCATGGGATCACCATGAATGCAAAAACCAACCTACAAAGAGCAATTAAAAAGGGTGGGTCACACCACCATGCACAAGTGTGCCAAATATTGGCCCCATCCAAGGTGGTTGGGTATGTTTTAGGCCATGGTAGACCCATTTTGACCCTAAAACCCTAGTATCGGCACCTCCCAACCATGGGATCACCATGAATGCAAAAACCAACCTACAAAGAGCAATCCAAAAAGGGTGGGGCACACCACCATGCACAAGTGTGCCAAATATTGGCCCCATCCAAGGTGGTTGGGTATGTTTTAGGCCATGGTAGACCCATTTTGACCCTAAAACCCTAGTATCGGCACCTCCCAACCATGGGATCACCATGAATGCAAAAACCAACCTACAAAGAGCAATTAAAAAGGGTGGGGCACACCACCATGCACAAGTGTGCCAAATATTGGCCCCATCCAAGGTGGTTGGGTATGTTTTAGGCCATGGTACACCCATTTTGACCCTAAAACCCTAGTATCGGCACCTCCCAACCATGGGATCACCATGAATGCAAAAACCAACCTACAAAGAGCAATTAAAAAGGGTGGGGCACACCACCATGCACAAGTGTGCCAAATATTGGCCCCATCCAAGGTGGTTGGGTATGTTTTAGGCCATGGTACACCCATTTTGACCCTAAAACCCTTGTATCGGCACCTCCCAACCATGGGATCACCATGAATGCAAAAACCAACCTAGAAAGACCAAGCCAAAAAGGGTGGGGCACACCACCATTCACAAGTGTGCCAAATATTGGCCCCATCCAAGGTGGTTGGGTATGTTTTAGGCCATGGTAGACCATTTTGACCCTAAAACCCTAGTATCGGCACCTCCCAACCATGGGATCACCATGAATGTAAAAACCAACATAGAAACACCAAGCCAAAAAGGGTGGGTCACACCACCATGCACAAGTGTGCCAAATATTGGCCCCATCCAAGGTGGTTGGGTATGTTTTAGGCCATGGTAGACCCATTTTGACCCTAAAACCCTAGTATCGGCACCTCCCAACCATGGGATCACCATGAATGCAAAAACCAACCTACAAAGAGAAATTAAAAAGGGTGGGGCACACCACCATGCACAAGTGTGCCAAATATTGGCCCCATCCAAGGTGGTTGGGTATGTTTTAGGCCATGGTAGACCCATTTTGACCCTAAAACCCTAGTATCGGCACCTCCCAACCATGGGATCACCATGAATGCAAAAACCAACCTACAAAGAGCAATCCAAAAAGGGTGGGGCACACCACCATGCACAAGTGTGCCAAATATTGGCCCCATCCAAGGTGGTTGGATATGTTTTAGGCCATGGTAGACCCATTTTGACCCTAAAACCCTAGTATCGGCACCTCCCAACCATGGGATCACCATGAATGCAAAAACCAACCTACAAAGAGCAATTAAAAAAGGGTGGGGCACACCACCATGCACAAGTGTGCCAAATATTGGCCCCATCCAAGGTGGTTTGGTATGTTTTAGGCCATGGTAGACCCATTTTGACCCTAAAACCCTTGTATCGGCACCTCCCAACCATGGGATCACCATGAATGCAAAAACCAACCTAGAAAGAGCAATTAAAAATGGTGGGGCACACCACCATGCACAAGTGTGCCAAATATTGGCCCCATCCAAGGTGGTTGGGTATGTTTTAGGCCATGGTAGACCCATTTTGACCCTAAAACCCTAGTATCGGCACCTCCCAACCATGGGATCACCATGAATGCAAAAACCAACCTACAAAGAGCAATCCAAAAAGGGTGGGGCACACCACCATGCACAAGTGTGCCAAATATTGGCCCCATCCAAGGTGGTTGGATATGTTTTAGGACATGGTAGACCCATTTTGACCCTAAAACCCTTGTATCGGCACCTCCCAACCATGGGATCACCATGAATGCAAGAACCAACCTAGAAAGAGCAATTAATAAAGGGTGGGGCACACCACCATGCACAAGTGTGCCAAATATTGGCCCCATCCAAGGTGGTTGGATATGTTTTAGGCCATGGTAGACCCATTTTGACCCTAAAACCCTTGTATCGGCACCTCCCAACCATGGGATCACCATGCATGAAAAACCAACCTACAAAGATCAATTAAAAAAGGGTGGGGTACACCACCATTCACAAGTGTGCCAAATATTGGCCCCATCCAAGGTGGTTGGGTATGTTTTAGGCCATGGTAGACCCATTTTGACCCTAAAACCCTAGTATCGGCACCTCCCAACCATGGGATCACCATGAATGCAAAAACCAACCTACAAAGAGCAATTAAAAAAGGGTGGGGCACACCACCATGCACAAGTGTGCCAAATATTGGCCCCATCCAAGGTGGTTGGATATGTTTTAGGCCATGGTACACCCATTTTGACCCTAAAACCCTAGTATCGGCACCTCCCAACCATGGGATCACCATGAATGCAAAAACCAACCTACAAAGAGCAATTAAAAAAGGGTGGGGCACACCACCATGCACAAGTGTGCCAAATATTGGCCCCATCCAAGGTGGTTGGGTATGTTTTAGGCCATGGTAGACCCATTTTGACCCTAAAACCCTAGTATCGGCACCTCCCAACCATGGGATCACCATGAATGCAAAAACCAACCTACAAAGAGCAATTAAAAAGGGTGGGGCACACCACCATGCACAAGTGTGCCAAATATTGGCCCTATCCAAGGTGGTTGGATATGTTTTAGGCCATGGTACACCCATTTTGACCCTAAAACCCTTGTATCGGCACCTCCCAACCATGGGATCACCATGAATGTAAAAACCAACCTACAAAGAGCAATTTAAAAAGGGTGGGGCACACCACCATGCACAAGTGTGCCAAATATTGGCCCCATCCAAGGTGGTTGGGTATGTTTTAGGCCATGGTAGACCCATTTTGACCCTAAAACCCTAGTATCGGCACCTCCCAACCATGGGATCACCATGAATGCAAAAACCAACCTACAAAGAGCAATTAAAAAGGGTGGGGCACACCACCATGCACAAGTGTGCCAAATATTGGCCCCATCCAAGGTGGTTGGATATGTTTTAGGCCATGGTAGACCCATTTTGACCCTAAAACCCTAGTATCGGCACCTCCCAACCATGGGATCACCATGAATGCAAAAACCAACCTACAAAGAGCAATCCAAAAAGGGTGGGGCACACCACCATGCACAAGTGTGCCAAATATTGGCCCCATCCAAGGTGATTGGGTATGTTTTAGGCCATGGTAGACCCATTTTGACCCTAAAACCCTAGTATCGGCACCTCCCAACCATGGGATCACCATGAATGCAAAAACCAACCTACAAAGAGCAATTAAAAAAGGGTGGGGCACACCACCATGCACAAGTGTGCCAAATATTGGCCCCATCCAAGGTGGTTGGGTATGTTTTAGGCCATGGTACACCCATTTTGACCCTAAAACCCTTGTATCGGCACCTCCCAACCATGGGATCACCATGCATGCAAAAACAAACCTAGAAAGACCAAGCCAAAAAGGGTGGGGCACACCACCATGCACAAGTGTGCCAAATATTGGCCCCATCCAAGGTGGGTGGGTATGTTTTAGGCCATGGTAGACCCATTTTGACCCTAAAACCCTAGTATCGGCACCTCCCAACCATGGGATCACCATGAATGTAAAAACCAAAATAGAAACACCAAGCCAAAAAGGGTGGGGCACACCACCATGCACAAGTGTGCCAAATATTGGCCCCATCCAAGGTGGTTTGCTATTTTTTATGCCATGGTAGACCCATTTTGACCCTAAAACCCTAGTATCGGTACCTCCCAACCATGGGATCACCATGAATGTAAAAACCAACCTAGAAAGACCAAGCCAAAAAGGGTGGGGCACACCACCATGCACAAGTGTGCCAAATATTGGCCCCATCCAAGGTGGTTGGGTATGTTTTAGGCCATGGTAGACCCATTTTGACCCTAAAACCCTAGTATCGGCACCTCCCAACCATGGGATCACCATGAATGTAAAAACCAAAATAGAAACACCAAGCCAAAAAGTGTGGGGCACACCACCATGCACAAGTGTGCCAAATATTGGCCCCATCCAAGGTGGTTTGCAATTTTTTATGCCATGGTAGACCATTTTGACCCTAAAACCCTAGTATCGGTACCTCCCAACCATGGGATCACCATGAATGTAAAAACCAACCTAGAAAGACCAAGCCAAAAAGGGTGGGGCACACCACCATGCACAAGTGTTGCAAATATTGGCCCCATCCAAGGTGGTTGGGTATGTTTTAGGCCATGGTAGACCCATTTTGACCCTAAAACCCTAGTATCGGCACCTCCCAACCATGGGATCACCATGAATGTAAAAACCAAAATAGAAACACCAAGCCAAAAAGTGTGGGGCACACCACCATGCACAAGTGTGCCAAATATTGGCCCCATCCAAGGTGGTTTGCAATGTTTTATGCCATGGTAGACCATTTTGACCCTAAAACCCTAGTATCGGTACCTCCCAACCATGGGATCACCATGAATGTAAAAACCAACCTAGAAAGACCAAGCCAAAAAGGGTGGGGCACACCACCATGCACAAGTGTGCCAAATATTGGCCCCATCCAAGGTGGTTGGGTATGTTTTAGGCCATGGTAGACCATTTTGACCCTAAAACCCTAGTATCGGCACCTCCCAACCATGGGATCACCATGCATGTGAAAACCAACCTACAAAGAGCAAGCCAAAAAGGGTGGGGCACACCACCATGCACAAGTGTGCCAAATATTGGCCCCACCCAAGGTGGTTTGCTATTTTTAGGCCATGGTAGACCATTTTGACCCTAAAACCCTAGTATCGGCACCTCCCAACCATGGGATCACCATGAATGTAAAAACCAAAATAGAAACACCAAGCCAAAAAGGGTGGGGCACACCACCATGCACAAGTGTGCCAAATATTGGCCCCACCCAAGGTGGTTTGCTATGTTTTAGGCCATGGTAGACCATTTTGACCCTAAAACCCTAGTATCGGCACCTCCCAACCATGGGATCACCATGAATGTAAAAACCAAAATAGAAACACCAAGCCAAAAAGGGTGGGGCACACCACCATGCACAAGTGTGCCAAATATTGGCCCCATCCAAGGTGGTTGGATATGTTTTAGGCCATGGTAGACCCATTTTGACCCTAAAACCCTAGTATCGGCACCTCCCAACCATGGGATCACCATGCATGTGAAAACCAACCTACAAAGAGCAAGCCAAAAAGGGTGGGGCACACCACCATGCACAAGTGTGCCAAATATTTGCCCCATCCAAGGTGGTTTGCTATTTTTTAGGCCATGGTAGACCATTTTGACCCTAAAACCCTAGTATCGGCACCTCCCAACCATGGAGCATCCATTAGTAATTCAAAAAAATTCAGAATGAAAAAAAATCGTCACATTCCATGTTTTCTTGTGTTACATACAATGTGATAAAAATTTGAGGTGATTTGGAGGAGGCCGAAAAATCACTATACTTTCAAGTATATATTTTGATAAAGGACAATTCTAAAACAAATTAATGAAAACATACAAGGTTGGGTTGATCTGCCAACCTTCAATGCATCTTTTGTACATTTTCTGTATATGAACTTTTTACGAATTCGATTTTTTAAATTCACATATGAAATATCAGATACAAATAACATATGAAATTGCTACTCTGTTTTATTCTCATGACATTGGTGGTTGCTATTCTCATCACATAGCGGCTTGCTATTCATTCATGTAACTTATCTACTATGTTTTTTAAACTATTGAATACATTATGACAAGAGATCAAATTGGTACATAACTCAATATTACTGAACTATCAAATTTTCAAACAAGCAAAATTTTAGAATTACCATTTCCTTGCAAACAAGATAATATTTATGGACTACCATTTTTCCAACAGAACATGGATGGTAGATAAAAAGGCTGACAATACTTTGTAGCCATCCATAACTTCACTTATCTTATAACAAAGTGAAGAACCAGCAAAAGCAAACACGAGTGTGCTACATACCATCTAGCACACTCGGTACAGGTGCATACATAGCTACCATAGCTAAAGTTCACATGCCTAGCAAGTCCATACATAGTTACCGCACCATAACGAAGGTGCACACATAAACTAGCAGTTCTTAATAACATACATTACTTAACATCATCATATATACTGATGATGTACTTCTTCACTAACTTTTTCAGGCATTCAGTCAATCCTGACCATATTACTCCAGTACTTTCCTCAGGGCAGCATGGTTCGCCTTGTCGCGGAGATCCTTCGGGTGCACATCCTTCACATGGCCAACAAGTCCTTCACGCATACCATCCCTAGGAACCTGCTTGGAGGGATGGAACTTGCAGTAGTACCTCCCATCAGGTTTCATGTAAGCACTGATTCCCTCAGCCCAAATCTTCTCCTCCACCTTCTTCTCATATGACGAGCACATTGTACTTGCTGACTTCATTATCGGATGAAGCATCCGAGTTGTACTGCAAAACAACAATGTCACAATCATATGTCACAACTATTGTACAGCAATGAGTTCAATAAACTTGTCAACCATGCACAATCAATATTGAGAATGCTATCTTACCGACACGGCGTCCCCGGACTCGACCTCGGAGGAAATGTAGGAGTGGCCGAGTCCTCCGAGTCATCCAACTCCTCAAACTTCCTCTTGCGGACAGAGGAGGTCTCACCAACCTGATAAGAATAAATTTAATAACAATGGTCATATATACAGATTTCACATTGCCTAATTTAAAGACAAAAAGTGGGAAAACTAAGCAAATAATAAACTCAATGATGCATTGTTATAAATTAAGGAGTACACATTGCAATTAATTGTACAATGTTTATCGAATGGATAATGCTAGTACAAAACTTTGGGAACTAATAACTCAGCATATTTACAGTTTATAGTACCATATACAGGTGCTATCATTCCATTTCAATTAATATACTAGCAGGGAGCAAATTATTATGTCAATCTAAATTGCAATCATAGCAGCATAACACATATACTACAAATCCTTATTGCAATCATTACAATAATAGGCCAGTAACATTATATTTCTCCTACTATGTTAAGGTGAAACATCTTATGCACAAATGGGAATGCCCCTGGAGCAGCAGTACCATAAATTTAATAAGCAATAATTATCACCATAAGATGTTAAGTAAGCAGCATTTAGGGGTTTTTAGCTTCTAACACCCAGAAGTGGAGGTCCTGCTAAATCATACCATTTCAAATAATAGGTACACATGCTATTATTCATACTGTGGTGATGTACAATTATAGTAACTACATATTTTCCCATAGCAGGGAACAAATTATTATGTCAATGTTGTTGCCATCATAGCAAGATAACACTCCCGGAGCACAACAACATTACCATAGATTTACAAATCAATGTGAATCCCTAAAGCAATTATGCAATCATGTAATAAAAACATACTAATGAAGCTCTGTAGCAAACAATTGATGCTACTACTAACAAATAAATTGAGCACACGATAATCAAACCGGATAAATTGTGCACACGGTATATAAATTGGGGTCACATGACAATAAAACCACCCTTAACTACGAATGCACACGGATGTCAAACCAGATTAAAAAAACCCTTGCCAACATACACAAACCACGGGACGATCTGCTAGATCCATTTGGTCCACAGTAAGCCCTAATCACAAATCACATGATTCGTTTATTCTTCGGTTTCATCTAACCCTAATCACCATCAAATAAGGGAAAATAAGCTGAGGAGTTGAGAGGATAGCACATACCAGAGGGTCTTCCACCGTTGGCTGCACATTCAGATCCGGCACGATCTCGCCGCCCAATCCGTGCTCCTGCTCATCCGCCGCCGTCAGCACCAAGCCTCCGCCCGACGCGGCCGCACCACGACGGCTCCATCCACCCGGCACCACATCTGCCTCCGCCACGCCGGTGTTCTTGACCAAGGCTGCGGCGGCCGCCCTCGCGGTGGAGCTGCTACCCTCCATCGGCCTCCGATTCGACGGAAATGCGCGGAGAAGAAGGGATTAAAGAAGGAGAACTGGAGGTGGAGAGGGAGTGGAGAAGACGAAGTGGCCGAGGGAGGAGGAGAGGGTTTTCTCCGTACCTGATTTGGGGGGGAATGGTGGGGCGAGGGAGGCGGAGAAGGAAACGTCGGTGTTTTATATGGGATTCTATTTCGGTACACGCACGCTCGTACGCACGTGCTGTAGGCACGATGTAGATACGTACAGAATGACGTGCGCGGGCCATACGGGCTTGTACAGGGCTCTACGGACGGTCTACGCATAGCGAAATTACGATTTTACCCCCGCTGCCGAAGAGGTATCAGAAGATCTCAGCCGTCCATGTGTTTGGCTTGTCCAGACTTTTCCCGGGGGGGGAGCACCGGAGCAGAAGCGCTGCAAGCCCTCGCTAGCTGAATTTCCCACTGACATTCCTCACCATGCTAACGAGTTTCTGGAGCAAAGTAGCGGTCGCGGTTAAAGACACGACATCTGTCCCGGTTAAGCTACTCGCATCTAAACAAACTAGTTTTCGCAGGTTCAATAAATCTAGCCATAATTAGAAGATATATTTTACTAGTACTTAAATTAAATGGTTCTGCGAATTTTTTAAGTCTAAGTCAATTACAAAAAAGTGTCTAAGTTGCACTTTTCTGTTAATAAATTGCAATTGCATTTTTCTACCAGAAATGTGCAACTGGACCGAGTTGTATTTTTCTTTGAATTGCGCTTTTCTGAGCTGACTGAGACTTAAGAAAATCTCAATCAACTTAGACATAGACACACCCTAAATTAAATCTACTCCTACCACAAGTAATTAAGCGGTCGTTCGTTTTACGGCCTATGCTACGCACGCAGTTGGCCCAGTTGTAGGTAAGCCGACTCGAGATCACCCGGCCTCACCTACTACCTCTCGCCGTCGCGGTCACCCTCACGCCGAGGGGGGCCACCAGCCCACACGGCGCCTAGCTCATCCCCTCTCACTACTCTTCTTCTCCTCCCTCCCACCTCGCCGTCGACCCAGCTCCCGGCTCTATAAATTCCGCGCCACTCGAACCAACACCGCCCAGGCCTTTGCCTTTTACGACGAATCCTACCAAACCCAGCTACCAGATCCTTCTCTACTAATCGAGCTCCCTCCGCCTCACCGCCGGCCGGTTCTCAGCTCCGATCTACGTCCGTACGTCCACATATATAGCATCGACATGACCGTCGTCGAGGTCGTGGCTGCCGGAGACGCTGCCGCCGCGGCGCCGCCCACCGGGAACGGGCAGACCGTGTGCGTGACCGGCGCCGCCGGGTACATCGCGTCGTGGCTCGTCAAGCTGCTGCTGGAGAAGGGGTACACCGTCAAGGGCACCGTCAGGAACCCAGGCATGTCACCCATGCATTCATCGTTTTCTTAATAGTACAACTTGTGTCGAGAGGAGTGTATTCATTATTGTGGCGTGCATGCAGATGACCCGAAGAACGCGCACCTGAAGGCGCTCGACGGCGCCGCCGACCGGCTGGTCCTCTGCAAGGCCGACCTCCTCGACTACGACGCCATCCGCCGCGCCATCGACGGCTGCCACGGCGTCTTCCACACCGCGTCCCCAGTCACCGACGACCCCGTACGTACTCCATAGCGCTCATCAGCACCCTGCTAGCTTCTCCATTCTCTCTGTCACCGTCGATCGATCGCCATGGCAGCAATAGTTCATGCGCGCGCAACGCTAGCTAGACACTGACCGACTCATTGTGCAGGAGCAAATGGTGGAGCCGGCGGTGAGGGGCACGCAGTACGTCATAGACGCGGCGGCGGACGCCGGCACGGTGCGGCGGATGGTGCTCACCTCCTCCATCGGCGCCGTCACCATGGACCCCAACCGCGGGCCGGACGTGGTCGTCGACGAGTCGTGCTGGAGCGACCTCGACTTCTGCAAGAAAACCAGGGTGGGTACTGCATGCTCAATTTTAATTTTTATTATCTAGAGTACTTCCATCCTTCCATAGCTACCCTTTCTCTGCACCATGCTGCATTTCTTTTCCAAAAACAACTCTCAAAAGATGTGCTACGTGGTGAGTTCCTATAGCTGAATTATTACAACTACCACCCTATCGATCACTACCGCCCTAAAAGTGTTCAACTTTTCAAGGCAACCAATACACGAGCGACGATCGTGTGCGCTTGTCGTCGTTATCATTAGCCTTGTAGCTGTAATTTTCACCTATGTACGCATGGATGGACGATTCGTAGCTGTAATTTTCACCTATGTACGCATGGATAGACGATTCGGAAATACAGTTCAGTTTACCTACCATATACTATGCCGAAAACGAACGCACACAGGTGTGAGGCAGCAGCCGCTCACGAGTTATGCGCCGAAACCGACATCTAGGAATCTTCAGTCCACACTCAAAAAATAGACACCTGGTACCACTACAAAATTACACTCCTCCTGTATATTGGCAATAGAAAATATTTTCTTTTTATTTGATGGGAGTGCAAATTAAAGTCCTTTGTGTCATTTTTCAAAGGCAGAAAAAAAACACCTTTACTGCTCTTCTTCCTTGTCATCAACTTTTCTTACCAAAGTTTGTTCTGTCAAATGAACATATAGTTCGGTGCTATCTCAGTGCCATTTACCCACTAGCTAGTAGGACTGCCATGTTCCAGCAAATTGTCTAGTGGACCGGAGTGGCCAAAAGGAGCCAATTATCTAGGGTTGCAAGCGGGATCACACAAAAGCCTCGCCTCTAGTTCATTTTATCAGTTAAGTGGTACTTTCTCAGGGATCCCCCTTGTAACTCTACCATTACATCCGCGCAAAATAAAAGCTAACATCACACCAGCTTTAGTACTCCCTCCGTTTTTATTTAGTTCGCGTTCTAGGTTCAGCCAAAGTCATATTTTGCAAAGTTTAACCAAAATTATAAGAAAAAGGTATCAATAATCATCATACAAAATACATACAATATAAGAGTAAACCTTATAACGATTCTACAATAGCTTTTTTTATTGCATATGTCAATATTTTTTCATAAATATTTACTCAAAATTATAAGGTTTGACTTTGACTAAACCCAGAACGCGAAATAATTGTGAACGGAGGGAGTAACAAGTCCGGAACCGTAGACAATTCTAGACCTTCTTAGAGAGGAAGAAATGCATGGGCAAAAGCAAATCATGCATATGGGAAGGAGTAACAGTTTTTTGACTTTCATAGAAAGTACTGTATGGCACTAAACGGTCTAAATCGGACACTGGAAGCAATTTGTGCACGTGGGCAATATTATCTACCGTCGCGTCGCCGGTCTCCCCATGCCCATGACCATGCTTGGAATTTTAGTCTCGAGCCGCCGAGTGCATGCATAGTGACGAGCTCCAAGAGTAGCTAAGTCAAAATATAACACAAAAACTGTGACGGCTCGAGAGGATGACCGATCTTTTGCTGTGCATTAACAAACGCAGAACTGGTACTGCTACGGGAAGGCGGTGGCGGAGCAGGCGGCATCGGAGTTGGCGCGGCAGCGCGGCGTGGACCTTGTGGTGGTGAACCCGGTGCTGGTGATCGGCCCCCTGCTGCAGCCGACGGTGAACGCCAGCATCGGCCACATCCTCAAGTACCTGGACGGGTCGGCCAGCAAGTTCGCCAACGCCGTGCAGGCGTACGTGGACGTCCGCGACGTGGCCGACGCCCACCTCCGCGTCTTCGAGTGCGCCGCCGCGTCCGGCCGCCACCTCTGCGCCGAGCGCGTCCTCCACCGCGAGGACGTCGTGCGCATCCTCGCCAAGCTCTTCCCCGAGTACCCCGTCCCCACAAGGTACGCGTACGACCTGCTAGCTAGCCGCTTTATTTAATTACATTGCCTTAAGTGATTGCATGTGCCTCTCCTAAATTCCTAGCACTTGCTAACTAATTGCATTCATATATGATCTACCAACCGTGGAGAAATTAGCAAGAGTCTGTCAGGGCGTCCCGGTCGAGTGCAGTTAACCTGCATGTCGATGGTCTATCAGTTGGTCGTCTGCAGGTTACCTTGTGGTTCTTTAGTTCAGAGACACTGAGCGATTGAGCACTAAGCAAAACTGACATCACTAGTAATTAGGTAGCTCCCACACACTGAAGTGGGTGGATCCCATCGGTAGTAGGTAAGGGTGGATAGTACTGGACGAGAGCTCGATCGTTGTTGTAAAAAAGCGAGTGACCACCACTTCACCATCCACTGCAAGTAGCTGCCAGTGAACCATCCAACCAGCTCCCTGGATCACTCTGCTCCGTCCGTACCTTCAGCTACCTACAGAAGCGACATGAACACAGAGACACACAAGGCCGGCTCACCATTCGCATAGGTCAAACCAAATGTTGGTGAACGGCAACATCGCGCGCCACAAGTCGCGTGCTAGTTCGAGGTTGTGTCCGGTGTTCCGAGGCCACACTATTGGTGTGGACAATGGTACGTGCTGCCCGTCGCTGATATTCGCACGCGTAGCTGTCGACGGAAGTAGGTGGACTGACAGACGACACACATATCCTCATTGCCTTCTCTGCTCGGTTTCTGCTAGGATTGCCATCTTCAGGAGTGCCTATCCGCACGGTAGAAACGCGTAGCATCAGGCAAGAAAGCAGCGTGCGTGATATCGTAACCCAAGATGGTCTTTACCTCTCCATTCTGGGCTCCCTGGCATACTACCTCGGTGCCGCTGACCAATTTGTGCACGACCAGTATGGCAAAACAGAAAGTCCGATCGAAATGCTTGCCAATTTGTCGTCGCGGCGGCCGGACTAAAATGGATCTGCCTGTCCATACCGTTCGTCGGAGTATCCTGCCTGCGAACGGTCGTGTGTTTAGTCAACATTAATGTGAGGTTCATGTGATACTCATGCTTGAAAGATACTACTACTGCTACCTCGTAGACTGAATGAAGTATGTGGACTGTTCAGCTCTCTGCGCATGTCAAATGTCGTTACTCATACCTTTCGTCGGAGCATCCTGCGACGCGCGCCGGTGCCGAAATTTCGCCGTGTGTTTAGTCAAGATCAATGTGAGGTTCATGCGGTACCTTATCTGGCTTCGAAGATACCAAGCAGACTGCGGCTAGATTGTCATTTTGATGTCGCAATCTTCACCAAACCTGCACTTCCGGACCACAACAGCAGTACGTAGCGATGGTGTCATCACTATGCATTGCTCGTGTCCAAGGAAACGGAGGAATCTCGGCTTCCCACAAGTCACGCATCGATGTTCACACCTGAATTGGTCGACGTTTCTTCTTCTAGACTAGACTAGAAAAAGATTACAGAACAACGCAAGCTTCGTTCAAGTCCATACTTCTGTTCAGTATACTCCTCATGATTGCAGTTATATCAGCATGTCTACTCTGAATTTTTGCACTTCTATTCAAAGGATGGACCGGAATTGCTACTGACTTTGTGTGATGCGTGTGACACAGGTGCTCCGACGAGGCGAACCCGAGGAAGCAGCCATACAAGATGTCGAACCAGAAGCTCCAGGACCTCGGACTCAAGTTCAGGCCGGTGAGCCAGTCCTTGTACGAGACGGTGAAGAGCCTCCAGGAGAAGGGCCACCTTCCGGTGCTTAGCGAGCAGGCGGAAGCGGACAAGGAAACCCTAGCTGCCGAGCTGCAGACAGGGGTTACCATCCGAGCATAAGGAGCAAGAAATCAACCATGTCCATACTGCTACTGTCCTGTAAACCAGGCAGTGTTTGTTGAATGTCTAATCTAAGTTCTTGTAATACTGTCTTTGTTTCATGTGAACTAGATTGATGGAATAAACATCTCTACACAAGGTTGCTAATTTTAAGAAGTGGGTTGTGAGCCGTCTGCAACGAAAAGTTTTGAGTGCCATACCATACGGCTGGAGTTTGGCTTACGCCTCACAACTTGCTCATACCCTTACAAAAAAGAGAGCACTGTGTTCTATTTATGCTGATGCAGGAGCAGCTTTATCAGCAGTCTGCAAACCTTACTTTATCATGACACTAAAATAGCAACACATGACTGTATCAACACACTCACAAGGTAGTAACAAGGTCAAACAGAGGGAAATGACGCAGCAAACGACACTTCACAAGGAGGCCTAAACTATGAAACAAAAGAGCTGGTACAAAGAATGAAGAGTTGGTGATAAGGCAATGTAACTAGAGTGTAACAGAAGTTACAGAACTCCACCCTCATCTTCTTCAAAGTTGAGAAATGAGGTCAGTGAGAACAAGGAATCTTCAATACTCGATTGGAATCAACCATTGTAGTACTGAATATAGTGGTGGCCCTCTTGATCATCATCAAAAAAGGGGCCATTATATCGGCATGCGAGATGCCAACCTCTTACAGAGGAATAGAACAGTTATTTAGATAAGACATGAATGGGAACAAAAGTATGAAAGCATCATCTCTATGAAAGCATGTATTCACAAGTATTGTTTTTGTTTTACTTACCTATTGAAAATCCTTACGGTTTGTCATCATTTGCTTGTCTTCTAACTGGTGTCCAATTTGTGGAACCAGATGACAAATTGACAATATACTACATTCCTTACTTGGGTTTGGGGAATGAAATGAGTAGGATATAAAATAAGGATTTTTTAAGGAGCATGCCATGATGGATGAGGTGATCTCTCTAACCAAAGAGCCCCTAAACATAGCAGGAGAACTGCCATCCCCACTCATTGGGGTGTACACGACATGGTAAATGAAAATTAACAGAAACACAAAATCTCCAAACAGCCCAGGAATAAACAAAGAATGTCCTATCAAATTTAATGAAGCTAGCGTAGAACTTCGATGGGCATTGAACCTGCCCTTCCGGACCACCGCAATGGTACGCGGTGATGGTGTCATCACTAAAGCATTGTTCGTGTCCAAGGAAACGTTTGTTTTTCTAGAAAAAACACAGAACAAGTCTACACTTCGGTTTTGTACTGTTGATAATTGCAGTGATATCAACATGTCTATATCCTTAATTTTTTGTTCTTATTTTCAAAGGATGGGAATTGTAACTGACTTCGTGTGATGCGTGTGGCACAGGTGCTCTGACGAGGCACAACCAAGGAAGCAGCCATATAGATGTCGAACAAGAAGAAGCTACAGGACCTCGGACTCGAGTTCAGGCCGGTGATCCAGTCCCTGTACGAGACAGTGAAGAGCCTCCAGGAGAAAGGCCACCTGCCGGTGCTCAGTGAGCAGACGAAGGCTGACAATGAAACCCTGGCTGCAGAGCTGCAGGTAGGGGTTACCATCCGAGCATGAGTAACAAGAAATCAAGCATGTCCATACTGTTACTGTCCTCTAAACCAGCTAGTGTTTGTTGAGTGTCTAATCTAAGTTCTTGTAATACCATGCTGTTTCATTTGAACTAGAGTGATCGAATAAACATCTCTACAAAAGGTTGCTAATTTTAAGAAGTGGGTTGTGTGCCATCTGCAACCAAACTTAAAGGTTCAGAGTGCCATACCATAAGGCCAGAGTCTGGCTTAGGTATCACAACTTGTTAGTTGTTCATACCCTTACACACCAAAAAGTAGATAATATTTTTTGAACATCCTGAAACAAAGAGAGCACTCTGTTCTACTTATGCTGATGCATGAGCAACTTTATCAGCAGTCTGCAATCCTTACTTGATCATTACAGTAAATAAAATAGCAATACATGACTGTATCATCACAACTCACAAGAAACAATGACACTTCCTAGACAACAGGATCACAAATAAGTGCTACTAAAAGTAACAAGGTCAAACAGAGCGAAATGACGCAGCAAATGACACTTCACAAACAAGCCTGAACTATGAAACAAAAGAGTTGGTAAAAAGAATGAAGAGTTGGTGACAAGGCAATGCAACTAGAGTGCAACAGAAGTTACAGAACTCCACCCTGAACTTCTTCAAAGTTAAGTAATGAGGTCAGTGAGAACAATGAATCTTGAAAATCGACTGGAATCAGCAATGATAGTACTGAAGATAGTGGTGGCCCCTCTTTATCATCAAGAAAGGGACCATTAAATCTAACACAACCTAACCTAATGCAACGTTGCAAGTTGACAACATATAGTCATCAAATCTGGCCCAGTAAAGACAGAACAGAACACATCAAGTAAAATATGCAAGGAACACACATATGAGATGCCAAACTCTTACAGACAAACAGAACAATTATTTAGGTAAGACATGAATGGGACAAAAGTATGAAAGCATCATTTCTATGAAAGCATGTATTCACATATAATATTGTGTTTTGTTTTACTTACCTATTGAAAATACTTTAGGTTTGTCCTCATTTGCTTGTCTTGTAAGTTCTAACTAGGTATTCAATTTGTGGAACCAGGTGACAAATTGACAATGCAATACTACCTTCCTTACTTGGGTTTGGGGAATGAAATGAGTTGAAAATAAAATAAGGATTTTAAAGGAGCATGTCATGATGGATGAGGTGATCTCTCTAGCCAAAGAGCCCCTAAATATAGCAGGAGCACTGCCATCCCCACCCATTGTGGTGTACACGACATGGTAAATGAAAATTAACAGAAGACATAAAAAATCTCCAAATAAGCCAGGAATAAACAAAGGATATCCTATCAAATTTATAATGAAGCTAATATAGAACTTTGATGGGTATTTAAGTGCCCCATCACTCCATTTATACTTCTCAATTTATGTTTACAGAACCCAAGGAGCCCAGTGTTCTCTTCTGATGCATCGAGTAGCTAGGTTGATACATGTAAAGTCCATGTCGAGAACTTCATTTTAGCATTGTGAAATCTACATGTAATAGGAAATGAGCCAACGATGGTACGATACACAAATGCTTTCTAACAGCTTATAAGTAACATGCTCGTTTCTGATGCTAGAGCAATCTTACACAAGTATAAATGGAACAGACGAGGCAACGATAACAACACTTCAGAAAGATGCTAAAACTGTAGAATAAGGAATCTGAAATGAGAACAATTAGAATCAAGTGTGCTACTAAAAATAGTGGTGTCGTGCCCCATCGTTATGAGGATAAACCAAAAAAACTTCTCAGACCTAAGTACCTAACCCAGCACAAAAAACCATTTGGTCATCAAGTCTGGTCCAGTGCAAGACAGAAGCAACCATAAGAGATCAAGCTAGAAAGAAGCATAGGAAATGCCAATCACGTGCAGTTAATTACAGTCCTAGATACGATTTAAAATGGCCCAAAACTGAGAATAAATTCAAATAAGTTTGTTTCTTATGGAAGAAGCCTTAATTTAGAAAGAGTTGTTTTTCATAAGAACTTATAGCAGGATCGCAACTCAAGCTCAATCCCCTCGAAACAAAACTATTTCAGACCATAAAAGCCTTTAATCATTTACTCAAGAAATTTGATTATATTTACATTGAAAAGAACTCTCACAAAAGCTAGTTATTGCAGCTCAGTCTTTTGTTGTTTCACTGAACTATTTTGTCCCCATTTTGATAACTTTTAAATATACCAGAACTCCAGTCACCCCCAATTTTCCAGGTGTCTTACATGCTAAATTATAACGAAAATAGTTTAAAGAAATTACAATGGGTAAACAAATAGTACAATCATTATTAAAACTTAACAAGAAAAACACTTCATGTTCATCACGTCATGCAGAAAACAAGAAACCCATTTTGTTCCTGTTTTATATTCATAACATTCTAGTTTTTACATATCATGCTTTATGTTCCACACATAACATCTAGTTATTTGCCATCCTGTAGGACAACTGGCGTCCAAAATCATGCCATCCACATTTCTTAGTCATTACACCCAACTACTTGTACAAATAAACATGTACACTTGTGTAAATTAACATATATAAGGTCTTATCTATCCCATACCAAAAGTAATTATGCATAAATATGTTGAATCAAAATAAAGAAAAATTATAATTTAATTCTGTAAAATCTGCACAGAGGACTAACTAGAGGAAGGTCCAATGAAGCCTAAAATGAACAGAAGATCATAGGAGCCCCAAACCTGCTCAAATGATCTCCTAACAAGGTCCAATGAGGGCTAAGATATAACTTTCATGGGCTTAGTGATTTACTTTAAATAGGAAAAATCTGTCAAAAAATCTGACAAAAAAAAACCAAATAACCAAAGCATTCTGCTGTGATGCATCAAAAGCTACTTAGAAATAGCCATACAAGGTCATCATAATGATTAGTTAATGAGGTTCATTCAATAATGTTGAAAACATGGATGAAGCAACAGTACACTTCATACAGTAAAAAGAGGAGGTCAATGATAACTGAGCAAATTGTATACAAACTGATGATATTAGAGGAAATAATATCACATTTGTGTTATTTGGAGAAAATAAATCAGAAACTGGAGCTTGTACTTAGGAAGTGGGAACTTAACAAACGTGGAGGTCCAAAAACAGAGAGCCACAAGTATCAGTTAGGGCAAGGTTCAAGAAAGCGCTAGGAAGTCAATTAGGGAAAAAACATAGAGAGAGAGAGAGGATAAAGCATATTAAAATTTACAAAAGATCTACCATCCCAATGTGGTATTAGTTGATTCAAACATAGAGAGATGAATAAATCATATTAACTTTTACAGAAAAATAGATCTACCAACCCAAAAGTGGTATTGATTGGAAAATAAAAACGTTTGTCCATCACACATTTGGTGGTACTTTTCAGTTTTATATGGTCATTATGATGGCACCAAGCAATACACCAAACTGCGCCTAGTAATCTAACTAGAGAAACCCTTCCCGCAGGATATTATTTCACTTCATAGACCAACTTTCATCCATGGAAATAAGTCATGAAAGTACAGAATGTCACAAGGATTATGGATAGTACTGCAAGAAAGATCTTCCGCAAGGATAATGATGGCACTACAACAAACGGTCCTGATTGCTATAAAGTAACAGACAAGTTCATTCCACCCATTCACAGCTCCTTGAACATGCTAGGCTACACAAGATATATAAGCATCCATCTGAAGGAACGACACTGACTTTGAAACGATTACCAGGTCCGCCAGATTCCAAAGAAACGACCCAATTCGGAACAGAATCACTGGCAGAGCTACCTACTGCTTGAAGGTGTAGGGCTGGGGCAGCGACATGGGGCCCCGTTGGTCCTCATCGGCGTCGAGCAGCCTCTGCACCCGCTTCTTGGCGCAGTGCTGCCGGTCGAAGTGCCTCACCTGGCGAAGGAATCGAAACCAAGCGTTAGGAGAATCAAGCAAAGAGGCGAATCGTAGAGGGGGTCAATCGACATCGACGGGGGCTGGCTGCGAGGTGGGTGGGTGGGGGATTGATTTACCCAGGAGGGGCGGCAGGTGTTGACGTACTGGGCGCGGGACTTCTTGCAGTCGGCGGGGTAGAGGAGCCCGACGGTGGCGATCTCGGTGGGCTTCTTGTCCGCGTGGTTCTCCAAACACGCGTAGAAGGCGTCTCGGGCCTTGGGAGGATCGAAGCGCTTGCGTCAGCAGTTTAGAGGAAGGGGTTGGCGGATGCGGGAAGAGGGTTCGGGGGTACCTTGTAGCAGGACTCGCGGCCCTTGGAGAGGACGTCGGCCATGACTGTTCCGCCGTCGTGGTGGTGGTCGGAGTCGGAGCCGGAGACGGGGGCGGTGGGCATCGGCGGTGGTGAGGGAGGGGTTGGGGATTTTGATTCGCGACGTTCCCTTGGAGCAGGGGAAAGGCAGCGGGTGGGCCGGCGCGGGCTGGGCACGTCGTTCTGGGCCAGCATGGGACGTCGGAACAAGGCGGCCTGGTCAGCTTGGGCTCGGCTAGTCGTTGCATGGACCGCTACGTGGAGCCCAAAATTGGGTGTGAGATCAGAAACTCCCACAGAGGTTCCACCCAAAAAAAAAAACCTACCACAGAGGTAAGTACTTGGTCAATACTCAATAGTACTTGAGGTCAATTCCACATGTCAAAAAAATCCCGTTCTAAGCAAAAAAAAATTACTGGAGATCAAGCGTCTACGCAGCCCCCTCTATGAAAAATGAAAAATGAAAAATGGTACTACCTCCTTTCCTAAAAAAAAGCGCACGCGCGTGAACCCCTTTAGAGTTTCGTCCTCTTCGTCGGCGTTGCCGCCGATCCGCTTCGTCTCTAGTGGCATTGCCGCCGATCTGCTTCGTCTCTGGTGGCGTTGGGGCATTGGAGACGTGGCGGACAACGGCCCTCGCGAGCGGGAGAGTTTTCGTTCTTTGTTTAAATCACTTCAGTGTCTTTTTCGAGATGTTGAGACGGCGGCTAAATCTTGAAGTCAGAATAAGGTTCTCTCCGCCTTATCCTTGCTCCAGTGGTGCTTCGAGTGCCAGCGGAGGGTGCATGGAGTTGTGCGTTCCAGTTAGGTTTCGTTGGTGTGGTTTCAGGTCTATCTCTTTCGACCTACGGGCCTCATCATTGGTGATGGTTGCTTATGTGGTGTGATGGTCCTTTGGAGTCTTAGCATGACGATTTGTCGTTTTTCTACTACAACAAATTCTACTACGACAAGTTTTCCCCGACTACGGTGATGGAGGGGCAAGGACGATGGATCGCCTTTGACTTGTGCCAGTGTGTAGGTCGCTAGGTGGTCTATGGACGCATTTGTAATAGTTATTACTTTTTGGGATCATTCTAAAGCTATGGATGATTATCAATAGATCGGTGCAATTTTTGCATTTTTTTAACTTCACCAAGAATTAGTCACTGGTAGAGAAAAGCTGGTAGAGAAAAGCCTTGAAGTGGCGTGGTAAAACCACCCTTAGTGGCGTGGATATGCTGCGCGCACTACTAGAAAACAGCTGATCAGTGGCGCACCACTTTTAGTTACCAGTGGCGCACCGGCTATCACGCCACTGGTAACAGGTACTAGTGGCGCACCACTAGTGCGCCATTGTTATGGCACATAGTAGTGGCGCACCGGCTATCACGCCACTGGTAACAGGTACTAGTGGCGCACCACTAGTGCGCCATTGTTATGGCACATAGTAGTGGCGCACCGGCTATCACGCCACTCGTAACAGGTACTAGTGGCGCACCACTAGTGCGCCATTGTTATGGCACATAGTAGTGGCGCACCACGACGTGCGCCACATGTACAAGCAAGAGGTGCGCCATGATACGTCTCAAACGTATCTATAATTTCTTATGTTCCATGCTAGTTTTATGACAATACTCACATGTTTTACATACACTTTATATCATTTTGATGCATTTTCCGGCACTAACCTATTAACAAGATGCCGAAGCGCCGGTTCTCGTTTTCTCGCTGTTTTGGTTTCAGAAATCCTACACAGGAAATATTCTCGGAATTGGACGAAACAAAAGCCCACGGTCTTATTTTCCATGGAGCCTTCCAGAACACCGAAGAGGAGACGAAGAGGGGACGCGAGGCGGCCACACCATAGGGGGGCGCGGCCCCACCCCTGGCCGCGCCGCCTTATGGGGTGGGCCCCTCGAGCGTCTCGAAAACCCTATATAATCATTCCGTCGCGAAAACCCTAGTACCGAGAGCCACGATACGAGAAAAGTCACTGAGACGCCACCGTCGTCAATCCCATCTCGGGGGATTCTGAAGATCGCCTCCGGCACCCTGCCGGAGAGGGGAATCATCACCGGAGGGCTCTACATCACCATGCCCGCCTCCGGACTGATGCGTGAGTAGTTCATCCTTGGACTATGGGTCCATAGCGGTAGCTAGATGGTTGTCTTCTCCTCTTCTGCTATCATGTTTAGATCTTGTGAGCTGCCTATCATGATCAAGATCATCTATTTGTAATGCTACATGTTGTGTTTGTTGGGATCCGATGAATATGGAATATGATGACCCACAAGTATAGGGGATCGCAACAGTCTTCGAGGGAAGTATTACCCAATTTATTGATTCGACACAAGGGGAGACAAAGAATACTTGAAAGCCTTAACAGCGGAGTTGTCAATTCAGCCGCACTGGAAACGAGACTTGCTCGCGAGGAGTTTATCGAGTAGTAACGTTTTATAGCGAGTAGCGTAGTGAAATAACGAGCAGCAGAGTAACAAAGACAGCAGTAGAGATTTTAGTAAACGGCGAGGATTAAAATACTGTAGGCACGGGGACGGATAACGGGCGTTGCATGGATGAGAGAAACTCATGTAACAATCATAGCGGGGCATTTGCGGATAATAATAAAACGGTATCCAAGTACTAATCAATCAATAGGCATGTGTTCCAATTATAGTCGTACGTGCTCGCAATGAGAAACTTGCACAACATCTTTTGTCCTACCAGCCGGTGGCGGCAGGGCCTCAAGGGAAACTACTTGGATATTAAGGTACTCCTTTTAATAGAGTACCGGAGCAAAGCATTAACACTCCGTGAACACATGTGATCCTCACATCGCTACCATTCCCTCCGGTTGTCCCGATTTCCGTCACTTCGGGGCCATTGGTTCCGGACGGCGACATGTGTATACAACTTGCGAGTAAGATCATAAACAACGAATATCTTCATGAATCAATAACATGTTCGGATCCGAGATCATGGCACTCGGGCCCTAGTGACAAGCATTAAGCATAACAAGTTGCAACAATATCATAAAAGTAACATCTACGGATACTAGGCACTATGCCCTAACAATCTTATGCTATTACATGACCAATCTCATCCAATCCCTACCATCCCCTTCGGCCTACAGCGGGGGAATTACTCACACATGGATGGGGGAAACATTGCTGGTTGATGGAGAGGCGTTGGCGGTGATGGCGGTGATGATCTCCTCCAATTCCCCGTCCCGGCGGAGTGCCAGAACGGAGACTTCTGGCTCCCGAGGCGGAGTTTCGCGATGTGGCGGCGTTCTGGAGGGTTTCTGGCGACTTCGACTTCTCTCTGTGCGTTTTTAGGTCGAGGCGAATAAGTAGTCCGAAGGGGGGCGTTGGAGGCCAGCCGAGGGGGCCACACCACATGGCCGCGCGGGCCCCCCCTGGGCCGCGCCGCCATATGGTGTGGGGCCCTCGGGCCTCCACTTCAATTGTCCTTACGGCTCCGGCAGTATTCGCGGGAAAATAGGCCCTTTCGTCAAAATCCCGAGGTTTTTCTCGAAAGTTGGATTTCTGCACAAAAACGAGACACCGAACGATTCTGTCGAAAACAGCGTTAGTCCGTGTTAGTTGCATCCAAAATACACAAATTAGAGGCAAAACAATAGCAAAAGTGTTCGGGAAAGTAGATACGTTTTGGACGTATCAACTCCCCCAAGCTTAGCTTATTGCTTGTCCTCAAGCAATTCGGTTAACAACTGAGCGATAAAAGAACTTTCACGAACACATTTGCTCATATGATGTATATATTCTCATGATATGGCTAATACTTGAGCGAGTTCATAATAAGGTACATGCAAATAAGATCATCTAACGGCTATGTCAATCATGAAGAGGTACCAACAATTAATAATAAGCATCATGAATCATGTATGTAAGCAGGATTGCAATGTTCATAAGAGAGTATGATAAAGTGGTATCTCGCTTGCCTGTATGTGATTGGCAAAACATAAATGCCCGGGCACCTTTGGAGTTCATAGAAAGACTAGAAGTAGTGATTGTCAAAGATAAAAGCATCAAAGTTATACCACAATCAATCATATTTTGAGACAAGCATATTACACTAAGAATGACAGTTGTGCTCTCAAGAAAGTGCTCAAAGAAAGGATGGAGACACAACATAAAAGTAAAAGATTGACCCTTCGCGAGAGGAAGCGAGGGATTAGCATGCGCTAGAGCTTTTCATTTGTAAAGCAGGAGTAAAATTATTTTGAGAGGTGTTTGTTGTTGTCAACGAATGGTAATGGGTACACAAACTACCTCGCCAACCGGACTTTCAAGAGCGGCTCCCATGAATTATTTGCATGTTTATGTGGCACTCCTTCCAACCTTTCTTACACAAACCATGGCTAACCGAATCCTCGGGTGCACCGCTAACGATCACGTACCATGAAGGAGTGCCCTTTTAATTTAGTTTTATTATGATGATGACACTCCCCCCAACCTTTGCTTACACAAGCCATGGCTAACCGAATCCTTCGGGTGCCAGTCCAACAATCACAAACCATGGAGGAGTGTCTATTTAAGTTAATTAATTCGGGATCGGGAATCCCATTGCCAGCTCTTTTTGTAAAATTATTGGATAAGCGGATGTGCCACTATTCCATATGAGAGTCCGTCAAAAGTAAATGACAAGGTTGAAAGCTAAACACCACATACTTCCTCATGAGCTATGAAACATAAACACAAATTGAGAAGCATTTTGAAGGTTTTAAAGGTAGCGCATGAGAATTTACTTGGAATGGTTTGAAATGCCATGCATAGGTATTTATGGTGGACACTCTGGAATAACTTGGTTTTCATGTGTTTGGAGGCACGAGCAGCGTTCCCGCTTAGTACAAGTGAAGGCTAGCAAAATGACTAGGGAGCGACAAATCAAGAGAGCGATGCATCGTCATAATCATGCTTGCGGCAAAATAAATTAAGCGAGGCATAAAAGTGATACAAGAACTACGAAGCAATGTAAATCATTGAGGCTTAATTGACTCTTGTTCAGTCATATGCATGCGTGAGCATGTGCCAAGTCAATATAAATGAATTATTCGGAGGAGGATACCACAATATCATACCTATCTATGAATAAAACAATGCAAGCAAACATCCATGACATGCTACTCATATTAATAAATTGGAGCTAAACATGAGAGATCATGAACTACTAAACTTTCTTAAATGACATATACCTCACATGAACCAACTAAGCATGCTCACATGGATGAGTATATGTACAGAAATGAAAACAAATAGAGTTCATACCAGCCTCTCACCACAATCGGATTGTCGTAGATCGTCATTATTGCCTTTTCACTTGTGTAGCTTGGATAATATGAAATGAAAACCACGCTCCAGCCACCGAAGACCATTGAACTCATAATGAACTTTACAGACCAAAGAAGAACAGCAAATATTTTTGGTGTTTTCGAATTTGAGAATAAGAACAAAAGGAAACAAGCAAACAAAGCAAAATCTTTTTGGGTTTTCTTATAGCAAACTAGCAATAGCAAATAAAGCGAAACAAATGCAAGAAACCAAGATAAACAAATGATGAAGAGAAATAACAGAAATGTTTTTGATCTTTTTGTGTTTTGGGAAAGAAACAAAGTGAAAGCAAGAAATAGCAAACTAAAAGAAACACAGAAAAACGAAATGGCAGAAATCTGCCAAAACCTGACAGCAGTACAGAAATCGATTTTTACAAAAATCTTACGTTGCTCAGTTCAAAAAGTGTTCAACTAATGAAAGTTAGATAACAACCTGGGGAACATGCACAAAAATTTGCAACTCAAAATAACGTTCTGGCTGTGCGCACGAATTTTTACGGTAACAGCCCAGAATCTGTTTTCAGGCAGCACTTCCCCAAATATCATCTTCCTCTCATTAGAAAACCACTCAAAGAGACTAAACAAGTATATACAAGTATCCAGCAATCATAATATGCAAAGAATGAGTGATGCCGGTATACCTCCCCCCAAGCTTAGGCTTTTGGCCTAAGTGGAGTTCAACCCCATCGAGGGCCTGGGTAGTGTCTCCGTGGTACGACGAAGATGGATCATATTCCGGGTATGTGCTAGAAGAAGCACCCGGATACGTGACGGTGTAATCGTAGGAGGGCTCGGCGTCCTCGGAGTCATGCTGCTGATGGAAATCTTGTATCTTCATATGTTCATCCACCTCCTCCTTAGTGCGCGACCATGGTTGCCTGTCAATATCGAACAAACATTGGTCGGGGAAGAGGGATTTCTTTCTCATCCCCGTCAGCAAACAACATTCTATAGGCCATATTATCTAAAGTAGACTCGGTGGTAACAAATTGATGGCTTTTCATAGCAATGATATCAAGCCTCCTAGGGGTTAATGGCACATCATTAGGATCAATAGGAAGCTCTAAATGTGTTAAAATGCGCAGTGCAATAGTTCCTCCAAAAATAGGTCCCTTGGTAGACAAGCGGCGAGCAATAAGAGAACCAAGATGATAAGATGTATGTCCAGTAAGTGCAATATTCAAGAAAGCAAGATGGTAACTAGAAATATTGCTAGTGTTCTCCCTACCAAGTATGCTAGTGGCAACGTAATATGCAAAATATTTAATGGCGGGGAGTTGAATGTTCCTTATCTTGCCCCGCTGAATGGTGCGACAGTCATCATTGGTGATCCCTCGATAGAGCTCCAACAAGTCCCGAGGGTTGTTATCGATCCTCCTTGCTCTGTACCTACAGGGGCAATATCCAATGCACGACAAAATTCTTCCAATTCCATAGTAACGGGAGTACCATAGATCTTGAATGCAACTGTCGGATTATATTCCGTGTTTTGGAACTTGAAGCTCTCGACAAAAATTTTGGTGAGCATGTGGTATTGCTCCCTTTCATCTCCAACGTAGGTGGTTAAGCCCGCCACTGTTGACAAGGGTGAAGAAATCATCCAATATCCCTGCATTTGTCAGAAAATCATAACATGGGAAGGATGAGGCATTAGGAGCCCCATTGTCCTCTTCGGGCGCAAAGCTAGGCGCGATGATGTCCTCATTGTACGACCGCCTAATTTGGGTGGCGGTCCTAGAAGGCCTCTGTAGCGGCCCGGGAAAATCCCCATACTAGATTTATTTGTTTTTTTTTTCTTTTTTTTGTGCATAATCATGACATCATATCATCTTGCATGTTTTGCTAAAAATCTCTACAGATTACTTTTATTGAAATCTTGTTTTGGTTTTGAAAATACCCTACATTTATAAAATCTTACCTTCTGCTTCTTATTTTACTAAACAAATATATTTTTAAAGTCTTGCAAAACTGTTTTAAAATGTAATGAAGCTTTTTAAATCTTTTCCAGAACACATTCCATCATCCTCTTCTTGTCCAAGAATTTCAGCAAGAAAAAAAAAGAAAATAAGATTGCAGCTATTCGGAAGAAGGGAAAGAAGAAAAACAAGCCACAGACGCAATACAGACCAAGTCAGCCCAGGCTTTAGCTCTCTCCTTGTCGTCTTCGTGGGCATGGCACGAGAGGAGCCTGCTCGTGCTTAGCTCAGCCGCTCCACAACGCCTCCTCTCAACCACTCCTCTTCCCATCTTTTTGATCCCCACCAAAACCTAGCTCGCATCCATCTTCCTCCCTCTGGCCGCCGCCACTCTTCTTTTCTTCCCCACCTTTTTCTCCTTTCTCTGAGAACAACGAAAGAACGCCACCGCGGCAGTCCACCGTCGCGCCGTCGTTCCAGAGCGTCCGTCGCCAAGATGAGACCACCATGAGCTGCGCCTCGTCGCCCTCGTCATCATCCCCAAACGAATCGAGTTGGTTCCGCTCCAATTGATGTGAAGGTCGCCGTCTTTATCTCTGACCGCCTCGCTCCGGCGAAGTTTTCGGCCGCCTCCGACCTCGTCCGCCCCCGCCAAGGTGTTCTTCATCTTCCTGGTGAGATGGCGCCCCTTTGCCCTCTCTTCCCCGTCCTGTTTGCTCGTTGTTTGGCGTCGCCAAATTCTGACGGTACTGTCACCCTTTTCTGTCCGAGATACGCCGCCGGAGTTCTCTGTCCTTGCCGTCACCATGGGCCTCGCTGCGCCGTGCTAGCACCGTCTCCTTCGACCCGTGCGACAACAGCGGCAACCTCTCGGTGAGCAGCTGCCTCAATCCATCCCTTTCCCTGCTTCTTTGTTTCTCGGTAGGTTCGTTTCCGATCGCGTCCAAGTACGCTGCCGTGGACACCGTCAGTGACAAGCATGGCCATGAGCTGACGCTGCTTTGTTGCTTCTGTTGATGCGCCTGCGTGCGCACGACTTCTCCATGTCGTTGCATCCCCTCTTGCACATCATGCGCATGGAGCAAACTCTCTGTCTCACCATGCAGGTCACGCACCATGCCTCCATTCGTTGACATTGTCAGTTTCTTCAGTTAAGTCCGTCATCCCAACGAGCCAAAATCGTTGTCGTGCAACAGAGTAAAGATCGATCCCTACAAGCTACCATATAATCCCTTCCCTTGTCTTATGTTTGATCTAACCCAGCTCTACACGTTACAGTATATATCAACAAGGCAACAGCTGGGCTTTTTCTCTCCGTTTGGTTTCAGACACGTTTTACATGTCTGTAATTCTGTAGATGTTCAGGCCCTGCTGCTATCCGTGGCCAGCGCTGTTTTGCTTCTAGGCAGTACATGCTTTGATCTACCCACAAGTGCACACTCCAATTTTCAGCTATCTGCCTGGTTGCTTAACTTCACCCGTATGCACATCCATCCTTTCACCTGCTAGCCTGCTTGTTTAGCTAGGTAGAAACGACATCAATTCATCCAGCTGCCTTTCTGCCTGCCTAGCTGCTAGCTATCCATTCTGTGCATGTCTGTGTCGTCACCGGCCTGTCTCTGTTTTCCACTTCAGTTTCGTCAGTACACCTTCCAGCTACACCTCAAAAATCATTCGAATCCTGTCTTATCAGATGTGAAGCTACTTCCACCCTGTTCAATCGCTGGTCCCCGTGGCCTGCCCGCTTCTTTCTTTTATTTTGTTATCTATAAACATGTTTCTACTTTTTGATTACAAAATTCAAATATTATAGTTTATATATGAAGTTTACCAAACAAATGTGAGGAATAATAATATGTCATCCATATGATTGTTTGCATCTCGCATCATGCCGTGTCGTGATAGTTTGCATCGCACCTAATAACTAATATGCGGAGTATTTGGAATTGCCGGATACGGTTTTCTGCTCCGTTTAAATTGTGTAGCTCACTCATGCCATATGTTCTACCATGCTAATCAACCCTTAACTTGACGGTAGAAATGAAACTCCAACCTAATTTGTTTGTCCGGATTTCGATCCTGCTTAATTTGGATAAAGTGCATCGCATCATCTTTGCCATGTCATGCATATTATCTTGCTCATGCCGATTCTTCTTTATCCGTAGTAGTAATACTTGCATACGTTGTGTGTTCCAGCATTTGCTTCTTCCCTGATAGGATCACGAAGTGGTGTTGTGAGATACGACAAGTCCTCCGGATGTTTCTCGGCAATCTTTAACAGGCAAGCATTTCCCCTATACTCCTGCCCCTGCAGAAGTCGCTCACCTATTTTATTTTGCCTTCTCCCTCATGCTATCCTTAAGTTGCGTTCTTGTCACGTGTCCCTTCCACTTGTTACCTCAAGCAGCCCATATTGCCACCACCAACCACCAACCTCCTACAACTGTTATTTGGTTATCGGGTCTGCCTTGCGAGTCGTAGTGCATGCTAGTGCTGTTATATCTCGTTACCGTTACCACTATCTTATCGGTTATCAGTTGGGAATCATGACACATGCTACATGTTTATATCTGTTGAGGGTGAGGGTATCACGGTTACTTGTTAATAATTGTTAAGCGGAGGCATCGGTGGGTCAGCTGATCGTTTTGTGACGGCTCACTTGTGTTTCTTTATAGCTTAGGACCCGAGTTCCTGTTATCTGTTCCGTCACAAGTTGTTCCTTTCTTGAACAATTCTCCAAATTTGAACTTCTTCATTTTCTGAAATTTTCAACAAACAATATAAAACTTGATTTGGTGACATATAATTGAGGGGAACTACCATAGGAACTTGCTAGAGTACTAATCATGCATCAAAACTAATTTCTACCACTTAGAACAAGCATGCAAGCTCACTAAACATGTTACCTACGACGGCAAAATATTCAAGATATACTCAACCAAACAAAATTCTATTTGGATAATCGAAGGAGTCACATACGGAGAGCAAATGTGCCAAATTTCAAACGAAATGCGGGCTGAGCAAAGAGATCGAAAAATCCTGAGCTCTTGAGCAAAAACGCGAGTGAGAGAAAGTTGGTTCGAGTTTTTTCGGGAGAGAGAAGATGCTTGGGAGAAAGAGATGATGTAGTGGGGCAAGGAGGGGCCCACACCACATGGTGGCGCGCCCGCCTCCTTGGCCGCGCCGGCACGTGGTGTGGCACCTGTGGTGCCCCACGAGTCATCCTCTGGTGCTCCCGAGTGCCTCGTCGAAAAATAGGACCAACGGTGTAATTTTCGCGAATTTTTGAAAACTTTGAAAAATGCACATTTTACGGGTATTAAGTTTATTATTACCGGCGGGAAAAATTTTGAAATCTCAAATCAACTAAGAAATTTTGCAAATTAAAAATGCTACGACAACTAAAGCAAGTGGAGGAAGAAAGAGATGTTGTTTACCTCCTACTATGCATATAAAAGGTATTTGTTAACAAGGTTGATCAAGTCTTGCCACCAAATAAATTTTACATAGCATATGAAGAAATAAACCTCAAATCAATCATGTTACCTTGAATTGTATTGATATGGATCCAATCACAAGAGTTTGATATTCTTCTTTAGGCTCATATATAGGACAATCAATAGTTCCCACTTTGATAGTTCTCACATGAGAGATGGTATTAACTCCGCACGCTCTTTCAATTCTCTTGGGGAAATAGACGGTGTGTTCCTTATCATCAACATTGAAAGTAACTTTTCCTTTATTGCAATCAATAACAGCCCCTGCGGTGTTAAGAAAAGGTCTCCCAAGAATAATAGACATATTATCGTCTTCAGGCATTTCCAACACAACAAAATCGATTAATATCAAGCGGTTATTAGTAACTTGAACAGGAACATCCTCACATATACCAACGGGAATAGCGGTAGATTTATCGGCCATTTACAAAGATATATCAGTAGGTATCAACTTTTCTAAGTAAAGTCTCTTATAAAGAGAAAAAGGCATAACACTAACACCGGCTCCCAAGTCACATAGAGCAATTTTAACATAATTATTCTTAATAGAACAAGGAATAGTAGGTATACCTGGGTCGCCCAACTTCTTTGGAGCTTTGCCATTGAAAGAGTAATTAGCAAGCATAGTGGAAATTTCCTCATTGGGGATTTTCCTTTTGTTAGTAACAATATCTTTCATATACTTTGAATAAGGAGGCAATTTAATAGCATCGAGTCAAAGGGATTTGCAAGAATAAAGGTTTCATCCAATCACGAGAATTTATTATAGTGTTCTTCTTCCTTTGATTTTAGTTTCTTAGCGAGAAAAGGCATTGGCTTTTGCACCCAAGGTTCTGTTTAATTACCATGTTTCTCGACAATAAAATCTTCTTTAGTATACTTTTTATTTTTAGCATGCTTTTCGGGTTCTTTTTCAACCTCTTCTTTATCGGGAGTATCATTCTTATCATTATCTTTATCATGTTCATTACCACTTTCAGTTTCAGCATCAGAAATAGAAATACTATTAGGATCATTAGCAGGTTCAGAGGATTCTACAACATTCTTATGTTTCTTCTTCTTTTTCTTAGAATGAGCTCTAGTTTTAGTTTGTTGAGAATCTTGTTCAATTCTTTTGGGATGCCCTTCAGGATATAGAGGATCCTGGGTAGAGACACCACCTCTAGTTGTTACTTCATAAGCATGTTTTTCTTTAGCATTATTTCCTAACAAGTCATTTTGCACTTTAGTGAGTTGATCAATTTGAGTTTGAACCATATGAAAATGTTTAACAAGCATCTTAACATCATTGGAGGTTCTCTCCACAATATCATGCAATTCACTAATAACTTGAGAATTTTCCATTAGATGATTCTCTACTCTCATATTAAAATTTTCTTGCTTAACAATATAATTATCAAACTCATCTAAGCATTGCGCGAGGAGGTTTTGAATACGGAATGTCTTCCCTAGTAAAGCGTTGAAGGGAGTTTACCTCAATCATGGATGAAGGGGGAATTATCTCACATATATCTTCTATAGGAGGTAGATTCTTCACATCTTCGGATTTAATACCTTTCTCCTTGAGAGACTTCTTGGCTTCCCTCATATCTTCATCATTCAATTTAATTAAACCCCTCTTCTTTACTATTGGCGTTGGAGTTGGTTCGAGGCGTAGTCCAATCATCATAATTCCAGCCTATTTTAGCCAATAATTCTTCGAGCGTCGTCCGGAGTTCTTTTCCGAAAACACAACCAGCACAACTATCCAGGTATGCCCTAGACTCAATGGTTAGTCCACTATAAAATATATCAAGTAAATCATGCTTTTCTAAATCATGGTCGGGCGAGCTCTAATAAGAGAGCAAAATCTCGCCCAAGCCTCGAGCAATTTCTCTTCATCTCCCCGATCAAAATTATAAACTCTCCGCAAAGCAGACATGTTGAGCACTAGCAGGAAAGTATTTCAGAAAGAAAACGACAAGCAATTCTTTTGGACTTTTAATAGAGCTAGGTGGCAAACTATTATACCAAGTTTTAGCGTCATCCTTTAATGAGAATGGAAATATTTTAGCAACAAAGTAAGTACGCTTCTTAACATCATCGAAAAACAAGCTACTCAAAGTAGATAACTCGATCATGTGTTCAACGAGCACTTTCTTTTTCGGTGCCACAAAAAGGTGTTTTCTCAACAATAGCTATATGAGATAAATCAAGAGAAAAATCATAATCTTTATCCCTAATGTTTATAGGAGATGTGGCAAATTTAGGATCGGGAGACAGCTTTATATCTAACGAGTATGTTCTCGCAAGCAACTTTTTAATTTTTCTTGCATCGGTGGTAGCATGGCATTTTTCAATAAAATCATCATCAAGTTCCACATAATCTTCATCAAGATCATCACTAGAGTATTCAAGTTCGAGTGAATTAACAGGTGTAGTAGCATCGAGAGTTTCGGTATTTTCAATTTGTCTAGATCTAGCAATTTTAGCATCTAGAAAAGTTCCCAATGAACCACTATCATCAAGCACGACGGACATATTATCGAGTATTATGAGAGTTTTCAGATTCGAGCGAAGTACCGGCATTTGAAGCATGTGGTGGTGAAACAAGTTTATCAATCACGGATGGTGAATCAAGGGCGACGAGAGGTACTCGAGTTGTACCTTTTCTTGTAGTGGATGGTAATATGGCGACCTTAGTATCGCGAGTTTTACCCATGATGGAGAATTTGCGGCGAACAATATCAATCCAAGTGAACTTCCAAATAAAGCTATGCTCCCGACAACGAGCGCCGAGAAAATAGTCTTGATGACCCACAAGTATAGGGGATCGCAACGGTCTTCGAGGGAAGTATTACCCAATTTATTGATTCGACACAAGGGGAGACAAAGAATACTTGAAAGCCTTAACGGCGGAGTTGTCAATTCGAGTCGCACTGGAAACGAGACTTGCTCGCGGGAGTTTATCGAGTAGTAACGGTTTTATAGCGGTAGCAGTAGTGAAATAACAAGCAGCAGAGTAACAAAGACAGACGAGTAGAGATTTTAGTAAACGACAGGATTAAAATACTGTAGGCACGGGGACGGATAACGGGCGTTGCATGGATGAGAGAAACTCATGTAACAATCATAGCGGGGCATTTGCGGATAATAATAAAACGGTATCCAAGTACTAATCAATCAATAGGCATGTGTTCCAATTATAGTCGTACGTGCTCGCAATGAGAAACTTGCACAACATCTTTTGTCCTACCGGCCGTGGCGGCTAGGGCCTCAAGGGAAACTATCTGGATATTAAGGTACTCCTTTTAATAGAGTACGGAGCAAAGCATTAACACTCCGTGAACACATGTGATCCTCACATCGCTACCATTCCCTCCGGTTGTCCCGATTTGTCACTTCGGGGCCATTGGTTCCGGACGACGACATGTGTATACAACTTGCGGGTAAGATCATAAACAACGAATATCTTCATGAATCAATAACATGTTCAGATCTGAGATCATGGCACTCGGGCCCTAGTGACAAGCATTAAGCATAACAAGTTGCAACAATATCATAAAAGTAACATCTACGGATACTAGGCACTATGCCCTAACAATCTTATGCTATTACATGACCAATCTCCTCCAATCCCTACCATCCCCTTCGGCCTACGGCGGGGGAATTACTCACACATGGATGGGGGAAACATTGCTGGTTGATGGAGAGGCGTTGGCGGTGATGGCGGTGATGATCTCCTCCAATTCCCCGTCCCGGCGGAGTGCCGAACGGAGACTTCGGCTCCCGAGGCGGAGTTTCGCGATGTGGCGGCGTTACGGGAGGGTTTACGGCGACTTCGACTTCTCTCCGTGCGTTTTTAGGTCGAGGCGAATAAGTAGTCCGAAGGGGGCGTTGGAGGCCAGCCGAGGGGCCACACCACATGGCCGCGCGGGCCCCCTAGGCCGCGCCGCCATATGGTGTGGGGCCCTCGGGCCTCCACTTCAATTGTCCTTACGGCTCCGGCGATGATTCGGGAAAATAGGCCCTTTCGTCAAAATCCCGAGGTTTTTCCCGAAAGTTGGATTTACGCACAAAAACGAGACACTGAATCGGTTCTGCTGAAAACAGCGTTAGTCCGTGTTAGTTGCATCCAAAATACACAAATTAGAGGCAAAACAATAGCAAAAGTGTTCGGGAAAGTAGATACGTTTTGGACGTATCAGAATACTATGTCAAGTTGATTATCAATCTATCATATATGTGTTGTTTATGATCTTGCATGCTCTCCGTTGCTAGTAGAGGCTCTGGCCAAGTTGATACTTGTGACTCCAAGAGGGAGTATTTATGCTCGATAGTGAGTTCATGTCTCCATTGAATCTGGGGGAGTGACAACAACCCCTAAGGTTGTGGATGTCTTTGTTGCCACTAGGGATAAAACATCAATGCTTTGTCTAAGGATATTTGTATTATTTACATTACGCACAGTACTTAATGATATTGTCTGTTGTTTGCAACTTAATACTGGAAGGGGTGCGGATGCTAACCTGAAGGTGAAACTTTTAGGCATAGATGCATGCTGGATAGCGGTCTATGTTCTTTATCGTAATGCCCGAATTAAATCTCATAGTAGTCATCATGATATGTATGTGCATTGTTATGCCCTCTCTATTTGTCAATTGCCCAACTGTAATTTGTTCACCCAACATGCTATTTATCTTATTGGAGAGACACCACTAGTGAGCTGTGGACCCCGGTCCATTCTTTTACATCCGAAATACAACCTACGCAATCATTGTTCTCCGTTGTTCTTTGTAAACAAACATCATTCTCCACACCATATGTTTAATCCTTTGTTTACTGAGCAAGCCGGTGAGATTGACAACCTCAGCTGTTAAGTTGGGGCAAAGTATTTTGATTGTGTTGTGCGGGTTCCACGTTGGCGCTGGAATCCACGGTGTTGCGTCGCACTACACTCCTTCACCAACAACCTTCACGTGGCCTTCATCTCCTACTGGTTCGATAACCTTGCTTTCTTGCGAGGGAAAACTTGCTGGCTGTGCGCATCACACCTTCCTCTTGGGGTTCCCAACGGACGTGTGCATCACGCGCCATCAAGACTTTTTCACGGCGCCGTTGCCGGGGAGATCAAGACACGCCTGCGGGGGAGTCTCTCACACCCAATCTCTTTACTTTGTTTATTGTCTTGCTTTATTTTATTTTCTGTCTTGTTTGCTTTCTTTATATCAAAAACACAAAAAAATTAGTTACTTGTTTTACTTTACTTAATTCGGTTTTGCTTTATTTATTTTTATTATTGCTAAAATGAGTAATCCTGAAGTTGAAGTTCGTTCGTTTAAGCAACAAGGGGGAGAAAGTTTTAAAGATGCTTGGTATAGAATTAGTGATGCTATCATAGGTGCACTAAGAAACACTCCACTATTATCCTTCTTAGGAACTTTTATGTTGGTATCTCTAGCTGGAATAGGTATGTTCTTGATACTCTTGCGGGGGTAATTTCCTAGGCACTCTTGCTTTAGAAGAGTAGTTGCATTATTGAGAGTCTAGTTGGAATACCACCTGTTAATGAAGTTAAAATTGAAATCTCTCTTGAGGATGTCATGAAAAAGTTGGAGGCCATAGAGAAAAATCTTCCAAGTGTTGAGACTAAATTAGGAATATTACTTGATAATACTGATAAACTTGATAAATCTCTAGGAGGAATTAATGAAAGAATTGTTGTCTTAGAAACTTGTGCTATCCATGATAATCAAACCCATAGGATTGCCGAACTTGAAGAAGCTATGGGAACCTTGGGTTCAACTTTTTCTTCTCTTAAGTTTAAGGAGAAAGCTTATGTGGGTAAGGAGCAAAAGTTCATGTATGTCCCTAAGATGCCTAAGCCAAAGAATCATTATAAGCTTAAAATTGATAAAACTCTTAGTACGACTATGGGAAATTTAGATAATAGAGCATCTAAGATACCTATTGCGACAAGTTGTGTTTTTAAGGAAAATTATGATGTTGATGCTTCTTCTCTTGATGTTACTTGATTTACACTTTCTGCGCCTAGCTGAAAAGGCGTTAAAGAAAAGCGCTTATGGGAGACAACCCATTATTTTATTTCTGCAATTTTTGTTTTATATTTGATTCAAGGTGCTTGTTACTACTGTAGCAATACCTTTGTATCTTTACTTTATTGCATTGTTGTGCCAAGTAAAGTCTTTGATAGTAAAGTTGATACTAGATTTGGATTTACGCGCGAGAAATAGATTTTTAGTCATCACGAATTTGAGTTGATCTCTCTCGTAGGAGAATCTAAAAAATCTGCAAAAAATCATGAGTAATCCTCGGATATGTACGCAACTTTCATTCAATTTGAGCTTCTTCATCCGAGCATGTTAAGTGCCTCAAAAAAATTCGTCTTTACGGGACGTTCTGTTTGACAGATTCTGCCTTTTATTTCACATTGCCTCCTTTACTTGTGTTTGAGTGGATTTCTTTGCTCCATTAAATTTCAGTAGCCTTGGGTAATGTCCAGAAGTGTTGGGAATGATTGTGTCCTCTCTGAACATGTGAATTTTTGATTATGCACTAACCTTCTAATGAGATTTTTTGAGTTTGGTGTGGAGGAAGTTTTCAAGGATCAAGAGAGGAGGATGATATAATATGATCAAGAAGAGTGAAAAGTCTAAGCTTGGGGATGCCCCGTGGTTCATCCCTGCATATTTCAAGAAGACTCAAGCATCTAAGCTTGGGGATGCCCAAGGCATCCCCTTCTTCATCAACAACTTATTAGGTCACCTCTACTGAAACTATATTTTTATTCCGTCACATCTTATGTGCTTTACTTGGAGCGTTTGTGCGCTTTTATTTTTGTTTGTGTTTGAATAAAATCAGATCCTAGCAATCGTTGTGTGGGAGAGAGACA
>NC_061508.1:141891743-141930401 GCF_022539505.1 Lolium rigidum | reverse complement strand
TTACCCCACTCTTGTCATAGTCAAGTTAAATGCATGTACAAATTAAGTTAAATATTATTTTTAATCTCAAGGCGATTGATTCAACATTGATCAAACGAATCATACCCTTATGAAAACCGGCTTTAGCTGATCATTCAATCGTGCTATGTAAATACTACATGACTTCAAAAACCAGCAACATGATTATGCTTATAAATCACCTGTAGAACTAGCGAGGTGGGACCGAACATTTTGCGCTGCAGTCTATTGTGCAGCTGGAATGATAATTTGTCAATATGCTACTATAGTGCAGCTGGAATGATAATTTGTCTTGATGAGACGGACAATCATGGTGCTCAAACCTGAGATTATACTGATCCTTGGCTCAGGTACCGCCACTGCACGAACCACAGAGCAATGCTTTGGTTCTCTCAACGATGGTAATTTGTACTGTAAGATATACTCCTACCATATCTCTAGTGGCCTACGTGACCATCAAGCAGACTTGGTAACTCATGTCCCGCATTGGATTATTGGACAAGCGTGCTGATTACTCATAACCACTGCACCAAACGGAAAGATGAAGTGCCCCACCACAGAGATTTTGCAAGATCGATCATGGGTGTGTGTTTCCAGATGGCACTCCCAGTTCCTCATCACAGATGGTGAGATGCCCGTTCCAACTCAGAGCACACACGTGCAGCCCCCGAATAAAGTTTCTTAACTTGTCTTGCTCCATGTGTGGAATTTTGTGGGAATTTTCGACGTGTGGAGTTTCAGCTCTTTGGTTCTGGGGACTGGGATGATACGGACATGACGTTGTCGCTGTTGGGACTTTGGAAAGAAAGATGGGCGCGGGCATATAGGAATCCCTATCTGGCTTGCTTTTCAAGAGACGAGATGAAGTGAGCGACACCGATCAAGCAAACCACAAACACGGCATCGCATATTGCGCGATTCTTGATAATAATTTAGTGATCCTTTGATTGATTGATTGATTGTTGGCTAGGGAAAAGGATTGCAAACGAAATCATCCGGCATAAACGCAATCCTGGTGAGGATGACATGGGTCCTTGTACAGATAGCTAGGCATATATATATACTGCACGAACCTTCAACAAGGACCTTGTAATCTTCTCGATAGGCCTACACTGGGGTACACCTCCAAGTACTTCCTATAGCACCATGTTTTGAACTGCTGGCATTTATTTTCAAGTCGTCGAGACGTGCGATCGATTTACCAACCGAGAGCCTGAAACACCACACGATGATAATTCGAACGTACTCTGCACCTGTAAGCACCATACCAGTACCAGAAGATTAGTCGCCAGCCAAGTCCCTATTGTTCATATCCTAGTAGCAGCACGTTTTCTTTCCTTTGTGGCGGCGGCGACTGGCAGACGATCGAAGTGGACTATTCCGCTGACTGTAGTACCTTGGTGTAAGCAGCTCCCGTTGTCCATTTTCTAGATACTGAACCTGACCCTAGAAAAAACGGAGACCAAATCTGGCGTGGGAATGATCAGTATCCGGACCATGCACTGGGAGAACGGCCCCTGTGATAGATTTTCCACTGGGTAAAGGAGGGTCTCCCATATTTTCAACCGTGGTGGTAAAAAAATCGTGTTCAAAGATTGTGTGACGCCGAGAAGGCATCGTGGGTCTCCCGTATCAACTTCGAACTCGGGTAACATCTGATCGCAAAAAGAAAGAACTCGAGCAACATCTTATATTCGAACGGGAAAGAAAGAACTCTAGAAACGACCCTTCACGTTTGCTAGCGCTGGCATGGCCCCGGTGCTGATCAGATAAGACGGTTTACATAAGGCTCTACGATGGAGGACGCTCCGTAGGTCGACATGAGTGAGAACAGTGTGGAGTGGCAGCTACCCCAAAGCCAAGTGGTAGATTGAAGCCTTTTTGATTCGCATTTGGAGAGATGAAAATGAGCCTTTCAGTTGCGTGGGTTCATTCTCCGTTATGAACTAGGTTTTAAAACACTACTTCCTCTTAACTTCCTCCACGCTCCCTCTCGTAATCAGCATAACAATGCTTTCATGTAACATAAGCTATACATAAAAAAATATGCGTATTGACGATATAGTTCCATTCCTACAATTGGTTTGAAGTTTTGCTAGCCGTAAATCGCAAATTTCGTGGTCATGTTTACAACCTTTTTGTGAGCATTTTTTTCTCAAATCCTTCGCACACGGTCGAGCGTGTGAAATTTTCTTTGAGCAGTAAGTTCACCCCACCATTTCGCACAACTCTCATGTTGTAAGTTTTTTTTAGTGAACATACACAGATAAAATTACTTGATATTATATTGTTAGTTGTTACACGTGGAAGTTTATTTGGGTGTAACGTAACGCGTTGCTCAACGTCTCACTTGCTCTCTTAGGGCATCTCCAGCGACGCGACGCAAACGGACGCTCAGCGACCGTTTGCGTCCGGCGTGACTGAAAATGCGTCTGGGGCCTGTTCCAGCGGGGCGACGCAAAGTGTCCGGGCCGTCCGCGGAGACGCAAACCTGGCCCAAATATGTGCCAGGTTTGCGTCTCCGCGGACGCTCGGCGGTCGCACGGAGCGTCCGCTCGCGTCCCCACGGGCCCTCATGGCAGCGACCGGCCTCGAATTCACAACCGCCGGCGACCAACCGCCGCAATGGAGCGCCGAACCGCCGCGGAAGAGCAACCGCCGGCCTCTTCGTTTTACGCGCCGCCGTTAATCCGCGCACATTATAACCCCCGCGTCTACGGTAATTCAAGTTCAACCGCCTCCTTCTTCATCCTCTTTTCTTCTTCTCCAACACCAGCACGTCATGAGCGACTACACGCTGCCGTCCGACTCGGAGAGCGAGGGCAAGTCGCCCGGATTCCTGCATTGGTGGGAATCGCCGGCGACGCCAAGCGATCCGGGCTCCACGCCCAGCTACCCTACCTCCACACCGAGTAAGGACGAGGAGGAGGGAGGTGGCAATGGCAGCGAAGGCCAGGAGGAGGATGGAGGCGGCGCTGCCAGCAACGCCGACGACGAGGAGGAGGGCCAGGAGGAGGAGGAGGACTCCGACACCAAGTTCGCCCGATTGGAGGCGCAGGAGGCAAGGAAGAAGTCCAGGGCGCTGGCGCGGGCGGCGCGTCGTCGTCCGTTCACCGACGACGACGACGAAGATGCCATTTCTTCCAGTTTCAAGTCCTCGACGGGCGCGTCGTCCTCCAGTTCCGACGACGAGGTGACAAGCAAGAGGCGGAGGAGTTTCCGCGACGACGACGCAGGGCCTTCGAACAAGAAGGCCAAAAAATAGTTTTAGTTTATATGTTTTTAAATTTCTTCTTATTTGTATGTTAAATATGTTTGAATCTAGTTGATTGACGTATCCGGTTAATTGTTTAGGCTATAATCTATTCGATTGAACCAACATGACATCATGAGTATATTTTTTCGCGTTTAAAACTTGATCATTCAACTATAAACTGTAAAGAAGTAGCAAAAAAAAAAAAAACAGTTGCATGTCCAAAATGCGTCGGACCGTTGGAGGTAGCCCCCGACGCAAACGGACATTTCGCCCCATACGATCATTTTGGCGTCCGCGGAGCGACGCAAACGGACGCTCGCGACCACTTTTGAGCGTCCGAAATACGTCGTCCCGCTGGAGATGCCCTTAATCATAGTGTTCATCGGTCCACCGTTCCAACTTCCAAGTGGTAGGCCTTCTGCCCGGCTTGTGCACGTGTGGTAGCCACGCTTGCCGTTGGTAGCGGCATGGTCGTGTGCCCAGTTTCTCATCGAGATGCCCCGTTCCAACTCGGAACACACGTGCAGCCCCGTCTGCGCGAATTTTGTTGGAATTTTGGGGTCTGCGGACCTGAGATCGACGTTGTCGTTGTTGGGACTTGGGAAAGAAATATGGGCGGGCATATATGAATCGGTAGCTGGCTTACTTTTTAGGAGACGAGATGAAGTGAGCAACACTGATCAAGCAAACCACCAACACGACATCGCATTGTGTGGGATTCTTGGTAATACTTTAGTGCTGGTTTGATTGTTTGATTCATCTGATTGTTGTTTGCTAGGGGAAAAGCTAGGCATGAGACGAAATCATCGGGCACGTACAAACGCAATCCGGGTGAGGTTGAGGATGACATGGTTCCTTGACCTTGAGGAGTTGAGGAGTACATATACTGCACGAACCTGCAACAAGGACCTTGTAATCTTCTAGATAGTACCATGTTTTTGAACTGTTTGCATTTATTTTCAAGTCGTGGACGTTCGATCAACTTACCAACCGAGAGCCTGAAACACGACACAGCAATGCGAAACTCTGAACCTGTAAGCACCAGAAGATTAGTCAGCAAGTCCGTGTTGTTCGTATCCTAGTACTAGCACGTTTTCTTTCGTTTCTGGCGGCCGCAACTGGCAGACGATCGAGGTGGACTGTTCGGCGCACTGTACGTTGGTGTGCGCTACTCCCGTGGTCCATTTCTAGAGATTAAACTTGCCCCTAGAAAAAAAACGAGACCAAATCTGGCATTCCAATGATCACTATTCCGTCCATGCATTTTTTTTTTAACAGACAACGGCCTGCCTCATGCCTAGAAGCTTCATTAAAATGCAGCAGGTACGTAATTACATGGAGGCCCTCTGGCTTCTATTGCCCTGAAAAACCTACTATTTAAAGATAAAGCCTCCAACTTTGCAAAAAGGACCCTAGAACAAAACAACTCTAAGCAATCAGGTGCCTGTGTCCCTTCTCTGCTGCTCGCCGGCGACCTCAAGGCGCACGCGCCGAGGTCCGAGAGGAAGATGCTCGTGGTACTCTCTTTGCCGAAGCATAAACAAATTCGCCAGCCTTTTCGACACCTCCGAGGATGAACCACTTGGGGGTGTCGCGATGGCGAGCTCCGGCGCTTGGCAGACAAGAACAGCCTCCAGATGGAGGTTAAACTCCTGGAAGAGAGCCGCCATTCGGCCATAAGGTATAGGGGCAAGCAGAATCGCCAGCATCGGTCCCCTGATGATGAGCTTCCCAGAGAGTGCTTCGAAAGATTGTCGTAGTTTCCATGGCTGCTTGCTCCGGAGATCTGTAAAAGAGTGGTGCCCCTTTTCTTGACTACCACCTCGATAGCCTGAGAAAAGAATCAACATGCCGCCCCGATATGGAGAGCCAAAATCAAATCCAGTAGGAGCCTCACGCAGATCTTGCGCCTCGTCGCTCCCTCCGCCACCACAGCGGCCAGAACGAATCGAACCACAAAAATCCAGGGCAGCAGCTTTATTAAAAGAGAAGAAGATGGGATGAAAGGTGGGAGCGGCCACCACCAAAGCTGAGCGTCGCCATGGGTCGGGCTGTAAGGTTCTGGCATGAGAATCACCATCAATCCCACTCCATCCCTCCACCTCAAACCCAAAAGCTTGAGAGAAAAAGATTGAGGAAGAACTGAGGCAAAACCGGATCCAGACGCCCATTTATTTGACTGGGAAAGATAGAGAAGAAGCAACCCTACAACTACTAACAGCCAAGCCCCCCCCCTCCCACTAACCTCCAGCCACCATGGCCGCTGGAGACGGGGCTGAGAGAGGTCGGCAGCAAGATCTTGAGAGGAGGTCAAGGAAAGAAGAGACCACACGGGTCTAAGTCTCCACGGGGTAAAGCGGCATTTATTGGCGTGTCCTAGCTAGCTTAGCTACAACACGGGTTCGTCCATGCATTGGAAGAACCTACTACTTGGCTTACCAGCACCCTCTTTCCAGGCTGAATTTTATCGTCGGATGGACGGAAATTCTCCAACCGCGTCTCTAGGAGCCTATTTTTTGCTGGATTGGGCCTATTTTTCATCCGGCGATCGCATTCCGAACCCAACACCCCGGAGAGCGCATGGGAGCGCCGGATGAAATGAAACAGAGTGTGGGCTAGGTCTGCCGGCGTCACAGCCACAAAGATTCCCTCACTCTACCCATTCTACCCAAACCACCTCGTCGCCGCCACCTCGCTGCCGGCACCACCCCCAACCTCTATCGCCGCACATACGCCGGTAGAAAGGCCGAACCCACTTCCTAGCTAATGCCGAGCTCGCCGCCGTTCATCACCTCACCGGCGTTCCTTGCCGATACTCGTGTCGATCCCTGAGCCGACCTCTACGGCACCATGCCATGTTCGGCGTTTTGTTTCCTCGGCCATGGATTCCGACGATGAGGACGAGCAAATGTTTGTTTCTATCTTGGAGGAGGAGAACGTCGCTACCGCCGAAGATGAACAACACATGATGATCCTGGCATCTCTAGCCACCCTATATGCCGAGCAGAACTCAAAGCCGCGGCGTGGCGGCTCTGCGTCGGGTCGCCGGAAGGCCAAGGCGAGGCAGCGCCTGGAGGGGTACATCATGTTGTACGCCGATTACTTCGCCAATGAACCGCTGTACCCTGCGGCAGTATTCCATCCGGTTCCGGATGAGCCGGGATCTCTTTCTGAAGATTATGTATGCCGTACGGAACTTGGACCCCTACTTCCGATGCAAACCGGACTGCACCGGCATGATTGGGTTTCCTTGCTACAGAAGTGCATGGTCTCTATGAGATTGCTTGTGTATGGAGCTCGGGGTGACAGTGCCAGTGACAATTTTGCGCATGGCCGAGAGCACCGCCATTGATTACTTATACAAGTTTTGCAGGGCAATCATTGAAGTGTTCGGGGAACTATAATTGAGATCACCCACTGCTCAAGATACTGAGCAGATACTTGCAACCAATGCAGCAAGAGGATTTCCTCGGATGCTTGGAAGCATCGACTGCATGCATTGAAAGTGAAGTCCAATGGCTTGGCAGGGCATGTGCTGCTTACGCGTGACGGGTCTTGCAACGGCGCCAGGAAGTAGCTCCTTGTGACGGTAAAGCACACGTCCGTTGGGAACCCCAAGAGGAAGGTATGATGCGTATAGCAGCGAGTTTTCCCTCAGTAAGAAACCAAGGTTATCAGTAGGAGATGAAGGCCACGTGAAGGTTGTAAAAAATGGTGAAGGAGTGTAGTGCGGTGCAACACCAGGGATTCCGGCGCCAACGTGGAACCTGCACAACACAATCAAGATACTTTGCCCCAACTTAACAGTGAGGTTGTCAATCTCACCGGCTTGATGAAAACAAAGGATTAAGCGTATGGTGTGGAGAATGATGTTTGCTTGCAAAGAACAACAGAGAACAATGATTGCAATAGGTTGTATTTCAGATGTAAAAGAATGGACCGGGATCCACAGTTCACTAGTGGTGTCTCTCCAATAAGATAAATAACATGTTGGGTGAACAAATTACAGTTGGGCAATTGACAAAATAGAGAGGGCATAACAATGCACATACATATTATGATGACTACTATGAGATTTACTTAGGGCATTACGACAAAGAACATAGACCGCTATCCAGCATGCATCTATGCCTAAAAAGTCCACCTTCGGGTTAGCATACACACCCCTTCCAGTATTAAGTTGCAAACAACAGACAATTGCATTAAGTCCTGTGCGTAATGTAAACAATACAAATATCCTTAGACAAAGCATTGATGTTTTATCCCTAGTGGCAACAGCACATCCACAACCTTAGAACTTTCTTTCACTGTCCCAGATTCAATAGAGGCATGAACCCACTATCTAGCATAAATACCCCCTCTTGGAGATACAAGTATCAAATTGGCCAGAGCCTCTACTAGCAACGGAGAGCATGCAAGATCATAAACAACACATATATGATAGATCGATAATCAACTTGACATAGTATTCCATATTCATCGGATCCCAACAAACACAACATGTAGCATTACAATAAGATGATCTTGATCATGATAGGCAGCTCACAAGATCTAAACATGATGGCACAATAGGAGAAGACAACCATCTAGCTACTTCTATGGACCCATAGTCCAAGGATGAACTACTCACGCATCAGTCCGGAGGCGGGCATGGTGATGTAGAGCCCTCCGGTGATGATTCCTCTCTCCGGCAGGGTGCCGGAGGTGATCTTCAGAACCCCCCGAGATGGGGTTGACGACGGCAGCGTCTCAGGAAATTTTCTCATATCTTTGCTCTCGGTAATAGGGTTTTCCGATACGAAGGAATATACAGGTGAAGAGGCAGCGTCGGGGGAGCAAGGGGGTGGGCTCCCCACACCTGGGCGCGCCAGGGGGGCAGGCCGCGCCGCCCTATGGGGTGGCCCCCCTGCTGGCCGCCTCCGACTCTTCTTCGATGTTCTGGAATCCTCCGTGGAAAATAGGGCCGTGGGCTTTTGTTTCGTCCAATTCCGAGAATATTTCCTGTGTAAGTTTTCTGAAACCAAAAACAGCAGAAAACATGAACTGGCGCTTTGGCATCTTGTTAATAGGTTAGTACCGGAAAATGCATAAAAATGATATAAAGTATGAATAAAACATGTAGGTATTGTCGTAAAACTAGCATGGAACATAAGAAATTATAGATGAAGAAATTGTAGATACGTTGGAGACGTATCAAGCATCCCCAAGCTTAGTTCCTACTCACCCTCGAGTAGGTAAACAATAAAAAGAATAATTTCTGAAGTGACATGCTACCAACATGATCTTGATCAATACTATTGTAAGGCATATGCGATGAATGAAGTGACTCAAAGCAATGGTCTATAGTTTGTTAACAAATAGATAATGACTAAACAACTGAATCATATAGCAAAGACTTTTCATGAATAGTACTTTCAAGACAAGCATCAAAAAGTCTTGCATAAGAGTTAACTCATAAAGCAATAGATTCTTAATAGAAGGTTTTGAAGCAACACAAAGGAAGATTTAAGTTTCAGCGAGTTGCTTTCAACTTTCAACATGTTTATCTCATGGATAATTGTCAACACAAAGTAATATGATGAGTGCAAATAAGAAAGTATGTAAGAATCAATGCACACAGTTGACACAAGTGTTTGCTTCTAAGACAGAAAGAAGTAGGTAAACTGACTCAACATAAAGTAAAAGAAAGACCCTTCGCAGAGGGAAGCAGGGATTAAATCATGTGCTAGAGCTTTTTATTTTGAAAACATGGAAACAATTGTGTCAACGGTAGTAATAATTCATATGGGTTATGTATAAAACTTCCTATAAGTTGCAAGCCTCATGCATCGAATACTAATAGTGCCCGCATCTTGTCCTAATTAACTCGGATTTCCATGGATTATATCGCATTACATATGTTTCAACCAAGTGTCACAAAGGGGTACTTCTATGCCACCTGTACAAATGTCCAAGGAGATAAATCGCATTTGATTTCTCGATTTTGATAGATCTCAACTTGAGGACATCCATACCGGGACAACATAGAAAACAGATAATGGACTCCTCTTTTACGCTTTAAGCATTCAACAACAGATAATATTCTCATAAGAGATTTGAGGATTAATGTCCAAGCTGAAACTTCCACCATGATACATGGCTTTGGTTGGCGGCCCAATGTTCTTCTCTAACAATATGCATACTCAAACCATTTCAAATCATGGAAAATCTCCCTTACTTCAGACAAGACGAACATGCATAGCAACTCACATGATATTCAACAAAGGTGTGACAGGTTGATGGCGTCCCCAGATAACATGGTTACCGCTCAACAAGCAACTTATAAGAACTAAGATACACAAGCGACATATTCCTTACCACAATAGTTTTTTAGGCTACTTTCCCATGAGCTATGTATTGCAAAAACAAGGAATGATTTTTTTTTTGAAAGGATTTAAAGGTAGCACGCAAGCAATTTACTTGGAATGGTGATACGTCTCCAACGTATCGATAATTTCTTATGTTCCATGCTACATTATTGATGATATCTACATGTTTTATACACATTATATGTCGTATTTATGCATTTTCCGGCACTAACCTATTAACGAGATGCCGAAGAGCCGATTCTGTCGTTTTCTGCTGTTTTTGGTTTCAGAAATCCTAGTAAGGAAATATTCTCGGAATTGGATGAAATCAACGCCCAGGGTCCTATTTTTGCACGAAGCTTCCAGAAGACCGAGGGGGAAAGGAAGTGGGGCCACGAGGCGTCGACACCACAGGGCGGCGCGGCCTGGCCCTTGGCCGCGCGACCCTGGTGTGTGGGGCCCTCGTGTGGCCCCCCGCGTTGCCCTTCCGCCTACTTAAAGCCTTCGTCGCGAAACCTCCAGTACCGAGAGCCACGATACGAAAAACCTTCCAGAGACGCCGCCGCCACCAATCCCATCTCGGGGAATTCAGGAGATCGCCATCGGCACCCTGCCGGAGAGGGGAATCATCTCCCGGAGGACTCTTCACCGCCATGGTCGCCTCCGGAGTGATGAGTGAGTAGTTCACCCCTGGACTATGGGTCCATAGCAGTAGCTAGATGGTCGTCTTCTCCTTATGTGCTTCATTGTCGGATCTTGTGAGCTGCCTAACATGATCGGGATCATCTATCCGTAATTCTATATGTTGTGTTTGTCGGGATCCGATGGATAGAGAATACTATGTTATGTTGATTATCAATCTATTACCTATGTGTTGTTTATGATCTTGCATGCTCTCCGTTATTAGTAGAGGCTCGGCCAAGTTTTTGCTCTTAACTCCAAGAGGGAGTATTTATGCTCGATAGTGGGTTCATGCCTCCATTAAATCTGGGACGGTGACGAGAAAGTTCTAAGGTTGTGGATGTCGTTGTTGCCACTAGGGATAAAACATTGATGCTATGTCCGAGGATGTAGTTATTGATTACATTACGCACCATACTTAATGCAATTGTCCGTTGTTTGCAACTTAATACTTGGAAGGGGTTCGGATGATAACCCGAAGGTGGACTTTTTAGGCATAGATGCATGCTCGGATAGCGGTCTATGTACTTTGTCGTAATGCCCAATTAAATCTCACTATACTTATCATATCATGTATGTGCATTGTTATGCTCTCTCTATTTGTCAATTGCCCGACTGTAATTTGTTCACCCAACATGCTATTTATCTTATGGGAGAGACACCTCTAGTGAACTGTGGACCCCGGTCCATTCTTTTACATCGAATACAATCTACTGCAATACTTGTTCTACTGTTTTCTTGCAAACAATCATCATCCACACTATACATCTAATCCTTTGTTACAGCAAGCCGGTGAGATTGACAACCTCGCTCGTTTCGTTGGGGCAAAGTACTTTGGTTGTGTTGTGCAGGTTCCACGTTGGCGCCGGAATCCCTGGTGTTGCGCCGCACTACATCCCGCCGCCATCAACCTTCGACGTGCTTCTTGGCTCCTACTGGTTCGATAAACCTTGGTTTCTTACTGAGGGAAAACTTGCTGCTGTACGCATCACACCTTCCTCTTGGGGTTCCCAACGGACGCGTGCTGTACGCGTATCAAGCTACTTTTCTGGCGCCGTTGCCGGGGAGATCAAGACACGCTGCAAGGGGAGTCTCCACAATCCAATCTCTTTACTTTGTTTTTGTCTTGCTTTATTTTATTTACTACTTTGTTTGCTGCATTATATCAAAACGGAAAAAAATTAGTTGCTAGCTTTACTTTATTTACTGTCTTGCACTCTATATCAAAAACACAAAAAAATTAGTTACTTGCATTTATTTTATCTAGTTTGCTTTATTTACTACTGCTAAAATAGCCACTCCTGAAAATACTAAGTTGTGTGACTTCACAACCACAAATAATAATGATTTCTTATGCACACCTATTGCTCCACCTGCTACTACAGCGGAATTCTTTGAAATTAAACCTGCTTTACTTAATCTTGTTATGCGAGAGCAATTTTCTCAGTGTTAGTTCCGATGATGCTGCTGCCCATCTCAATAATTTTGTTGAATTGTGTGAAATGCAAAAGTATAAAGATGTAGATGGTGACATTATAAAATTAAAATTGTTTCCTTTCTCATTAAGAGGAAGAGCTAAAGATTGGTTGCTATCTCTGCCTAAGAATAGTATTGATTCATGGACTAAATGCAAGGATGCTTTTATTGGTAGATATTATCCCCTTGCTAAAATTATATCTTTGAGAAGTAGCATAATGAATTTTAAACAATTGGATAATGAACATGTTGCTCAAGCTTGGGAAAGAATGAAATCTTTGGTAAAGAATTGCCCAACCCATGGACTGACTACTTGGATGATCATCCAAACCTTTTATGCAGGACTGAACTTTTCTTCACGGAACCTATTGGATTCAGCTGCTGGAGGTACCTTTATGTCCATCACTCTTGGTGAAGCAACAAAGCTTCTTGACAGTATGATGATTAATTACTCTGAATGGCACACGGAAAGAGCTCCACAAGGTAAGAAGGTAAATTCTGTCGAAGAAACCTCTTCCTTGAGTGATAAGATTGATGCTATTATGTCTATGCTTGCGAATGATAGGACTAATGTTGATCCTAATAATGTTCCGTTAGCTTCATTGGTTGCCCAAAAAGAACATGTTGATGTGAATTTCATTAAAAATAACAATTACAATAATTCTAGGCCATATCCTGCTAATGGTAACTCTTATGGTAGATATGTTTCACCTAATGAGGAAAAGATGTTAGAAATTGAAAGATCCACCAAGAGATTTATGCAATCACAATATGAGCAAAACAAATTGTTTACTAAAACTATGAATGAACAATCTACCTTGTTGAAGAATATAGGAAATCAACTTGAAAATTTGAATATGGAGATTTCTGGGTTGCAAACTAAACTAGCAAATGCTGAAAACCGAATCTCATACATGTCTGCGTCACAATCTTCTTTAATTAATAAAATGGCTGCTAAACCTGAGGATATTGAAAATAAAATTGTTACTACAGCAAATGCCATCCAAGTTAGAATTAATGAGAATATAAGATTAATGGCTGAATTGCATGCTAGGTGGGAAAGAGAAGAAAATGAAAAACTAGCTAAAGAGAAAAATGTAGCTAAAGTTTGGACTATTACCACCACTAGTAATGTTAATGATTCACATGTTGCTACACCTCCTACTATCAATGGTAAAATAATTGGTGTTGGCAATGTTACTACTCCTAGTGCAAAGCGTGCAAAATTACCTGAAACTGCTAAAACTGCTGAAACTGCATGTGATAAAACTGCTGAAATTTTTTCCAACATTGGGGATGATGATCCCATTGCTTTAGATTATAATGGTTTGGATTTTGATGATTGCCACATCTCTGAAGTTATAAAGTTCTTACAAAAACTTGCTAAGATTCCTAATGCTAGTGCTATAAACTTGGCTTTCACAAAACATATTACAAATGCTCTCATAAAAGCTAGAGAGGAGAAACTAAAACTTGAAACTTCTATTCCTAGAAAGTTAGAAGATGGTTGGGAGCCCATCATTAAGATGAAGGTCAATGACTTTGATTGTAATGCTTTATGTGATCTTGGTGCAAGTATTTCCGTTATGCCTAAGAAAATCTATAATATGCTTGACTTGCCACCATTGAAAAATTATTATTTGGATGTTAATCTTGCTGATCATTCTATAAATAAACCTTTGGGGAGAGTTGATAATGTTCGCATTACCGTAATAACCTTGTCCCCGTTGATTTTGTTGTCTTCGATATTGAATGCAATGCATCTTGTCCCATTATATTGGGAAGACCTTTTCTTCGAACTGTTGGAGCTATCATTGATATGAAGGAAGGTAATATCAAATATCAATTTCCTCTCAAGAAAGGTATGGAACACTTCCCTAGAAAGAGAATGAATTTACCTTTTGATTCTATTATTAGAACAAGTTATGATGTTGATACTTCGTCTCTTGATAACACTTGATATACACTTTCTGCGCCTAGCTGAAAGGCGTTAAAGAAAAGCGCTTATGGGAGACAACCCATGTTTTTACTACAGTACTTTTATTTTATATTTGAGTCTTGGAAGTTGTTTACTACTGTAGCAACCTCTCCTTATCTTATTTTTGTGCATTGTTGTGCCAAGTAAAGTCTTTGATAGTAAGGTTCATACTAGATTTGGATTACTGCACAGAAACAGATTTCTTTGCTGTCACAAATTTCGACCTGCCTCTTTGTAGGTAGCTCAGAAAAATATGCCAATTTACGTGCGTGATCCTCAGATATGTACGCAACTTTCATTCAGTTTGGGAATTTTCATTTGAGCAAGTATGGTGCCTCAATAAAATCCATCTTTACGGACTGTTCTGTTTTGACAGATTCTGCCTTTTATTTCGCATTGCCTCTTTTGCTATGATGGATGAATTTCTTTGCTTCATTAATGTCCAGTAGCTTTGTGCAATGTCCAGAAGTGTTAAGAATAATTGTGTCACCTCTGAACATGTGAATTTTTATTATGCACTAACCCTCTAGTGAGTTGTTTCGAGTTTGGTGTGGAGGAAGTTTTCAAGGATCAAGAGAGGGAGATGATACAATATGATCAAGGAGAGTGAAAGCTCTAAGCTTGGGGATGCCCCGGTGGTTCACCCCTGCATATTCTAAGAAGGCTCAAGCGTCTAAGCTTGGGGATGCCCAAGGCATCCCCTTCTTCATCGACAACATTATCGAGTTCCTCCCACGAAACTATATTTTTATTCCATCACATCTTATGTGCTTTACTTGGAGCGTCTGTTTGTTTTTGTTTTTGTTTTTGTTTTTGTTTGAATAAAATGGATCCTAGCATTCATTGTGTGGGAGAGAGACACGCTCCGCTGTTGCATATGGACAAATATGTCCTTAGGCTTTACTCATAGTATTCATGGCGAAGGTTGAATCTTCTTCGTTAAATTGTTATATGGTTGGAATCGGGAAATGCTACATGTAGTAATTCTAAAATGTCTTGAATAATTTGATACTTGGCAATTGTTGTGCTCATGTTTAAGCTCTTGCATCATATACTTTGCACCCATTAATGAAGAAATACATAGAGCTTGCTAAAATTTGGTTTGCATATTTGGTCTCTCTAAAGTCTAGATAATTTCTAGTATTGAGTTTTGAACAACAAGGAAGACGGTGTAGAGTCTTATAATGTTTACAATATGTCTTTTATGTGAGTTTTGCTGCATCGGTTCATCCTTGTGTTTGTTTCAAATAACCTTGCTAGCCTAAACCTTGTATCGAGAGGGAATACTTCTCATGCATCCAAAATCCTTGAACCAACCACTATGCCATTTGTGTCCACCATACCTACCTACTACATGGTATTTCTCCGCCATTCCAAAGTAAATTGCTTGAGTGCTACCTTTAAAATTTCTATCCTTTACCTTTGCAATATATAGCTCATGGGACAAATAGCTTAAAAACTATTGTGGTATTGAATATGTACTTATGCACTTTATCTCTTATTAAGTTGCTTGTTGTGCGATAACCATGTTCACGGGGACGCCATCAACTACTCTTTGTTGAATATCATGTGAGTTGCTATGCATGTTCTTCTTGTCTGAAGTAAGGGAGATTTACCACTCATTTAATGGTTAGAGCATGCATACTGTTAGAGAAGAACATTGGGCCGCTAACTAAATCCATGAATCATGGTGGAAGTTTCAGTTTTGGACATATATCCTCAATCTCATATGAGAATATTAATTGTTGCTACATGCTTATGCATTAAAGAGGAGTCCATTATTTGTTGTCTATGTTGTCCCGGTATGGATGTCTAAGTTGAGAATAATCAAAAGCAAGAAATCCAAATGCGAGCTTTCTCCTTAGACCTTTGTACGAGGCGGCATAGAGGTACCCCTTTGTGACACTTGGTTAAAACATGTGTATTGCGATAATCCCGGTAATCCAAGCTAATTAGGACAAGGTGCGGGCACTATTAGTATACTATGCATGAGGCTTGCAACTTGTAAGATGTAATTTACATGATACATATGCTTTATTACTACCGTTGACAAAATTGTTTCTTGTTTTCAAAACCAAAGCTCTAGCACAAATATAGCAATCAATGCTTCCCTCTGCGAAGGGCCTTTCTTTTACTTTTATGTTGAGTCAGTTCACCTATTTCTCTCCACCTCAAGAAGCAAACACTTGTGTGAACTGTGCATTGATTCCTACATACTTGCATATTGCACTTGTTATATTACTTTACATTGACAATTATCCATGAGATATACATGTTACAATTGAAAGCAACCGCTGAAACTTCAATCTTCCTTTGTGTTGCTTCAATACCTTTACTTTGATTTATTGCTTTATGAGTTAACTCTTATGCAAGACTTATTGATGCTTGTCTTGAAAGTACTATTCATGAAAAGTCTTTGCTTTATGATTCATTTGTTTACTCATGTCATTACCATTGTTTTGATCGCTGCATTCATTACATATGCTTACAATAGTATGATCAAGGTTATGATGGCATGTCACATCAGAAATTATCTTTGTTATCGTTTACCTGCTCGGGACGAGCAGGAACTAAGCTTGGGGATGCTGATACGTCTCCGACGTATCGATAATTTCTTATGTTCCATGCCACATTATTGATGATATCTACATGTTTTATACACATTATATGTCGTATTTATGCATTTTCCGGCACTAACCTATTAACGAGATGCCGAAGAGCCAGTTGCTGTTTTCAGCTGTTTTTGGTTTCAGAAATCCTAGTAAGGAAATATTCTCGGAATTGGACGAAATCAACGCCCAGGGTCCTATTTTTGCACGAAGCTTCCGGAAGACCGAGGGGGAAAGGAAGTGGGGCCACGAGGCGCCGACACCACGGGGCGGCGCGGCCCGGCCCTTGGCCGCGCGGCCCTGGTGTGTGGGGCCCTCGTGTGGCCCCCGCGTTGCCCTTCCGCCTACTTAAAGCCTTCGTCGCGAAACCCCCGATACCGAGAGCCACGATACGGAAAACCTTCCAGAGACGCCGCCGCCGCCAATCCCATCTCGGGGGATTCAGGAGATCGCCTCCGGCACCCTGTCGGAGAGGAGAATCATCTCCCGGAGGACTCTTCACCGCCATGGTCGCCTCCGGAGTGATGAGTGATTAGTTCACCCCTGGACTATGGGTCCATAGCAGTAGCTAGATGGTCGTCTTCTCCTTATGTGCTTCATTGTCGGATCTTGTGAGCTGCCTAACATGATCAAGATCATCTATCTGTAATTCTATATGTTGTGTTTGTCGGGATCCGATGGATAGAGAATACTATGTTATGTTGATTATCAATCTATTACCTATGTGTTGTTTATGATCTTGCATGCTCTCCGTTATTAGTAGATGCTCTGGCCAAGTTTTTGCTCTTAACTCCAAGAGGGAGTATTTATGCTCGATAGTGGGTTCATGCCTCCATTAAATCTGGGACAGTGACAAAAAGTTCTAAGGTTGTGGTTGTGCTGTTGCCACTAGGGATAAAACATTGATGCTATGTCCGAGGATGTAGTTATTGATTACATTACGCACCATACTAAATGCAATTGTCTGTTGTTTGAAACTTAATACTGGAAGGGGTTCGGATGATAACCTGAAGGTGGACTTTTTAGGCATAGATGCATGCTGGATATCGGTCTATGTAATTTGTCGTAATGCCCAATTAAATCTCACTATACTTATCATATCATGTATGTGCATTGTTATGCTCTCTCTATTTGTCAATTGCCCGACTGTAATTTGTTCACCCAACATGCTATTTATCTTATGGGAGAGACACCTCTAGTGAATTGTGGACCCCGGTCCATTCTTTTACATCGAATACAATCTACTGCAATACTTGTTCTACTGTTTTCTGCAAACAATCATCATCCACACTATACATCTAATCCTTTGTTACAGCAAGCCGGTGAGATTGACAACCTCGCTGTTTCGCTGGGGCAAAGTACTTTGGTTGTGTTGTGCAGGTTCCACTACGTTGGCGCCGGAATCACCGGTGTTGCGCCGCACTACATCCCGCCGCCATCAACCTTCGACGTGCTTCTTGGCTCCTACTGGTTCGATAAACCTTGGTTTCTTACTGAGGGAAAACTTGCTGCTGTACGCATCACACCTTCCTCTTGGGGTTCCCAACGGACGCGTGCTGTACGCGTATGAAATGGCAGAAAAATACCACATAGTAGGTAGTTATGGTGGACACAAATGGCATAGTTTTTGGCTCAAGGTTTTGGATGCACGAGAAGCATTCCCTCTCAGTACAAGGCTTTGGCTAGCAAGGTTGTTTGAAGCAAACACAAGTATGAACCGGTACAACAAAACTTACATAAGAACATATTGCAAGCATTATAAGACTCTACACTGTCTTCCTTGTTGCTCAAAAACTTTTACCAGAAAATATCTAGACCTTAGAGAGACCAATCATGCAAACCAAATTTCAACAAGCTCTACGGTAGTTCTCCACTAATAGGTTTAAACAACATGATGCAAGAGCTTAAACATGATCTACTTGAGAGCTCAAAACAGTTGCCAAGTATCAAATTATTCAAGACAATATAGCAATTACCACATGCAGCATTTTTTGTTTCCAACCAAATAGCAATAAAGGAAGCGGCTTTCAGCTTTCGCCATGAACATTAAAAGTAAAGCGAAGAACGCCAGTGTTCAAATGAAAAAGCGGAGCGTGTCTCTCTCCCACACAAGCATGTTAGGATCCGAATTTATTCGAACACAAACAAAAATAAAAGCACACAGACGCTCCAAGTAAAGCACATAAGATGTGACGGAATAAAAATATAGTTTCACTAGAGGTGACCTGATAAGTTGTTGATGAAGAAGGGGATGCCTTGGGCATCCCCAAGCTTAGATGCTTGAGTCTTCTTGAAATATGCAGGGATGAACCACGGGGGCATCCCCAAGCTTAGACTTTTCACTCTTCTTGATCATATTATATCATCCGCCTCTCCTGATCCTTGAAAACTTCCTTCACACCAAACTCAAAACAATCTCATTAAAGGGTTAGTGCATAATCAAAAATTCACATGTTCAGTGAGGACACAATCATTCCCAACACTTCTGGACATTACCCAAGGCTACTGAAATTTAATGGAGCAAAGAAATCCACTCAAACACAGTAAAAGAGGCAATGCGAAATAAAAGGCAGAATCTGTCAAAACAGAACAGTCCGTAAAGACAAAAAATTTTGAGACACTTAACATGCTCAGATGAAAAAGCTCAAATTGAATGAAAGTTGAGTACATATATGAGGACTACTCATGAATTTTTTCAAGATTTTACGAATTTCCTACAGAGAGAACAGCTCAAATTCGTGACAGCTAAAAATCTGTTCCTGTGCAGAATTCCAAATCTAGTATCAACTTTCTATCAAAGACTTTACTTGGCACAAAAATGAAATAAAGTAAAGATACAAAGGTATTGCTACAGTAGTAACAAGCACCTTGACTCAAATATAAAACAAAAATTTCAAAAATAAAATAATGGGTTGTCTCCCATAAGCGCTTTTCTTTAACGCCTTTCAGCTAGGCGCAGAAAGTGTAAATCAAGTAACATCAATAGAAGAAGCATAAAAATCATAATTTATTCTAATAATAGAATCAAAAGGAAACTTCATTCTCTTTCTAGGGAAGTGTTCCATACCTTTCTTAAGAGGGAATTGGTATTTAATATTTCCTTCTTTCATATCAATAATAGCACCATAGGTTCGAAGAAAGGGTCTTCCCAAAATAATAGGACAAGATGCATTGCATTCAATATCCAAAACAACAAAATCAACGGGGACAAGGTTATTTTTAACCATAATATGAACATTGTCGATTCTCCCCAAAGGTTTCTTTATAGAGTTATCAGCAAGATTAACATCCAAATAACAATATTTCAATGGTGGCAAGTCAAGCATATCATAAAGTTTCTTAGGCATAACAGAAATACTTGCACCAAGATCACATAAAGCATTACAATCAAAATCATTGACCTTCATTTTAATGATGGGCTCCCAACCATCTTCTAACTTCCTAGGAATAGAAGCTTCAAGTTTTAATTCCTCTTCTCTAGCTTTAATGAGAGCATTTGTAATATGTTTTGTAAAGGCCAAATTTATAGCACTAGCATTAGGACTTCTACCAAGTTTTTGCAAGAACTTAATAACTTCAGAGATATGACAATTATCAAAATCAAAACCATTATGATCTAAAGCAATGGGATCATTATCCCCAACACTTCAAAAAAATTCAGTACTTTTATCACAAACAGTTTCAGCAGTTTCAGACAATTTTGCACGCTTTGTAGTAGAAGTAGAAACATTGCCAACACCAATTATTTTATTATTGATAGTACGAGGTTTAGCAACATGTGAAGCATCAACATTACTAGTGGTGGTAATAGTCCAAACTTTAGCTACATTATTCTCTTTAGCAAGTTTTTCTTCTCTTTCCCACCTAGCATGCAATTCAGCCATCATTCTAATATTGTCATTAATTCGAACTTGGATAGCATTTGTTGTAGCAAGAATTTTGTTATCATTATCCTCAGGTTTAGCAGCCATTTTATTAATTAAAGAAGCTTGTGACTCAGACATGTATGAAATTCGGTTTTCAGCATTTGAAAGCTTAGTTTGCAAACCAGAAATTTCCATATTCAAATTCTCAAGTTGATTCCCTATATTTTTCAACAAGGCAGATTGTTCATTCATAGTTTTAGTAAAAAATTGATTTTGCTCATATTGTGATTCCATAAAGCTCTTAGTAGCTCTTTCAATTTCTAGCATCTTTTCCTCACTAGGCAAAACAGATCTACCATAAGAATTACCATAAGAATTACCACTATTAGAAGGATATGGCATATAGTTGTTGTTACCAAAATTATTCCTATAAGCATTGTTGTTGAAATTATTATTTTTAATGAAGTTCACATCAACATGCTCTTCTTGAGCAACCAATGAAGCTAAAGGAACATTATTAGGATCAACATGAGATTTACCATTAACAAGCATAGACATAATAACATCGATCTTATCACTCAAGGAGGAGGTTTCTTCAACAGAATTTACCTTCTTACCTTGAGGAGTCCTTTCAGTGTGCCATTCAGAGTAGTTGATCATCATATCATCAAGAAGCTTTGTTGCAGCACACAAAGTGATGGACATAAAAGTACCTCCAGCAACTGAATCCAATAGGTTCCTTGAAGAAAAATTTAATCCTGCATAAAAGGTTTGGATGATCATCCAAGTAGTTAGTCCATGGGTAGGGCAATTCTTTACCAAAGATTTCATTCTCTCCCATGCTTGGGCAACATGCTCATTATCCAATTGCTTAAAATTCATAATGCTACTTCTCAAAGATATAATTTTAGCAGGAGAATAATATCTTCCAATGAAAGCATCTTTACATTTAGTCCATGAATCAATACTATTCTTAGGCAAAGATAGCAACCAATCTTTAGCTCTTCCTCTCAGAGAGAAAGGAAACAATTTCAGTTTTATAATATCCCCATCTACATCCTTATACTTTTGCATTTCACAAAGTTCAACAAAATTATTAAGATGGGCAGCAACATCATCAGTACTAACACCAGAAAATTTATCACTCATGACAAGATTTAGTAAAGCAGGTTTAATTTCATAAAATTCTGCTGTAGAAGCAGGTGGAGCAATAGGAGTGCATATGAAATCATTATTATTGGTGCTAGTGAAGTCACACAACGTAGTGTTCTCAGGAGTATTCATTTTAGCAATAGTAAAAATAAACAAAGCAAACCGAATTAAATAAAATAAAACAAGTAACTAATTTTTTGTGTGTTTTTGATATAAAGAAAGCAAACAAGACAGAAAATAAATAAAGCAAGACAATAAATAAAGTAAAGAGATTGGGTGTGAGAGACTCCCCTTGCAGCGTGTCTTGATCTCCCCGGCAACGGCGCCAGAAAAGTTTGCTGCTTACGCGCGACGGGTCTTGCAACGGCGCCAGGAAGTAGCTCCTTGTGACGGTAAATCACACGTCCGTTGGGAACCCCAAGAGGAAGGTATGATGCGTATAGCAGCGAGTTTTCCCTCAGTAAGAAACCAAGGTTATCGAACCAGTAGGAGATGAAGGCCACGTGAAGGTTGTTGGTGAAGGAGTGTAGTGCGGCGCAACACCAGGGATTTCGGCGCCAACGTGGAACCTGCACAACACAATCAAGATACTTTGCCCCAACTTAACAGTGAGGTTGTCAATCTCACCGGCTTGCTGAAAACAAAGGATTAAACGTATGGTGTGGAGAATGATGTTTGCTTCCAAAGAACAACAGAGAACAATGATTGCAGTAGGTTGTATTTCAGATGTAAAAGAATGGACTGGGGTCCACAGTTCATTAGTGGTGTCTCTCCAATAAGATAAATAACATGTTGGGTGAACAAATTACAGTTGGGCAATTGACAAAATAGAGAGGGCATAACAATGCACATACATATCATGATGACTACTATGAGATTTACTTAGGGCATTACGACAAAGAACATAGACCGCTATCCAGCATGCATCTATGCCTAAAAGTCCACCTTCGGGTTAGCATCCGCACCTCTTCCCAGTATTAAGTTGCAAACAACAGACAATTGCATTAAGTACTGTGCGTAATGTAAACAATACAAATATCCTTAGACAAAGCATTGATGTTTTATCCCTAGTGGCAACAGCATATCCACAACCTTAGAACTTTCTGGCACTCGTCCCGCATTCAATGGAGGCATGAACCCACTATCTAGCATAAATACCCCCTCTTGGAGTTACAAGTATCAACTTGGCCAGAGCCTCTATCGGCAACGGAGAGCATGCAAGATCATAAACAACACATATATGATAGATCGATAATCAACTTGACATAGTATTCCATATTCATCGGATCCCAACAAACACAACATGTAGCATTACAATAAGATGATCTTGATCATGATAGGCAGCTCACAAGATCTAAACATGATGGCACAATAGGATAAGACAACCATCTAGCTACTGCTATGGACCCATAGTCCAAGGATGAAGTACTCACGCATCAGTCCGGAGGCGGGCATGGTGATGTAGAGCCCTCCGGTGATGATTCCCCTCTCCGGCAGGGTGCCGGAGGTGATCTTCGACCCCCCGAGATGGGGTTGACGGCGGCGGCGTCTCAGGAACTTTTCTCGTATCGTGGCTCTCGGTACTAGGGTTTTCCGATACGAAGGAATATATAGGCGAAGAGGCAGCGTCGGGGGAGCCAGGGGGTGGGCTCCCCACACCTGGGCGCGCCAGGGGGGCAGGCCGCGCCGCCCTATGGGGTGCCCCCCTGCTGGCCGCCTCCGACTCTTCTTCGATGTTCTGGAATCCTCCGTGGAAAATAGGGCCGTGTGCTTTTGTTTCGTCCAATTCCGAGAATATTTCCTGTGTAGGATTTCTGAAACCAAAAACAGCAGAAAACAAGAACTGGCGCTTCGACATCTTGTTAATAGGTTAGTACCAGAAAATGCATAAAAATGATATAAAGTATGAATAAAACATGTAGGTATTGTCATAAAACTAGCATGAAACATAAGAAATTATAGATACGTTGGAGACGTATCAGCATGTACAAGGACCACAAAGGAGGATGTAGTGTCGTACTTGAGGCAGTGGCTACATATGATACCTAGATTTGTCACTCCTTCTTTGAAATGGCTGGCTCAAACAACGACATCAACGTCTTGGAGTGCTTGCATGTCCTTGCCAAGCTTGTTGAGGGCCATGCTCCCCCGGTGAACTATGAGGTCAATGGGCGCCACTATAACAAGGGATACTACCTTGCATATGGCATCTATTCAACATTTGTGGAGACGATCTCAAGCCCGAAGCTGCCAAAAGAAGCGTGGTTTACCAAGGAGCAAGAAGCTGTCATGAAGGATGTCAAGCAAGCACTTGGTATCATCCATCAGAGATTTGCAGTTGCCCGGTTCCCAGCTATGACTTGGTCGCAGGATCAGATATGGGAGGTGATAAACTGTTGTGTGATATTGCACAACATGATCATAGAGAACAAGCGGAAATATCTAGTTCCTGAGGTCAAGTTGACGCAGCCATATCACCGACAGAGTTCTCTTGCAGAGCTTGATGGTCAGGTGCCGGTATCATGGGCTTTCTTCCTAGCTATGCGCTAGGAGAACCGAGACTCACGTGTGCACAAAGAGCTATTGGACGATCTGGTCGACCACCTATGGGCTCGCAAGCGGGCAACAAGAGTTGGTGCACCTTGATTTGTTGTGTTTGTTGTGTTGTTGTCATATTAACTTTGTTGAATTATTTGTTTAGTTGAAATAATGCCAAATCTCGGCGGAAAATGTCATAAATTTTTATATTTTGGGTTGTATTCAAGTTGTGCCGAAGATTGGCCGAAAACTGGCATATTTTTTTGCCGAATTTGTCGGGCCTGGGGAGCGTCCCTTGGTTCGCCGCTGGGAAAATGGACCTCCAAAGACCGAAAATTACATCCAGCCGACCCTAACTACCGCCAAATTTTGGCTTGGAGAGTGTCAACGAGTGGAAATGCTCTAAGCCCGAGGCATCCATTTCATACATCCGGATGCAAAAGGGATCTTGGACACATTGTGACCAATCCATTCACGTAGACACATTTCTAACCAAATATATGTCAAGTTTGCCTCTAGGCGGAGACTCTCCGCGCGTCCATGTGGCCTGCGTGGCCCTTCTCTCTGCTCCATAACTAATGCATGGCATATACTGGCCTTCCATTTGCGGTAAAATATTGGCACTACCGTTGAGATTGAGGCATACACATACACACAAGTTGAAAAAAGGAGTAACTTCAATGTCCGATGTCCGGCGCAAATGGACCGAAACAGACATAAATCGTGTCTAAAATGCGTCGGGCAGCTAGAAACCGGTCCGTGCGTACAAAACGATCAAGCATGCATGCTTCAGCGGCATGTTCTAAACGAATTGACATATCCGACGCGACCCATCCGTCACCAAATTTGGAAGATAGATGCGTCTTACACTACCTCCTCAACTTCTTCGACGGCATTGATGCCGATGATGCTGGAAGCTGCGCGAACTTTGATGGCTAGGGCCACTTACACTTTGTGCCCGTCTCTTTTCCCTACTCCCACGGACAATACTATTGCCAAGCCAGCAAACCACCGCTGTCACCGCTGTTGATGAAGATGTTGTCCTGGCTGAAGAAGACATCGAATGATCATGAGTCGGGCTCCTCGTCAGATAACCCCGAAGTGTAGAGTATCACCGTAGTACAATTTTATAAATATTTGAGTGTCGAACCCACGAGGAGCTGAAGGTAAACTATATATTCTCTAAAGCCCTATAACCCACTTATGTGTCCTTCAATGCAAAGCTATGATCTATAGTGTGTTTGTGTGTATGGACAGGTTTCTACTATAAAACTATATGTATTGAAGTAAAAGATGCAAAGAGTAAAACTAATGCAAGAAAACTAAAGTAAAGTGAGGTGGAGTAAATCAAGAAAGTAAGTGTCTTGGCAAATTACTGTTTCATTTGGTTGGTTTTCACAATTAGTGAAGCACACATATAGTATTTTTGTTGTTTCTTCTAAGGAGGAGCCATGAATAGGTGCAACCATATACATGAGCAAATACACCCATAGTGATTGATCCCAAGGAAAATTAAGAGCAAACAAGGGAATTATTAAGATATAAAGTCCAACCACCGCATTTAGATCTAAGGTCCCCATGATAATACCCCCGTTGATTAACCATGAATTAATACAACATGTATCTCTAAGACTTAGGATTCGGTTTCTGCCAAACTCCAACTACATCTCATCCTATCAACATGCAACGGTGACAACCTTGTGCATCCCCCAACATATGTGTGCACTCATATGTTAGTACAACAACATAATCATAGAAGATAACACATACTTGTATTCAACCAACAATAAACTTTATTACAATTGCCAAGAACAAGTCACTACTCAAACATCAACATAGAGATCATATGAAAACAATATATTTCATCATACATCATGTTTGCCAAGATATTACAGTGGGGGATGATGGAGAGTTGATGTAGATGGTGATGGAGATGATGATGATGACCACACCGGAGGGGGGTGGAGTCCACCAGAGGCGATTCTGGCGGCGTTTCCCCTCTGATCTCCGCCGGCGGCGGTCTGCTGACTCTTTGTTTATGTGTTTTTTGTCTCCGCCGCCGTAGCCTCAAAGAAAACCCTAGGGTTCTTATATAGGGTTTTTTTTAGGTCAAACAAAGTCCGTCGGCGCGATATTGAGGCGAATCGGACAAACGAGGGAGAAAACGCACCTGGTGGCGTGCCCATAGAGGGAGGGCACGCCACATACCCTCTTTCCGAGCCTGTTGACCTTCTGGTGTCCTACTTTAGCTCATTTTGTTTGTCTCAAAATTTCCGAAGAGTGGTCCCTGACCTTACCCTTTTTTGAGTACCGTGTAGCTCCTGGAAAGTCAAAAATACTAATAGGAAGTGTTTTCTGCTAGGCAGAGTTAGAACCAAAGGAGAGGGTGTTGTTTAAAAAATCTCCGAAAACAATATAAACATGCAAATAACATTATATAAGATGAAAATATGTGGTAATATGTGGCAATAAACTTTAAAGTTCGTGTATGCATTTTACATGCATCAACATCACCAAGCTTAACCTAGCTATGCTCGTCCTCGAGCATAAAGGTGATAAAACTAACATGGAGTTTGGAGTTTATTGCATTACTTCTAAAATACTTTGACAAGTACTTTGCTCTATGCATGCATAGCAATTTAACATGCCAAGCATTTGAAACATCTCTTAATTAATGACTAGCAAAGTGCTAATAAAGATCCACTATGTTGGTGTCGTGTTGTTTATACATGGTGCAATTGAGACAATATATTGCGATGCTATTTGTCCATGATTAATTGATAGTAGCAACAAACAGAGTTCTCATATCGCATTTGATTGAATTATGAGAAAGGTTTTTGATACCTTTGATTCTTTTAATTGTTGACTAGTAATTCATCATGCTTGCATTACAAACCAAATAATGGGAGGATGTCGTGTCCTTCCAGTCCTTTAACATTTAACCACTCATAGAAGTCTCATACATGAGTAAGTAGCTAGTATATTTAGTTGACCAAAGGATAGAGTGGAAATGGGATAGGTGTTTGCTTCTTAGCGTTAACACCTTATATGAGTCACCTTTGATTTGCCTTTGGGCACCGACTCGTTGGGTTCATTCTCTTCCTTTTTTTTATTTTGTTTCTTCTTTCTCTTCTTTTTATTTTTCTTTTTCTAGGTAGTGGCTCATTGGTTCGAAGGCTAGCAAGAAGCTGCTTGGTCAACTAAAGATACTATCAACCAACTTACATATACTTCAACGATGAGGTTCACCATTTAAAAGAATGGACAATCACACAAACATCAACCTTCATATTTTAACATAGGAATATAGTTATTCATCATTGAATATGTCCAAGTCTGCAATAACAAGCATAATGGGATGCGTAGACTTTTATTCAAAGATACTATCTCTTAATCAAGTATAAGTAATGCTCCCCAATAATATCTTTTTAATTTGCATCAAATATAGTGACGAGAACACAAAGATAGTAAACATTTAATAACACTTCCCTGAGTATTGATGAAACTATGCACACGTCTTTGCTATGGTTAAAGTGCACACATAAATATAACAAAAGTGTCATACTTTTTTTATCAATTTCCACATAAGCATGGAAAGTATTTTTATTAAGATATTCAATAATAGGATAATTTATTTCAGTAGCTCTTTCATAATCATCTAAGGAATTTTTCATGATGGTATTATTTATTTCAAAGCAAAACTAGACACAAACCTAATAAATGTAGCTTCAAGTTTTTGTGATTATTCTATGTTGCTAAAAAAACAAGGTTTAGGGTTGTGCAAACCGAGAGTTTAAAAATGAGTCCAGTGGGGGTGCCTTGGGCATCCCAATCTTATGGTCTTCACCATTCATGGATAGCTCTTGGTGCGGTGTTCCTCTATTCCCTGTGAAAAAACTTCAACACAAAAAATTCTCCCATTCATTTCTGTAGGGTGACATTACTGGTACAAGAATAATATGATTGCTGCCATTTTCTTCAAACATAAACTTATTTCTTCATGAAACATATAATACATAATGTACTACTCATTCAAGTATATCAAAAGTTTTAAGAGAAAAAAAATTTGATACTTAAAAGAATGGTTCTAACATTAAGAGGCGGAATCTATCAAGAATTTTAGCAGCAGAAAAACTGATTTTTTTTTATCACTTAGACATGTTAGGAATTTTATCCAATTTTTGTGCATATAGAGTATCAAAATTTTCTGCTACTGTACATTTATCAAGATTTTAGGAGTTACCAAAACAATTATAAAAATCGTGCACTCAAAAAAGTGCAACGCAGAAATTACCAACTCCAGTTTTTTCTCAACTTTTAACATCCAAATGGGTAAAATTTGGTGCTTTATTTTATTAACTAGAGAATAAACTAAAAAAATTGGAACAGCAAGCATGCATAGGAAAAACTAAAATCAATGAAATCTAAATAAAAAATGGTCCCCACAAACATTCAAAGGGATCATGAAGATAAAATTACACATGAGTTTGAAATAATATACATGAGATATTTGAGAGAATATGGGGGTGCATGGGCATACCCAAGCTTATAATCTTTCTACTTCAGGTCCTCTACTTCTTCATCATCATATCATGTTACTCATCCCAAATAAAGAAATATTTTCATCTCCATGATACTCCAGCGCCTACAAAATGGTTAGTTCTCTAAACAAATGATATTATAATTTCTACCAAGATGGAAACTATAGTAATTATTGGGAAAAAATTTATTCAAGAAGCTATCATATATAGAAAGGTAACACTCTTTTTATTTTGTTTTAGTGTATTAAGAGTTTTAGTGATATAGACTTTGCAATGGTTTCATTAGCATGAACAACACATGCTCAAGGTCAACCCCAACTTCTCCATTGCTCATCCTTCTCATTTACTCTCCATAGTTTATTTTATTTTTATAAAAACTTATAAGCTAATTACTATGTAATAATAATTAAAGTTATTTTACAATTTAATAAGGACATAAAGGTGTGCTCAAATTAAATTTTATTTTAAAGCATATCGACACACCACAAGATTTGAAACCATTAACTTTTAAGTCCAACTCTCTTCCTATGCATTGGCATTTTATATATGAATAAATAACAGAAACTTAATGGTAGCCAATGCATATAATAACCAGTAGCTTGCATTTTAAATAACATGGAAACATAAAGATGGCTTTTATCTCTTCCTCTTTCATAATATTTGCAAGCATGAAAAGTAGACTCAATAACATAGTTGTGAATAGAATCACCACATAAGACAAATCATCTAATGAGCTTATGGTATCATATATTTCTTTTACATAATCATGATCCTCCCATAATTGAGACAAACTTATATCACATAGAAGATCATCATCAATAGTATAAGAAGGTGTGTTCATAGGAATTTGCGTGTTACCATTGTTTGGAGTTGGAGATGGGTAGCTACTCCATTCGTCCTCCACATGTTCTTCTTTATGCTCTTTTTGGGGTTGCATGGACATCCCCAAGCTTATGCTTTTGTCATCCTTTTTCTTTTGTTCTTCTTTTTCTTTCTCTTGGATCTGCATGGGCATCCCCAAATTTATGCTTTCATCATCTTCTCCCTACAAAATATTAGTGCTATCTTGGGCAGCCATGCCCCTCTTATTAAAGTCAACATAACAGGTTTTTTTAATGAAGTTGGTTATACAATAATCAAGGATAAAATTGATTACACTTTTAAAATTAGAAGCTACATGGCAAGTTTCATGTTCATAAATGAAGGTGTATAATTAAGAAGCTGCCATATACGTAACAAATTTCTCTACTTGTTCCATCCCTAAATGAGCATAATCACACCTATGATAAGATGCAATAACATATTCATGGGATCTATATTGAAATTCAAAGTGTCTAAAATTCTGTTTAGAGCAATGATACGTCTCCGACGTATCGATAATTTCTTATGTTCCATGCCACATTATTGATGATATCTACATGTTTTATACACATTATATGTCGTATTTATGCATTTTCCGGCACTAACCTATTAACGAGATGCCGAAGAGCCGATTCTTGTTTTCTGCTGTTTTTGGTTTCAGAAATCCTACAAAGGAAATATTCTCGGAATTGGACGAAATCAACGCCCAGGGTCCTATTTTTGCACGAAGCTTCCAGAAGACCGAGGGGGAAAGGAAGTGGGGCCATGATACGTCTCCGACGTATCGATAATTTCTTATGTTCCATGCCACATTATTGATGATATCTACATGTTTTATGCACACTTTATGTCTTATTCGTGCATTTTCTGGAACTAACCTATTAACAAGATGCCGAAGTGCCAGTTCTTGTTTTCTGCTGTTTTTGGTTTCAGAAATCCTAGTAACGAAATATTCTCGGAATTGGACGAAATCAACGCCCAGGTTCCTATTTTGCCCGGAAGCATCCAGAACACCCGAGAGTCGCCAGAGTGGACCCACAGGGGGGCCAGATGATAGGCCGGCGCGGCCCAGGCCCTGGCCGCGCCGCCTTATGGTGTCATCGCCCCTTCGACCTTCTGACGCCGCCTCTTCGCCTATTTAAGCCCCCTCGACCTAAAACCTCGAGACGAAAAAGCCACGGTACGAGAAACCTTCCAGAGCCGCCGCCATCGCGAAGCCAAGATCTGGGGGACAGGAGTCTCTGTTCCGGCACGCCGCCGGGACGGGGAAGTGCCCCCGAAGGCTCCTCCATCGACACCACCGCCATCTCCATCAACGCTTGCTGTCTCCTATGAGGAGGGAGTAGTTCTCCATCGAGGCTCGGGGCTGTACCGGTAGCTATGAGGTTCATCTCTCTCCTATGTACTTCAATACAATAATCTCATGAGCTGCCTTACATGATTGAGATTCATATGATGATGCTTGTAATCTAGATGTCATTATGCTAGTCAAGTGGGTTTTACTTATGTGATCTCCGGAGACTCCTTGTCCCACGTGTGTAAAGGTGACAGTGTGTGCATCGTGTGGGTCTCTTAGGCTATATTTCACAGAATACTTATTCACTGTTATGAATGGCGTAATGAAGTGCTTATTTATATCTCTTTATGATTGCAATGTGTTTTGTATCACAATTTATCTATGTGCTACTCTAGTGATGTTATTAAAGTAGTTTTATTCCTCCTGCACGGTGTAATGGTGACAGTGTGTGCATCCGTGTTAGTACTTGGCGTAGGCTATGATTGTGATCTCTTGTAGATTATGAAGTTAACTATTGCTATGATAGTATTGATGTGATCTATTCCTCCTACATGGTGTGAAGGTGACGAGTGTGCATGCTATGTTAGTACTTGGTTTAGTCGTGTTGATCTTTCATGCACTCTAAGGTTATTTAAATATGAACATTGAATTGTGGAGCTTGTTAACTCCGGCATTGAGGGTTCGTGTAATCCTACGCAATGTGTTCATCATCCAACAAGAGAGTGTAGAGTATGCATTTATCTATTCTGTTATGTGATCAATGTTGAGAGTGTCCACTAGTGAAAGTCTAATCCCTAGGCCTTGTTCCTAAATACCTATCGCTGCTTGTTTACTTGTTTTATTGCGTTACTACTGCCGCGTTACTACTGCTTGTTTACTTGTCCCGGGCAAAGCACTTTTCCGGTGCCGTTGCCACTGCTCATACTTATTCATACCACCTGTATTTCACTATCTCTTCGCCGAACTAGTGCACCTATTAGGTGTGTTGGGGACACAAGAGACTTCTTGCTTTGTGGTTGCGGGGTTGCATGAGAGGGATATCTTTGACCTCTTCCTCCCCGAGTTCGATAAACCTTGGGTGATCCACTTAAGGGAAACTTGCTGCTGTTCTACAAACCTCCTGCTCTTGGAGGCCCAACACTGTCTACAAGAATAGAAGCACCCGTAGACATCGGGCCACGAGGCGCCGCCACAACAGGGCGGCGCGGCCCGGCCCTTGGCCGCGCGGCCCTGGCGTGTGGGGCCCTCGTGTGGCCCCCGCGTTGCCCTTCCGCCTACTTAAAGCCTTCGTCGCGAAACCCCCGGTACCGAGAGCCACGATGCGGAAAACCTTGCGAGACGTCGCCGCCGCCAATCCCATCTCGGGGGATTCTGGAGATCACCTCCGGCACCCTGCCGGAGAGGGGAATCATCTCCCGGAGGACTCTTCACCGCCATGGTCGCCTCCGGAGTGATGAGTGAGTAGTTCACCCCTGGACTATGGGTCCATAGCAGTAGCTAGATGGTTGTCTTCTCCTCATGTTCTTCATTGTCGGATCTTGTGAGCTGCCTAATGATACGTCTCTGACGTATCGATAATTTCTTATGTTCCATGCCATATTATTGATGATACCTACATGTTTTATGCACACTTTATGTCATATTCGTGCATTTTCTGGAACTAACCTATTAACAAGATGCCGAAGAGCTGATGGCGTGTATTTCACACGTTCGTTGGGCAACCCCAAGAGGAAGGTATGACGCGCACAGCAGCAAGTTTTCCCTCAGAAAGAAACCAAGGTTTATCGAACCAGGAGGAGCCAAGAAGCACGTTGAAGGTTGATGGCGGCGGGATGTAGTGCGGCGCAACACCAGAGATTCCGGCGCCAACGTGGAACCTGCACAACACAACCAAAGTACTTTGCCCCAACGAAACGGTGAGGTTGTCAATCTCACCGGCTTGCTGTAACAAAGGATTAACCGTATTGTGTGGAAGATGATTGTTTGCGAGAAAATAGTAAAAACAAGTATTGCAGCAGATTTCTATTTCAGTATTAAAGAATGGACCGGGGTCCACGGTTCACTAGAGGTGTCTCTCCCATAAGATAAAAGCATGTTGGGTGAACAAATTACGATCGGGCAATTGACAAATAGAGAGGGCATAACAATGCACATACATGACATGATAAGTATAGTGAGATTTAATTGGGCATTACGACAAAGTACATAGACCGCCATCCAAGCTGCATCTATGCCTAAAAAGTCCACCTTCGAGGTTATCATCCGAACCCCCTCCGGTATTAAGTTGCAAAGCAACGGACAATTGCATTAAGTATGGTGCGTAATGTAATCAACAACTACATCCTCGGACATAGCGCCAATGTTTTATCCCTAGTGGCAACGACACAACACAACCTTAGAACTTTACGTCACTTGTCCCAGGTGTCAATGCGGGCATGAACCCACTATCGAGCATAAATACTCCCTCTTGGAGTTAAAAGCAAAAACTTGGCAGAGCCTCTACTAGTAACGGAGAGCATGCAAGATCATAAACAACACATATGTAATAACTTGATAATTAACATGACATGGTATTCTCTATCCATCGGATCCCGACAAACACAACATATAGAATTACGGATAGATGATCTTGATCATGTTAGGCAGCTCACAAGATCCAACAATGAAGCACAATGAGGAGAAGACAACCATCTAGCTACTGCTATGGACCCATAGTCCAGGGGTGAACTACTCACTCATCACTCCGGAGGCGACCATGGCGGTGTAGAGTCCTCCGGGAGATGAATCCCCTCTCCGGCAGGGTGCCGGAGGAGATCTCCGGAATCCCCCGAGATGGGATCGGCGGCGGCGTCTCGATAAGGTTTTCCGTATCGTGGTTTTTCGCATCAGGGGTTTCGCGACGGAGGCTTTAAGTAGGCGGAAGGGCAGAGTCGGGGGCCTGACGAGGGCCCACACCATAGGGCGGCGCGGGCCCCTCCTTGGCCGCGCCGCCTTGTGGTGTCGCCACCTCGTGGCCCCACTTCGTATGCTCTTCGGTCTTCTGGAAGCTCCATGGAAAAATAGGCCCCTGGGTCTTCGTTTCATCCAATTCCGAGAATATTTCGTTACTAGGATTTCTAAAACCAAAAACAGCAGAAAACAGGAGCTGGCACTTCGGCATCTTGTTAATAGGTTAGTTCCAGAAAATGCACGAATATGACATAAAGTGTGCATAAAACATGTAGGTATCATCAATAATATGGCATAGAACATAAGAAATTATCGATACGTCGGAGACGTATCAAGCATCCCCAAGCTTAGTTACGCTCGTCCCGAGCGGAGTAAAACGATAACAAAGATAATTTCGAAGTGATATGCCATCATAACCTTGATCATACTATTTGTAAACATATGTAGTGGATGCAGCGATCAAAACAATGGTAATGATATGAGTAAACAAGTGAATCATAAAGCAAAGACTTTTCATGAATAGTACTTCAAGACAAGTATTAATAAGTCTTGCATAAGAGTTAACTCATAAAGCAACAAATCAAAGTAAAGGTATTGAAGCAACACAAAGGAAGATTAAGTTTCAGCGGTTGCTTTCAACTTGTAACATGTATATCTCATGGATAATAGTCAACATAGAGTAATATAACAAGTACAATATGCAAGTATGTAGGAATCAATGCACAGTTCACACAAGTGTTTGCTTCTTGAGGTGGAGAGAGATAGGTGAACTGACTCAACATAAAAGTAAAAAGAATGGTCCTTCAAAGAGAAAAGCATCGATTGCTATATTTGTGCTAGAGCTTTTATTTTGAAAACATGAAACAATTTTGTCAACGGTAGTAATAAACCATATGAGTTATGTACATTATATCTTACAAGTTGCAAGTCTCATGCATAGTATACTAATAGTGCCCGCACCTTGTCCTAATTAGCTTGGACTACCGGATCTTTGCAATGCACATGTTTTAACCAAGTGTCACAATGGGGTACCTCCATGCCGCTTTGTACAAAGGTCTAAGGAGAAAGCTCGCATTTTGGATTTCTCGCTTTTGATTATTCTCAACTTAGACATCCATACCGGGACAACATGGACAACGAGATAATGGACTCCTCTTTAATGCATAAGCATGTGGCAACAATTATTATTCTCATATGAGATTGAGGATATATGTCCAAAACTGAAACTTCCACCATGAATCATGGCTTTAGTTAGCGGCCCAATGTTCTTCTCTAACAATATGCATGCTCCAACCATAAAGGTGGTAGATCTCTCTTACTTCGAGACAAGACGGACATGCATAGCAACTCACATGATATTCAACAAGGAATAGTTGATGGCGTCCCCGAAGCATGGTTATCGCACAACAAGCAACTTAATAAGAGATAAAGTGCATAAGTACATATTCAATACCACAATAGTTTTTAAGCTATTTGTCCCATGAGCTATATATTGCAAAGGTGAATGATGGAATTTTAAAGGTAGCACTCAAGCAATTTACTTTGGAATGGCGGATAAATACCATGTAGTAGGTAGGTATGGTGGACACAAATGGCATAGTGGTTGGCTCAAGTATTTGGGATGCATGAGAAGTATTCCCTCTCGATACAAGGTTTAGGCTAGCAAGGTTATTTGAAACAAACACAAGGATGAACGGTACAGCAAAACTCACATAAAAGACATATGGTAAACATTATAAGACTCTATACCGTCTTCCTTGTTGTTCAAAACTCAATACTAGATGTTATCTAGACTCTAGAGAAACCAAATATGCAAACCAAATTAGCAAGCTCTAAGTATTTCTTCATTAATGGGTGCAAAGTATATGATGCAAGAGCTTAAACATGAGCACAACAATTGCCAAGTATCAAATTATCCAAGACATTTTAGAGTTACTACATGTAGTATTTTCCAATTCCAACCATATAACAATTTAACGAAGATGAAACTTCGCCATGAATACTATGAGTAGAGCCTAAGGACATATTTGTCCATATGCTACGAGAGGAGCGTGTCTCTCTCCCATAAAGTGAATGCTAGGATCCATTTTATTCAAACAAAACAAAAAACAAAAACAAACCGACGCTCCAAGCAAAGTGCATAAGATGTGACGGAATAAAAATATAGTTTCGGGGAGGAACCTGATAATGTTGTCGATGAAGAAGGGGATGCCTTGGGCATCCCCAAGCTTAGACGCTTGAGTCTTCTTAGAATATGCAGGGGTGAACCACCGGGGCATCCCCAAGCTTAGAGCTTTCACTCTCCTTGATCATATTGCATCATACTCCTCTCTTGATCCTTGAAAACTTCCTCCACACTAAACTCGAAACAACTCATTAGAGGGTTAGTGCATAATAAAAATTCACATGTTCAGAGGTGACACAATCATTCTTAACACTTCTGGACATTGCATAAAGCTACTGGACATTAATGGATCAAAGAAATTCATCCAACATAGCAAAAGAGGCAATGCAAAATAAAAGGCAGAATCTGTCAAAACAGAACAGTCCGTAAAGATGGATTTTATTAGGCCACCAGACTTGCTCAAATGAAAATGCTCAAATTGAATGAAAGGTTGCGTACATATCTGAGGATCATGCACGTAAATTGGCTTAATTTTCTGAGCTACCTACAGGGAGGTAGACCCAGATTCGTGACGAGCAAAGAAATGCTGGAACTGCGCAGTAATCCAAATCTAGTACTTACTTTACTATCAAAGACTTTACTTGGCACAACAAAACATAAAACTAAGATAAGGAGAGGTTGCTACAGTAGTAAACAACTTCCAAGACACAAATATAAAACAAAAATACTGGAGTAAAAACATGGGTTGTCTCCCATAAGCGCTTTTCTTTAACGCCTTTCGGCTAGGCGCGAAAGTGTATATCAAGTAACATCAAGAGACGAAGCATCAACATCATAATTTGTTCTAATGATAGAATCATAAGGTAACTTCATTCTCTTTCTAGGGAAGTGTTCCATACCTTTCTTGAGAAGAAATTGATATTTAATATTACCTTCCTTCATATCAATAGTGGCACCAACGGTTCGAAGAAAAGGTCTTCCCAATATAATGGGGCAAGATGCATTGCATTCAATATCCAAGACAACAAAATCAACGGGGACAAGGTTATTGTTAACCATAATATGAACATTATCAACTTTCCCCAAAGGTTTCTTTTTAGCATTATCGGCGAGATTAACATCCAAATAACAGTTTTTCAATGGTGGCAAGTCAAGCATATCATAGACTTTTTTAGGCATAACAGAAATACTTGCACCAAGATCACATAAAGCATTACAATCAAAATCTTTGACTCTCATTTTAATGATGGGCTCCCAACCATCCTCTAGCTTTCTAGGAATAGAAGTTTCAAGTTTTAGTTTCTCTTCTCTAGCTTTTATGAGAGCATTTGTAATATGTTTTGTGAAAGCCAAGTTTATAGCGCTAGCATTGGGACTCTTAGCAAGTTTTTGCAAGAACTTTATAACTTCAGAGATGTGGCAATCATCAAAATCTAAATCATTACAATCTAAAGCAATGGGATTATCATCCCCAAGGTTGGAAAAAATTTCAGCGGTTTATCACAAGCGGTTTCAGCGGTTTTAGCGGTTTCGGGTAATTTTGCGCGCTTTGCACTAGGAGTAGAAGCATTGCCAACACCAATTATTTTACCATTGATAGTAGGAGGTGCAGCAACATGTGAATCATTAGCATTGCTAGTGGTGGTAATAGTCCAAACTTTAGCTACATTTTTCTCTTTAGCTAGTTTTTCATTTTCTTCTCTATCCCACCTAGCACGCAGTTCAGCCATTAATCTTATATTCTCATTAATTCTAACTTGGATGGCATTTGCTGTAGTAACAATTTTATTTTCAATATCCCTATTAGGCATAACTTTCGATTTCAAAAGATCAACATCGGAGGCAAGACTATCAACTCTAGAAACAAGAATATCAATTTTATTGAGCTTTTCCTCAACAGATTTGTTAAAGGCAGTTTGTGTACTAATAAATTCTTTAAGCATGGCTTCAAGTCCAGGGGGTGTATTCCTATTATTGTTGTAAGAATTCCCATAAGAATTAGCATAACCGTTACCATTATTATAAGGATATGGCCTATAGTTATTACTAGAATTGTTCAGATAAGCATTGTTGTTGAAATTATTATTTTTAATGAAGTTTACATCAACATGTTCTTCTTGGGCAACCAATGAAGCTAATGGAACATTATTAGGATCAACATTAGTCCTATCATTCGCAAGCATAGACATAATAGCATCAACCTTATCATTCAAGGAAGAGGATTCTTCAATAGAATTTACCTTCTTACCTTGTGGAGCTCTTTCCGTGTGCCATTCGGAGTAATTAATCATCATATTATCAAGAAGCTTTGTTGCTTCACCAAGAGTGATGGACATAAAGGTACCTCCAGCAGCTGAATCCAATAAATTCCGCGAAGAAAAATTTAGTCCTGCATAGAAGGTTTGGATGATCATCCAAGTAGTCAGTCCATGGGTTGGGCAATTTTTAACCGAGAGATTTCATTCTTTCCCAAGCTTGAGCAACATGTTCATTATCCAATTGTTTAAAATTCATTATGCTACTCCTCAAAGATATAATTTTAGCAGGGGATAATATCTACCAATAAAAGCATCCTTGCATTTAGTCCATGAATCAATACTATTCTTAGGCGAGAGATAGCAACCAATCTTTAGCTCTTCCTCTTAATGAGAAAGGAAACAATTTTAATTTTATAATGTCACCATCTACATCTTTATACTTTTGCATTTCACATAGTTCAACAAAATTATTGAGATGGGCAGCGACATCATCGGAACTAACACCGAGAAAATTGCTCTCGCATAACAAGATTAAGTAAAGCGGGTTTAATTTCAAAGAATTCTATTGTAGTAGCAGAGTGGAGCAATAGGTGTGCATAGGAAATCATTATTATTTGTGCTAGTGAAGTCACACAACTTAGTATTTTCGGGGTTGGCCATTTTAGCAGTAGTAAATAAAGCAAACTAGATAAAGTAAATGCAAGTA
>NC_061508.1:141876583-141891643 GCF_022539505.1 Lolium rigidum | reverse complement strand
TCGATTTAATACTGGCGCGCGAGCGCCAGCTAGGGTCACCCCATGATCAATGCCTTTTCCGACTCACAATCTATCAACACAATTTTTCTACCACCGGGGTAGAAAAATAATATGGGGGCCTTTTCTTAGGGAATCTCCCGCGGGAGATAGCACCATCTGCTCTTTCCACACGGCCTACGTCAGCGCCTTGGACTCCTCGATGGCAAGAGCAAAGGTTGCGGCCTCGTCGTAGACCTACGGCACCCGCGCCTCCCGCTTTACCACAACGGGAGGCGCTTCATCATCCTCATCTTCATCGCCCTTCTTGTCATCGGTGGACGCGGTAAGTTCGTCGTAGTCCTCGCCGAGCTAGAAGTCACGCACCTCCCTGGTCGCCCACCGCACCTCGTGTTCCTAGACGAGGAAGGCCCTCCAAAAAACAACCCACAAGTACGCGTGGTCGTACCAGAGCGTCTACGGGAGCCAAGGGATGTGGCGGCGCATCTTGATTTCCAGTGTTAGCCCGTCAGTTGGCGCAAGTGGCACCGACACCATAGCGCGGTTGAGGTCCTAGCCGCCGGGAAGCGACACGTCCCGGTGTAGGAACGGGTCTGCTTACGCCCACCAAGCACTCCAGCACTAGCACATAGTGGCGGTTGCACTCCTGTGGATGGGGCAGCTGGCGGCGAACCGCCGCCGCAACGGCTTGCTGATGCATGTAAAATGCATACATAAACTTTGTCCTTTATCATATTGAATTTCCACATATTTGCAACATATAAGATGATAATACCATGTTTTACATTGATTTATGGAGATTTACCAATGATCCCCTTTATTTGGTTTATAACTGACCCAGCCGCCGCCTTCCTCCCCACCCAGCCGCCGCCTCCCTCCCTACCCCTCCCTGCAACGCCGCCCCTCCACCCTCCACAACCGTCCCCTCCCTCCCACTCTCCTCCCTCCCCATCCGATCTTCGCCCCGGGTCATCTCGTGCGAGGCGGCTCCGGGCGATGACCCAAACCCTAGAAAAGGCAGCTGGTCTTCCTCTTCCCGGCCGCTGCCGACGTCGGGGTTGGCGGTGGCGGCCGCGCCCGGCTGCCAAAGGCAGGGGTGGTGGTGGCACGCCCATGGAATCCCCTTCGCTCGGAGGTGGGGTCTTTCAGGGGCGGCGACGGTGGACGGCAGGTCTGGTGGTGGTGGCCTTCGGCTACATCACCTGGATCATGGTGGGGGACGCGGTGGTGTGCCGGAACTTGGCGGGGCGAGGGGCGGTAGCGGGACCGGGTGGCAAGGTACATGATAGTGAGGCGGCGGCAATGAGGCTCGGACAGGATATCCTAGCGGGCAGCAGCCGGTCGTCTCCGTGTCGTGGGCGTGTATAGCCGCTATCCCGAGGGATGCCGGCCTCCATCGGTCGAGTTGGAGGAGGAAGATGGACCATGGTTCCCAGCCATGGCGGCGGTGTGGGGGCCGTCCATTCCGGCTTTCATGGTGGTGGTCCTAGGGCTCTTCTTTCGCGAAGATGAAGACATTCCGGATGCCGATCTTTCTCCATCTAGCCGGAGTGTTGAGTTTCGGAATGCTCCGATAGCGAATGGAACGGTGCATCTTTTGCCTGCAGTTCACAGGTTTGGGTGGTATTCGATCGCGCGCACCCATGCTTTTATTCCAACCGTTTGGTTTCGGAGGGAGCGGCGTGAAGCTCTGCTCTGAGTTGACATCAAGTGACTTTTGGTCCATGGTGAAGTCAGAAGCAGAGAATATCATGAAGGCGGGATTGATGGATTAGGTAAAGAAGGTCCAAGTCTTCGCGATGTTGAGGAACTTTCTTGATGTTTCGGGATTTGCAATAGTGGTATGAAAGTGGGGGCGGTAACACAGGTGAAGTTTAGAGTCCTACTTTTCAGAGTGAAAACCCAAGGTCTGGCCTTATCTGGTTGTGTCTGGCAATGACCTTGTTGGAGGAATTGTTTTGAGAGCGGGGACTCTTCAGGGTGAAAGCCTAAGATCTTTGATCGGGCGTCGATAGCGCTGGTGCACTGTTTCCTTCTTGGAGGCATCGCTTTTGGAGAGTCTGTATTTCAGGTGTTGTCTTGGTGGTGAATGTATTTCTGTTGCTAGACCTGGGATACTGTGGTGGGACTTTTATTTCTTAGTTTTCTTTTATCTTTTTTGGCTGTGTCCATCCGTACTGCCATTAGGATGTTGCGGTTTTGCAGAGGCTGGGTGTAATTTGTATCTTTTGATATTAAGATATTCCCTTTATAAATTTTTTTGGTTTATAACTGTGCAGAACAGGAAAACCCTATTTTATGTATTTTTTACTTTCAGAAACCTATACTGGGTCAAATTGGCCTGAGATTTTTGGAACGTCAATTTTTCATCGGGAGAAGCACCCTGGGACCTGAAAGCACACCTGGATGGGCCTGAGACCCAAAAGATCCCAGGTGGCGCGCCCAAACATCTGGGGCTAGCCACCTGACCTCTTTCGGTCGTCGATCGTCCAAATCGCGTTATCTTTTCGCCCACCGACGTATTTATATGGCCCCTAAGAGTTATCGGGAGGAGAGCGCCGCAGAAAGACAGAAACACGAAAACGGAGGCAGCAGCTGAGAAGATTGGAGGGGGGAACTCCGTTGGGATCATCGCCGGAGGGATCTCCACCTTCTCCAATGTCTTCATCATCATCACCATGATCAAGGGAGAGTAGTGCATCTCTGGACTACGGGTTTGTGGTAGTAGCTTGATCTATTTCTCACATGTTCTTCATAGTTCTTAGTGCCATATGAGCCGCCTCACATTATTATAGCCATATTTGTAATAGTTATGTTGTGGATCCTTATTCTATGATATTGTGCTATGAGATCTGATCGTAGTATGTGTAGGATGTATTGATAGATGCATATTATGTACCCCGTTCTTAAGTATTTGTTCTGTGCAACATCTATGCAAAAACGTGTGTGGGGTGATGTGTGTATTAGATGGAGTAGCGTGGTTTTAGTGATTGAATAGTGACAACAAATTCATGATCTATTATGGGTTTTCCTTTTCTTTTGCTACCTCGCTAGGGATAAAGTGAATCCATGTGCTATGTTCGTCACGTGACAAAAGTGGTGATCTTGTTTGGTCAAGGTAGCATATTTGATATTCAAATATCATGTCAAAGTACTTATGGCAATACTCTGTTAATTCTTAATACAAGATTGCATGGAGTTTTCCCTTTCTTGTAGACTATCAAAGAGATGTGTTGCATCATCTCTATGTTAGGACGTGATGCCATATGAAAGTGTATCTTACTCATATTATTGTTTTACAGCCTCATATCTCATTGATGAATTATTACAACTTAAAAGAGAGAATAGTCAAGTGAACCCATGAATCCTTGTCCACTTTTTTATCATAAGAAACATCTTTATATTGTTTTTATCTTGTTTTTATTTGCTGCACTATTTTAATCCAAAAATTCAAAAATATTTACTTTTCTTATTTGTATCCAAAACACCAAAAACAATCAACCCCTTTACAATTTTTACTCAGTTACTTTATTTCATCTAGTTTTATTCACTTTATTTTTACTTGTGTTTATTTACTTACGCGAAACCTTGTGCTTGAAAACCACACGGTGGATTTGGGGACACAAGGCTTTTATTTTACTTGCAGGATTGCTAGAAAAAAGAGAGAAGAGAAAACTCTTTGCTCAGTTTCTAGAGAGTTCGATTTAAACCCTCGAGTCACCCTTGTGGAAAAAATACTCTGGTAACAAAATACTCTACACTTGGAGTCCCAACGTTATGACTTGCGTCCCATGAAACCTTCTGTGCGTGGAGGCTCCAAATTTCAAGTGCGTGGAGTTTGCGACTAGCGACGGTGGCACGACGATGATGCATGTAAAATGCATACATGAACGTACTTTGAAGGTTATTGCCACATATTACCACATACTTGCATCTTATATAATGCTACTTGCATGTTTTATATTGTTTTTGGGGATTTTCTAAACAATCCCCTCTCCTCTGGTTCTAACTCTGTCTGGCAGAAAATACCTTCTGTTAGTATTTTGAATTTCTAGGAGCTACGGGACTCAAAAAGGGCAAGGTCAGGGGCCACACTATGGAAATTTTGAGACGGACGAAATGAGCTAAAGTAGGACACCATGAGGTCAATACGATGGGAAATAGGGACTGTGACGCGCCATCCCCCAATGGGCGCGCCACCAGGTGCCTTTTCGCCCTCGTCCGTTAGATTTGCCTCAATCTCTCGCCCACGGACTTCATTTGACCTAAAACCCCTATATATATGACCCCCCTAAGGTTTCATCGAAGCTACGGCGGAGAAAATCAAAACACATAAACAAAGAGTTGGCAGGCCACCGCCGGCGAGATCGGAGGAGGGAAACGCTGCTGGAATCGCCTCCGGTGAACTCCACCCCCCTCCAGTGTGGTCATCGTCATCTCAATCACCATCTACAGCAAACTCTCCATCATTCCCCACTATAATATCTTAGCAAACATGATATATGATGCAATATATTGTTTTCCCATGATCTATTGTATCTCTATATTGATGTTTGAGTAGTGACTTGTTCTTGGCAATTGTGATATAGTTTCTTGTTGGTTGCGTAAAAGTTTATGTTATCTTTTTTTTTTTTTTTGAAAGGAATACGGTAGGGGAAGCCCCTACAGTGATTTTGTTTTTTAAATAATAAGAACCCAAATTCGCATCCCTGAGGACTTGAACCTGGGTGGCTGGGTTGTACATCCACTTCCCTAACCAAGTGAGCTAGGCTCACTTCTTAGTTTATGTTATCTTCTATGATGATCTTATTGTATTAACATATGAGTGCACACATATGTTGGGGGTGCCCAAGGTTGTCACCGTTGCATGTTGATAGGATGAGGGATAGCCGGAGTTTGACAGAAACCGAATCCCAAGGCTTAGAGATACATCTTGTATTAATTCATGGAATCAACATGTGTATTATCATAAGGACCTTAGATATAAATGCGGTGGTTGGACTCTATGTCTTAATAATTCCCTTGCTTGCTCTTAATTGGCCTTGATATCAATCAGTAGGGGTGTATTTGTTCATGTATATGGCTGCACCTATTCATGGCTCATCCTTAGAAGAAACAAGGAAAAGACTATCTTTGTGATTCATTAATTATGAAAACCAACCAAATGAAATAGTAATTTGCCAAGACACTTACTCCCTTGAGTTACTCCACTTTACTCCACTCCACCTCACTTTACTTTAATTTTCTTGCATTAGTTTTACTCTTTACATTTTTATTTCAGCACATATAGTTTTATAGTAGAAACATCTTCATACAAACAATCACACTATAGATCCTAGATTTCCATAGATGACTATATAAGTGGGTTATAGAGCTTTAGGGAATAGATAGTTTACCTTTAGCTCCACGTGGGTTCAACACTAAAATAATTATCAAATTGTACTATGGTGACCCCCTACACTTGGGGATTATCAAGATACTTTTATGGCGCCATTTGCGAGGAGCGTAATGCTAGGCTTCTATTCTTGCTTGCATTGCTAGTTTACTTTTAGTACCTTTTTAGAAAACTAAAACGCAAAAAATTAGAAAATGGAAAATATCAAAAATACTTCTATTACGAGAACAAGTATGAATATCAATGACATCTTATTTATGTAATTGACTGCTTTTGAGATTGCTAAGAAATATAGAAAATTAATAGAAGGGACAAGATTAGAACATTTTTAGAACTCTAAATTCTATTTCTATTGAGTTGATTGACTATTATGATGATAAAAATTGTTGCTTGATGCATGTAGTTGACACGTCCGTTGGGAACCCCAAGAGGAAGGTGTGATGCGCACAGTAGCAAGTTTCCCTCAGTAAGAAACCAAGGTTTAATCGAACCAGTAGGAGTCAAGAAGCACGTTGAAGGTTGATGGCGGCGAGATGTAGTGCGGCGCAACACCAGGGATTCCGGCGCCAACGTGGAACCCGCACAACACAACCAAAGTACTTTGCCCCAACGAAACAGCTGAGGTTGTCAATCTCACCGGCTTGCTGTAACAAAGGATTAGATGTATAGTGTGGATGATGATTGTTTGCAGTAAAACAAGAGAACAAGTATTGCAAGAGATTGTATTCGATGTAAAAGAATGGACCGGGGTCCACAGCTCACTAGAGGTGTCTCTCCCATAAGATAAATAGCATGTTGGGTGAACAAATTACAGTCGGGCAATTGACAAATAGAGAGGGCATAACAATGCACATACATGACATGATGAATATTGCGAGATTTAATTGGGCATTACGACAAAGTACATAGACCGCTATCCAGCATGCATCTATGCCTAAAAAGTCCACCTTCAGGTTATCATCCGAACCCCTTCCAGTATTAAGTTGCAAAACAACAAACAATTGCATTAAGTATGGTGCGTAATGTAATCAATAACTACATCCTCGGACATAGCATCAATGTTTTATCCCTAGTGGCAACAAGACATCCATAACCTTAGAGGTTTCTGTCACTCCCCGCATTCACGGAGACATGAACCCACTATCGAGCATAAATACTCCCTCTTGGAGTTAAGAGTAAAAACTTGGCCGCAGCCTCTACTAATAACGGAGAGCATGCAAGATCATAAACAACACATAGGTAATAGATTGATAATCAACATAACATAGTATTCTCTATCCATCGGATCCCGACAAACACAACATATAGTATTACAGATAGATGATCTTGATCATGTTAGGTGATGGCGTGTATTTCACACGTTCGTTGGGGAACCCCAAGAGGAAGGTATGATGCGCACAGCAGCAAGCTTTCCCTCGGAAAGAAACCAAGGTTTATCGAACCAGGAGGAGCCAAGAAGCACGTTGAAGGTTGATGGCGGCGGGATGTAGTGCGGCGCAACACCAGGGATTCCGGCGCCAACGTGGAACCCGCACAACACAACCAAAGTACTTTTCCCCAACGAAACAAGTTGAGGTTGTCAATCTCACCGGCTTGCTGTAACAAAGGATTAACCGTATTGTGTGGAAGATGATTGTTTGCAGAGAAAACAGTAAAAACAAGTATTGCAAGCAGATTTGTATTTCAAGTATAAAAGAATGGACCGGGGTCCACAGCTCACTAGAGGTGTCTCTCCCATAAGATAAAAGCATGTTGGGTGAACAAATTACAGTCGGGCAATTGACAAATAGAGAGGGCATAACAATGCACATACATGTCATGATAAGTACAGGGAGATTTAATTGGGCATTACGACAAAGTACATAGACCGCCATCCAACCGCATCTATGCCTAAAAAGTCCACCTTCAGAGTTATCGTCCGAACCCCTCCAAGCATTAAGTTGCAAAGCAACATGACAATTGCATTAAGTATGGTGCATAATGTAATCAACAACTACATCCTCTGGACATAGCGCCAATGTTTTATCCCTAGTGGCAACAGCACAACACAGCCTTAGAACTTTCTGTCACTGTCCCAGGTGTCAATGCATGCATGAACCCACTATCGAGCATAAATACTCCCTCTTGGAGTTACTAGCATCAACTTGGCCAGAGCCTCTACTAATAACGGAGAGCATGCAAGATCATAAACAACACATATGCAATAACTTGATAATTAACATAACATGGTATTCTCTATCCATCGGATCCCGACAAACACAACATAGAGTATTACGTATAGATGATCTTGATCATGTTAGGCAGCTCACAAGATCCAACAATGAAGCACAATGAGGAGAAGACAACCATCTAGCTATCGCTATGGACCCATAGTCCATGGGTGAACTACTCACTCATCACTCCGGAGGCGACCATGGCGGTGTAGTGTCCTCCGGGAGATGAATCCCCTCCCGGCAGGGTGCCGGAGGAGATCTCCGTAATCCCCCGAGATGGGATTGGCGGCGGCGGCGTCTCCGGAAGGTTTTCCGTATCGTGGTTTTTCCGCATCGGGGTTTCGCGACGGAGGCTTTAAGTAGGCGGAAGGGCAACGTGGGGGCCACACGAGGGCCCCACACCACAGGTCGGCGCGGCCAAGGCCCGGGCCGCACCGCCCTATGGTGGCGGCCCCTCGTGGCCCCACTTCGACTCCTCTTCGGTCTTCGTGAAGCTTCGTGGCAAAATAGGACCCCGGGTTTTGATTTCGTCCAATTTCGAGAATATTTCGTTACTAGGATTTCTGAAACCAAAAACAGCAGAAAACAAAGAATCGGCTCTTCGGCATCTTGTTAATAGGTTAGTTCCGTAAAATGCACGAATATGACATAAAGTGTGCATAAAACATGTAGGTATCATCAATAATATGGCATGGAACATAAGAAATTATCGATACGTCGGAGACGTATCAGCATCCCCAAGCTTAGTTCTCGCTCGTCCCGAGCAGGTAAAACGATAACAAAGATAATTTCTGAAGTGACATGCCATCATAACCTTGATCATACTATTTGTAAACATATGTAATGAATGCAGCGATCAAAACAATGGTAATGACATGAGTAAACAAGTGAATCATAAAGCAAAAACTTTTCATGAATAGTACTTCCAGACAAGCATCAATAAGTCTTGCATAAGAGTTAACTCATAAAGCAATAAATCAAAGTAAAGGTATTGAAGCAACACAAAGGAAGATTAAGTTTCAGCGGTCGCTTTCAACTTGTAACATGTATATCTCATGGATAATTGTCAACATAGAGTAATATAACAAGTGCAATATGCAAGTATGTAGGAATCAATGCACAGCTCACACAAGTGTTTGCTTCTTGAGGTGGAGAGAGATAGGTGAACTCGACTCAACATAAAAGTAAAGAGAATGGTCCTTCAAAGAGGAAAGCATCGATTGCTATATTTGTGCTAGAGCTTTTATTTTGAAAACATGAAACAATTTTGTCAACGGTAGTAATAAAGCATATGAGTTATGAAAGTTATATCTTACAAGTTGCAAGCCTCATGCATAGTATACTAATAGTGCCCGCACCTTGTCCTAATTAGCTTGGACTACCGGATCATCGCAATACACATGTTTTAACCAAGTGTCACAATGGGGTACCTCCATGCCGCCCGTACAAAGGTCTAAGGAGAAAGCTCGCATTTTGGATTCCTCGCTTTTGATTATTCTCCACTTAGACATCCATACCGGACAACATGGACAACAGATAATGGACTCCTCTTTAATGCATAAGCATGTGGCAACAATTATTATTCTCATATGAGATTGAGGATATGTGTCCAAAACTGAAACTTCCACCATGAATCATGGCTTTAGTTAGCGGCCCAATGCTCTTCTCTTACAATATGTATGCTCCAACCATTAAGGTGGTAGATCTCTCTTACTTCAGACAAGACGGACATGCATAGCAACTCACATGATATTCAACAAAGAATAGTTGATGGCGTCCCCGTAAGCATGGTTATCGCACAACAAGCAACTTAATAAGAGATAAAGTGCATAAGTACATATTCAATACCACAATAGTTTTTAAGCTATTTGTCCCATGAGCTATATATTGCAAAGGTGAATGATGGAATTTTAAAGGTAGCACTCAAGCAATTTACTTTGTAATGGCGGTAAATACCATGTAGTAGGTAGGTATGGTGGACACAAATGGCATAGTGGTTGGCTCAAGGATTTTGGATGCATGAGAAGTATTCCCTCTCGATACAAGGTTTAGGCTAGCAAGGTTATTTGAAACAAACACGAGGATGAACGGTACAGCAAAACTCACATAAAAGACATATTGTAAACATTATAAGATTATACACCGTCTTCCTTGTTGTTCAAAACTCAATACTAGATATTATCTAGACTCTAGAGAAACCAAATATGCAAACCAAATTAGCAAGCTCTAAGTGTTTCTTCATTAATGGGTGCAAAGTATATGATGCAAGAGCTTAAACATGAGCACAAAAATTGCCAAGTATCAAATTATCCAAGACATTTTAGAATTACTACATGTAGTATTTTCCAATTCCAACCATATAACAAATTAACGAAGAAGAAACTTCGCCATGAATACTATGAGTAGAGCCTAAGAACATACTTGTCCATATGCTACAGCGGAGCGTGTCTCTCTCCCACAAAGTGAATGCTAGGATCCATTTTATTCAAACAAAACAAAAACAAACCGACGCTCCAAGCAAAGTGCATAAGATGTGACGGAATAAAAATATAGTTTCAGGGGAGGAACCTCGATAATGTTGTCGATGAAGAAGGGGATGCCTTGGGCATCCCCAAGCTTAGACGCTTGAGTCTTCTTAAAATATGCAGGGGTGAACCACCGGGGCATCCCCAAGCTTAGAGCTTTCACTCTCCTTGATCATATTGTATCATACTCCTCTCTTGATCCTTGAAAACTTCCTTCACACCAAACTCGAAACAACTCATTAGAGGGTTAGTGCACAATAAAAATTAACATGTTCAGAGGTGACACAATCATTCTTAACACTTCTGGACATTGCATAAAGCTACTGGACATTAATGTATCAAAGAAATTCATCCAACATAGCAAAAGAGGCAATGCGAAATAAAAGGCAGAATCTGTCAAAACAGAACAGTCCGTAAAGATGGATTTTATTAGGCCACCAGACTTGCTCAAATGAAAATGCCCAAATTGAATGAAAGTTGCGTACATATCTGAGGATCACTCATGTAAATTGGCTTAATTTTCTGAGTAACCTACAGAGAATTAGGCCCAGATTCGTGACAGCAAAGAAATCTGTTTCTGCGCAGTAATCCAAATCTAGTATTTACTTTACTATCAAAGACTTTACTTGGCACAACAAAACATAAAACTAAGATAAGGAGAGGTTGCTACAGTAGTAAACAACTTCCAAGACTCAAATATAAAATAAAAATACTGTAGCAAAATAACACATGGGTTATCTCCCAAGAAGTTCTTTCTTTATAGCCATTAAGATGGGCTCAGCAGTTTTAATGATGCACTCGCAAGAAATAGTATTTGAAGCAAAAGAGAGCATCAAGAGGCAAATTCAAAACACATTTAAGTCTAAAATGCTTCCTATGCATAGGAATCTTGTAAATAAACAAGTTCATGAAGAGCAAAGTAACAAGCATAGGAAGATAAAACAAGTGTAGCTTCAAAAATTTCAGCACATAGAGAGGTGTTTTAGTAACATGAAAATTTCTACAACAATATTTTCCTCTCTCATAATAATTTTCAGTAGCATCATGAGCAAACTCAACAATGTAACTATCACAATAAGCATTCTTATCATGAGTCTCATGCATAAAATTATTACTCTCCACGTAAGCATAATCAATTTTATTAGTTGTAGTGGGAGCAAATTCAACAAAGTGGCTATCATCATATATAAGAGGCATATTGTAATCATAAAAGAAAATTTTCTCCTCAATGCTTGGGGGACTAAAAAGATCATGCTCATCGAGCCAGCTTCCCCAAGCTTAGAATTTTCCATAGCATTAGCAACAATGGTGTTCAAAGCATCCATAGTAATAACATTCCCATTAGCATGCATATAAAGTTCCATGGGTTTTTTAATTCTCTCTTCAAACACATCATGTCCTAATTCAAGATAAAGTTCATAAAGATTTCTCATATTTTTGTTGTTTTCCATTATGCTTAACTAGTGAAATAAAAACATGCATGATATTAAGTAAAGTAAAACAAGTAACTAATTTTTTTGTGTTTTGATATAATGCAGCAAACAAAGTAGTAAATAAAATAAAGCAAGACAAAAACAAAGTAAAGAGATTGAGAAGTGGAGACTCCCTTGCAGCGTGTCTTGATCTCCCAGCAACGGCGCTGTAAAATATGCTTGATGGCGTGTATTTCACACGTTCGTTGGGGAACCCCAAGAGGAAGGTATGATGCGCACAGCAGCAAGTTTTCCCTCGTAAAGAAACCAAGGTTTATCGAACCAGGAGGAGCCAAGAAGCACGTTGAAGGTTGATGGCGGCGGGATGTAGTGCGGCGCAACACCAGGGATTCCGGCGCCAACGTGGAACCTGCACAACACAACCAAAGTACTTTGCCCCAACGAAACAAGTGAGGTTGTCAATCTCACCGGCTTGCTGTAACAAAGGATTAACCGTATTGTGTGGAAGATGATTGTTTGCAGAGAAAACAAGAAAAACAAGTATTGCAAGCAGATTTGTATTTCAAGATAAAAGAATGGACCGGGGTCCACAGCTCACTAGAGGTGTCTCTCCCATAAGATAAAAGCATGTTGGGTGAACAAATTACAGTCGGGCAATTGACAAATAGAGAGGGCATAACAATGCACATACATGTCATGATAAGTACAGTGAGATTTAATTGGGCATTACGACAAAGTACATAGACCGCCATCCAACCGCATCTATGCCTAAAAAGTCCACCTTCAGAGTTATCGTCCGAACCCCTCCAGCATTAAGTTGCAAAGCAACGCACAATTGCATTAAGTATGGTGCGTAATGTAATCAACAACTACATCCTCGGACATAGCGCCAATGTTTTATCCCTAGTGGCAACAAGACAACACAACCTTAGAACTTTCGTCACCGTCCTAGTGTCAATGCAGCATGAACCCACTATCGAGCATAAATACTCCCTCTTGGAGTTACTAGCATCAACTTGGCCGGAGCCTCTACTAATAACGGAGAGCATGCAAGATCATAAACAACACATATGCAATAACTTGATAATTAACATAACATGGTATTCTCTATCCATCGGATCCCGACAAACACAACATAGAGTATTACAGATAGATGATCTTGATCATGTTAGGCAGCTCACAAGATCCAACAATGAAGCACAATGAGGAGAAGACAACCATCTAGCTACCGCTATGGACCCATAGTCCAGGGGTGAACTACTCACTCATCACTCCGGAGGCGACCATGGCGGTGTAGAGTCCTCCGGGAGATGAATCCCCTCTCCGGCAGGGTGCCGGAGGAGATCTCCGTAATCCCCCGAGATGGGATTGGCGGCGGCGGCGTCTCCGGAAGGTTTTCCGTATCGTGGTTTTTCCGCATCGTGGGTTTCGCGACGGAGGCTTTAAGTAGGCGGAAGGGCAACGTGGGGGGCCACACGAGGGCCCCACACCACAGGTCGGCGCGGCCAAGGCCTGGGCCGCGCCGCCCTATGGTGGCGGCCCCTCGTGGCCCCACTTCGACTCCTCTTCGGTCTTCGGGAAGCTTCGTGGCAAAATAGGACCCTGGGTTTTGATTTCGTCCAATTCTGAGAATATTTCGTTACTAGGATTTCTGAAACCAAAAACAGCAGAAAACAAAGAATCGGCTTTTGATACGTCTCCGACGTATCGATAATTTCTTATGTTCTATGCCATATTATTGATGATACCTACATGTTTTATGCACACTTTATGTCATATTCGTGCATTTTCTCGGAACTAACCTATTAACAAGATGCCGAAGTGCCGCTCTCGTTTTCGCTGTTTTTGGTTTCAGTAAATCCTAGTAACGAAATATTCTCGGAATTGGACGAAACGAAGACCCAGGGGCCTATTTTTCCACGGAGCTTCCAGAAGACCGAAGAGCATACGAAGTGGGGCCACGAGGTGGCGACACCACAAGGCGGCGCGGCCAAGGAGGGGCCCGCGCCGCCCTATGGTGTGGGCCCCTCGTCAGGCCCCCGACTCGCCCTTCCGGCTAATTAAAGCCTCCGTCGCGAAACCCCTGATGCGAAAAACCACGATAAGGAAAACCTTACCGAGACGCCGCCGCCGCCGATCCCATCTCGGGGATTCTCGGAGATCTCCTCCGGCACCCTCGCCGGAGAGGGGATTCATCTCCCGGAGGACTCTACACCGCCATGGTCGCCTCCGGGAGTGATGAGTGAGTAGTTCACCCCCGGACTATGGGTCCATAGCAGTAGCTAGATGGTTGTCTTCTCCTCATTGTGCTTCATTGTTGGATCTTGTGAGCTGCCTAACATGATCAAGATCATCTATCCGTAATTCTATATGTTGTGTTTGTCGGGATCCGATGGATAGAGAATACCATGTCATGTTAATTATCAAGTTATTACATATGTGTTGTTTATGATCTTGCATGCTCTCCGTTACTAGTAGAGGCTCTGGCCAAGTTTTTGCTTTTAACTCCAAGAGGGAGTATTTATGCTCGATAGTGGGTTCATGCCCGCATTGACACTCGGGACAGTGACGTAAAGTTCTAAGGTTGTGTTGTGCTGTTGCCACTAGGGATAAAACATTGGCGCTATGTCCGAGGATGTAGTTGTTGATTACATTACGCACCATACTTAATGTAATTGTCTGTTGCTTTGCAACTTAATACTGGAGGGGTTCGGATGATAACCCGAAGGTGGACTTTTTAGGCATAGATGCAGCTTGGATGGCGGTCTATGTACTTTGTCGTAATGCCCAATTAAATCTCACTATACTTATCATGACATGTATGTGCATTGTTATGCCCTCTATTTGTCAATTGCCCGACCGTAATTTGTTCACCCAACATGCTTTTATCTTATGGGAGAGACACCTCTAGTGAACTGTGGACCCCGGTCCATTCTTTTATACCAAATACAAATCTGTCGCAATACTTGTTTTTACTATTTTCTCTCGCAAACAATCATCTTCCACACAATACGGTTAATCCTTTGTTACAGCAAGCCGGTGAGATTGACAACCTCACCGTTTCGTTGGGGCAAAGTACTTTGGTTGTGTTGTGCAGGTTCCACGTTGGCGCCGGAATCTCTGGTGTTGCGCCCGCACTACATCCCGCCGCCATCAACCTTCAACGTGCTTCTTGGCTCCTCCTGGTTCGATAAACCTTGGTTTCTTTCTGAGGGAAAACTTGCTGCTGTGCGCATCATACCTTCCTCTTGGGGTTGCCCAACGAACGTGTGAAATACACGCCATCAAGCTCTTTTTCCGGGCGCTGCTGCCGGGGAGATCAAGACACGCCTGCAAGGGGAGTCTCCACTTCTCAATCTCTTTACTTTGTTTTTGTCTTGCTTTATTTTATTTACTACTTTGTTTGCTGCACTAAATCAAAACACAAAAAAAATTAGTTGCTAGTTTTACTTTATTTACTTGTCTTGTTTGCTATATCGAAAACACAAAAAAATTAG
>NC_061508.1:141848442-141876483 GCF_022539505.1 Lolium rigidum | reverse complement strand
GGAGCATCCCTCGGCTTGCAGCCAATGGGCAGGTTCCTGGAAATGGAAGGCAACAACCTTGGCGGCTAAACTGTAGGAGGAGGAGGGACAGCATGGTTTGAACTAGGTGTGAATATCGCAAGTGTCCCGCTTCCGTTTCGATGCTTGGTCGGGGGGACACGGAGAGGCTGTTGTGAGCTGACATTTTCCTCATGTGGGGCTGCTAGACAGATGCTCAATTTCTCCATTTCCTGCGCCGCACAGAGAGGATTTGGTGATCGGAGCAAGGGAACTCTGGCACGTGCTATGCATCAAGTGCTTGCAATTGCAATTTCATTCGTCGCTACGGGCGCCATTGGTAGGCCGCAATCATTTTTCGGCTCCCGCGGATAGACGATGGGTGAAGACGGAACAAAAATCATGTTCTCCGTTTCGTTTGGTTGCCTACAATGGATTTTTGATTGCCCCATAAGAGAAAGGAATTCAGTTGCTTTGTCGGCTGCGTAAACGCACTTAGCTCAATTCCGATCACCCTGTTGTGCGTTTGGTTGTGTAGCATTGAGGTGTTATGGTAACTTTTTTTCACGAGTGGTGAGGTCACCATAGCGACGTCAACAACACGATGATCAACAAGAACAACAAGAACACCACGAAGAACATCAAAGAACACCATGAACAATAGCAAACAATACGAAGAACAAGAACAACTATAAATGTTCATACAATAATAATGTTCATACGAACATGATATGGACAACTACGAGCTAAGGGAAACATCGATCACTCGTCACCTTCGTCAGACCTCTTCATGCAGTCAGGGTGCTACGGGAACCTACCAACAACCTCGCAGCAAGAGTTGTCGAAGATGACCACTCTTTATTTTCTTCCACTCAGCTTCTTGAAGAACATGATGTAGCCAAGGTTTAGGTTGTGAGTGACGGCGAAGTTTGTCTAGCTAGCTTCCACGACGGCCTTGGCGCTAACCTCCTTGATGTTCATCTCCTACTGGCACCCTATGGTGGTCTTGACGATCATCTTCCCTGGCACCGGGCCAAGGTAAGGCATGAAGGCATCTGGGAGAGGGAGCACACTGATCCCCGGAGCCATGAGCACCTTGAAGAAATGGGTAGGCGACATATCCTCGTGGAAGTGGCCAATAGACGGTCATCGTCCTCTAGACCTCTTGCCTGGCCCCTCCCCAGGTACCTCCAGAGGCACTCCCAGATGCATAGTCTACAAAAAAAAGGAAATGTGAGACAATGTTTGATAATTGGCTACTATACGAACATTATTGGCTCATCCTTACTATATGCCTCATACACAAATGAACTTGCGGCAACAACGAATCTTTCCGACCAAGTGATATGTACATTGTTGAGTATTTGTACAATGATCATGGTCAAATAGATTCATTGTCCCACCAAGATGTGGACACATTTTAATCATTGACACAACATGTTAAGCATTTGTAAGTTACCATAGCTAGCTATAAATCATTGTGCCCCGTTATAATCACATGACCCGTATGTTAAACATTTGAAAATTAGCCTCATACATTGTAGCAAATAAAGCTAAGAAATGCCCCGCAAGACCTTGGAGAATGCAATGCTTGTCATTGGACGGTCCAAGGTATTACAAGACATTGTTAGCTCGTAGTGTGCTAATATTTTAGATCATCGACCGAAAACAAACTATAGAACCCAATTTTAATGGCCTTCTACAATGTAGCAAATGAAGCAGAGTGAATAAAATCAACGCCTCATAAGTGCAACCTAACAAATATACATGACAATGGAAGCCCTAGGTCTACTAAGCCAACAAAGAATTGCATAAGTCAATTTGGAGGCAAATCACATGAAGAACAACCACAATGTCACAAAGGGAATCAACCCCGGAAGGGTAACCCGATGAAACCCTAACCCTACCAGATCTACTATGCATGTCACGAATAGCTCACCTACAAGCCATATACGTGTAGATCTACCGAAAACAAGGGCCAGTGGGGGATTTTGGAAGCTTTACCGACATGACCAAGCCATCAAATGTCGAAGTAGAGGCGGTGTAGTGGTGGTGGAGGCGGTGGGAAATAAGCGGCCGAACTCGAAGCAACAGAGGCGGCGGGGAATCGGCGATGGTACAGAAACACCACCGTCGATCTACACCTCTTCATCGGCAGAGGAACCACCGAGCGAAATGGAGTGAGACTACAAAGAGTGAGAGGGGGAAGAGGGCGGTGAGGGCAATTTATGGCGCGTGGCACAGACAGACGCGGCATCTCGTGCAGCTTCCCACGCGTGCAGGGGAAGCCTCACTTTGCGCTCCAGGGGGCTTGCCTCCATGGAAACAGCTGAATCGAGCGTATCACCAAGGCCTAGCCCCAGACTGCTTTGACGTGCACGCATGCCAAGATTTTGAGGGAGCCCGGATATCCAATTTCCCGGTTTTTGGCTCCCGGGGCCTGTTTAGGGGTGGTGCGACCTACCAATCGCCCTATATGAGGTCAGCGATCGTGACCAAAATAGATGCTCCCGTGGTTCTCTAAAAAATGTTGTTTTGGAGTGTTGTTCTAGACGTTGTCCTTGATATCGATGTTGAGAGGTTGCCGATGATCTAGTATTCATAATCGAGGTAGTCGTGGTTGATGGTGTACGTAGTCGTCATAGGTGTAGCCGTGATCACCGTAGGCGCAAAAAAATGCGCGATTTATTTTGTTGTTGAAAAAAGCTCCAGTCATGGAAGAGGCACTTTTTGAATGTCAAATGGTGCTTTTCGGAGCGTCCTATATGCATATGTCAGAGAACGTGGTCATAAGAAAGACCACCAGATCAGGTTGTATAAAACCCACTAAGCACACACTAGTTTTGCCAGAACCATGTGCAAGGTTGTAGGAGTCATCACTATTGGTTGTAGGAGTCATCACAAATCTGATGCCAGTTTGTCTATGTAGTTTTAACTGTCAAACCTGGTCAATATCGTATCACCTTGCATTATAGCACTGTCAGAGGCATTAGAGATGTATGTCCATCATGTGGACGATGTAGTGTTAACGAGAATATTTATGTAGACCTTGGCAGTGATGTGTTAGCGGTATCAGAGCAACATGCGTGTCAACCGTGATACGTCGCTTGAAGGTTGATAATTCCCAAGTGTAGGACTCGATGTAGCACCTCTCAGTATGGAAGTATTTGCTATCGAACAACATGAGCAAGAAGGCAAAGTCATTTATTCTTTCAAACAACATTGTCAGAATTCTATGCACTAAATAAGTTAAACATGCAAATAGTAATTGATTGTTTTCAGGATTTAGGCAAACAAAGTTACTAAGAAAATTGAAAGCAAAATATCGAGCAAAGCAATTTAAAAGGTTTTTCTTATGGATTACAATGGGCATCGATTCATCGGTTCGTTTCACCTGATATTTCTCTCTCTCTCTCTCAAACAATGGTTGCATAATTATAAGAAGTGAATCATGCACAAGTGTTATGCAAAATATTTATATGGGCGTCACATCCAAGCCTTCATGTGTGGGTAGTTCTAATTGTTTTTTAGGAGATGGAAAAAAACCATAGCAATATCATGAATTGAAGTTATTTAGTGCCTGCGTGGACCAATTTTCCCTGTCAGGATTTAGGCAAACAAAGTTACTAAGAAAATCGGTCCGCGCATGTCGGATGACAGGGCAGTTCTATTTGTTCTAGTGGTGGTTATGCGGGTGCATATTAGTGCCACTAAGTTCCCCTTTATGTGGGACTCCGCTCGTGCACACATACTACACCGTCATCATATATCGTAACAATATTTTAGCTATGATAGTGGTGAACCCGCAACTTCCTGCAAATTCTATCCATATTGAAGTTTCAAGTACATTACATGGCTTACTTTGTTCTCCTTCTCTACTCACTTTATTTACTATTTATTTGTTCACAACTCAACATCTACTATCGATTTTATTACACTTTGATTTGGATAAAGAATAACTTGCAGGTCTTGGTCCGCTCAGGCATGATGACAGGGAAAACCTGACCCAACGACCTCAAGGGGGGCAACCAAACAATTCCTGGCCCAAATTTGGACTAGGAATGCATCAGCGCGTACACGCCGATGATGGATCATGCTTCCTCCCACGTATGCCCCGGGTACGCAACTCAGTGGCTCAAGAAAATAGTTATGGTGTTTTCCTTTACATTTGGCTAAAATTAACCATCTTTACATAGAGGGAAGACAGCCGTATGTAGTCGCCGCCGCGGGGCCTACTGTTGGGGTTTTGATTCGGGTCGTAAATATGTATGCAGGTGGGGGATTTGTGACGACAATTTGAAGGGGTAACAATCTCAGGCACATGGAAATATACATGTCCAGGCCTCGGGAATAGATCATCGGTAACAACCTTACCTCTTGGTGGTGATGTTTGTATTGATGGAGTGTGAGGTGCTGGTGATTTTGGTGGGGTGCAGGCTTCCGGCGGGAAGCCGAATAGTGCTTTTCTCTCCTTTGGGATAGAGCTCAAGCTATGAAAGGTGGGAATAGAAAATGTGTGTGTGTGTGTGTGTGTGCGCGTGCGTGCGTGTGTGTGTGTGTTTGATTTGGGTCTGGCCTCCTCCTCCGTGGGTACATAGGCCTATTTATACTACAGAGAGGCAACCACACTCTTCGAGAAGGGGAAGCCAAGTCTTTATCGTACCAAGGCCGACGAGTCTTGGTATGGCGACCCATGCCTTCGTAGCACAATTGTACTTGTATGCAGCGGGATGTGCTAAGGCCGACGTCCTGGTGACGTCCTGGGTACGGGAGCACACCTCCCCATACCTGATTGCAAGAAAAGTGACAAATGAGGGCGATGGAGTCCTCATCTATCTTTTCCTTATGATGGCCTGATGACCCCAACATAGTGTAGAGTCTTCCCCCTCCTCTCTCTCTCTCTCTCTCTCTCTCTCTCTCTCTCTCTCTCTCTCTCCCTCCCTCCCTCCCTCCCTCCCTCCCTCCCTCCCTCCCTCCCTCCCTCCCTCCCTCCCTCCCTCCCCCTTCCTCCCTCCCTCCCTCCCTCCCTCCCCCCTCCCTCCCTCCCTCCCTCCCTCTCTCTCTCAATCTCTCTCTCTCTCTCTCTCTCTCTCTCTCTCTCAACCCACCCCCTATGAAGAGGAGAGAGGTTGTTTTGCCTCCATGTTCCTGTTTCCACGGGAAGCCTGTTGAAGTGTGTGTGGAGAGACTTGGCCTCCTGCCGTGACTTACTATCCTTAGGGTACCTAGTAAACCACACACCCATCACCTACTATGGCCCCGTCCTCTGCCTCGGTGTGACCAAAGGGGCCCGGGTCGTCGTAGCTCCCGCTCTCGTACTAGAGCACCGTTTCATGCACTCGGTTCCGCTCCAAGGCGACATGGGCCCTAATCGCGGCCATGAGGCCACCCTCTCGGCCTTCCGGCAGGCTCTCTCCCTCTCATTCGCTTTGCGCAATGGCCTTGCAGGGTCCATATCGGCGAACCAGCGAGCTTTATCCCTTGCCGCTGCCACCTTCGCATCCACTGCTGCCGCTTTCTCCATATCGTTGTTCTTCGCATCCACATCTTCATATCGGCTCCGCCTCTGGATCTTCGCGTGGCTCAGTGGACCACCACCAAGGAGAACAAGACGGACGTGCTCCTGTTCTCCAGGGCCTACCGCTCGACAGCCATGAGCTGGTGGGCGGGCACGTTGCGCTGGGCGGTTTTGAACGACGCGAGCAGAGCCTACTGCGGACCGCCGACAGAGCATCCAAGTGCATGCTTGCAGGTGCACTGGACACTGGGTAAACAAAAAATCTTCTGTAAACTAGCTATTTTCACCATGCATGGCACCCCTAAACAAGTTTTTTTGCACCACCCTGCACCCTGATCACAACTACTCTAGCTCCGCCAGTGCCTACTGCTTGTCGGTGACGTCTAGCCCATTGCGATATTTGTCGAGATTGTCAAGCTCATTGACGTCGTCGAGGTCCACATCCACTCACTTGTCGGGTGCATGTTGTTGGTGTGTCGCGACCACCGACAGCGGTGCATGCGACTCCGCTAGCGCCACCCGGGTTCCTGCAAGAGATGCCTAGGCATCCGCAAGGTCCACACGGTCAGCACCCTCAGCGCCGGCGCCCGTTACAACATCTCCGCCGTTGCCGCCTCCTCGGCCTTCCCGCCTCCCTTTTCGACTCAGCATGTATCGCGACGCCGATGGTGGTGGGTGAAAAACGAAAATGCATTGGGCCGCTGGGTTTGCCCCCCGACCAAACGGACAAGGGGGAGGACGCAGCCGCATTTATGTCAATGGCCCAGCCCAAACGACCAAAAAAACATTTTTTTTTTGTCTGAAATGGGTTAGTCCCCTGGAGATGCTCTAAGTGAAGGTTACAAACCTAACAGTTGCACCGTGTTTAGCTACTCTTATTTCAAAACTAGCTAGAAACTAGGTGATGTATATTTATCATCTGGGAGGTGTAAATAAACATCACCTCTAAAAAATATGCATCACCTCATAGGTCTACATCGCCTGTTGGAGACTTTTTTTATTTTGTTTGCTCAGTGTGATGTAAAAGCTCCAATTGTGCATCACCTAAGATTAGATTAGAGAAGCTCTAAGGTTGCATTGTTTTTTTCCTTAGATGTTGTAACCACTATTTCCTTTGAACACGTCATCACTAGCTAGCTTACATCATCTATATATGTAGCTAGTTGTCAACTGCCGAAACATGATTAGGTGAAGAGGCAAGTGAGTGAGTGTGTAGGACAGCAAAGAAAGCGTGCAGCCGTGACCCAGGCATTTAGGCAGGTCTGGGTAGGCTTTAGGAAGAAGCTTTGCCAAGAAGGGATGATGACCACCGAAGGTGCATTCCGGATCGGCTGTCCCCCTGGTCGTACGATTCGGAGCCCGGCCGTTGGCGCCGGTGGCAACACGTCCGTGGATCATGGGTCGACCACGCAGGCAGAACGTAAAGCGGGGACGCAAAAGCGGAGGAGCAAACCCGACTACCGGAGGCCCCGCCATTTGATCGTAATCGCGAGGGAGGGGAGGCAATAATAGTAGGCCGTGGCGTGTGAGCGAGCACTGCCGCCTGTCATGCCGTTGTGTCAGCTAAAAAGGCGCGTGTAGTGCGCCGCTGGGTCGGTGCGTCGTGCGCGCGATTGCGAGGCCGGCGCTGGGTGCGTGTGGGTCAGCGGCGCTCTGGACGTTGCCGGTCAGTCCGCGCGCGCGGCCCCGGCCACGGCGTTGGTCGGTCAGTCACGCGCGGCGGGGAAAGGCGCGGCGTGCGATGACCGATTGCCCGGTGACGGTGTGGGCCGTTGCTCGTTCGCCCACGTCGCCGGCCGTTCCCGTCCACATGTGCGGACCTGGGAGTTGTTGGAGGTCGTGTCACGCCGTCGCCCGTCGGAGATCGACCTGAGCCTGAGCGTTGACGTCGTCTCCGACTCGGCTTCGCTCGTGTACTTCTCTCACGTCTCACTTACTAGCTTCTCGAGCTGGCCACTTCAATCTTCTCACACTCATGTCGACCTACAGAGCGTCCGCCACTGATCGTGGAGCCTTCTGTAAACGGTCTTTTCCAATCAGCGCCGGGGTCATGCCAGCGATAGCAAACATGGAACTTCTTTTCCCACCTTTCTAGTTTCTACATAGCTTCTCTCCTTCCCTTTCGAATAAGATGTTCACTCCAGTTCGAAGCCGATACGTTCCATACGGAAGACCCATGATCAACGAATCCCCTCCGTGGCAATCGATCGCTCGAGCGCGCGATTCTTGTCGGCGCGGAGCGCTCGCGCGGCAGCGCGAAGGCAATTCCCTTTTCGCCGCGTCACGCGTGTCACGCTTATTTCTATTTTTGGTAACCGATCGACTTTCCCTTTTCGGCCCGTCGTTTTCGAATTATTTCGAATCGATTTGGTGTTCCCCTCCTTCCGCCCGTTATCCTCTCTCCCCTGTTCTCGTCCCATTCGACGGCGACGGCGGAGTCGACGCTCCGATTCCTCGTGGCTAGTGCGCGACCTAGATTTCTCCTGCCCTCAGTTCACTAGCAAGGTTCAGTCGATTTCGGCGCTGTAAGGTTAGTATTCCAACTGGATCTAGTGGGGATATCTGGGTCTCGCCGGCCGGTTTGTTTGTCCGGCGAGGGTTTGTTTTCCACCGTGGATTTATTTTTCTGATGGGTTTTGTGTTCGTCTGGCGATGGATTGTTCCGGCGAGGGTTTGTCTTTTTGGGTGGATTTTTTGTTCTCCGCCTAGGTTCCTGATCCGTCTCTCGGTTCACAAACCTCTGTTATCTGGGTCTCGCCGGCCGGTATTGTTTTGTGCGGCGAGGGATTGTTCCACCTTGGATTATTTTTCTGATGGGATTTTTGTTTTTGTCCGGCGAGGGATTGTTCCGGCTAGGGTTTGTTTTTTGGTTGTATTTTGTTCTTCGCCTAGGTTCCTGCTTCGTACCTCGTTTTCACAAATCTCTGTTATGGGATCGGCTGTAAATTGCGTTTTCACTATTTCAATGTTCATTGTAGTTATGATTTTTGGCCTGTTGCACTCGCTTTTTGTCCACAATTTCTATGGTAATTGTAGCAGGAGAAAGCAGAGATCATGGGACTTGTTTTCTAGGGGTTCACAAATCCCTGTTATGGGGTTTGTTTTATCAACCCACTTATTCACTTTTCATCAACAAGTATCTCAACGTTTAACCAATAGATACATTCTGAAGTTACCCACCTCTTTTTTTTTCCTGTGTTTAGGGAATGATGAACTCATTTTTTGTACTCCTGCATATGTTTCTTGTTTTGATGCTGATTTCTTCCTTTTTACAGTGGTGATTCTTGGTTGGGCTTGATATATCAACCAAGGCATTGTTATTTTGATTTCACTAAGAGTTTTTCTCATTATCATGGCATCTGTTTTTGTATTGCAGCGTTATTGTTTCCATGGCGGGCAGCAAGAAACAAGGTGGTGATCATCTAGGTGTTCGCAAAATGCCCAATGCTAGTGAGCGTGCTAGGAATCGGGCCTCTCCTTTTCCTGTTGTCAGGTTATATGAACATCTAAGTTCCGATCGAAGAACTCGATTGGGGATATGGATCTTGGTTCAATGCTTGACATCAAGTGCCATGTTCTTCACAATCCATTGATAAGCTGGCTCGCTCCTTTGTATGATAGTCATTCTCGAGAGTTTGTCATTCAAGGGCGTGGTAGAATTCCTCTCAATGCTGATTCCATTTACCGCACACTCGGTCTTCCGCGGGGAATATTCCTGTTGTGTATGCAATGGATTCTGTCATAGAGGCTCGTCTAGGTCCTTTGTTATTTCCTGGCCATAGCAGCACGCCGAAGATTACTGGTGTGTTCACAATGCTGTCACAGATGACTCAGTATGATGACATTTTCAAGCAAGTTTGGATGATGTATCTTGTTTGTACTTTGCTTGCACCAACAACGTCTAACAAAGTCAGCAACAGATGTTATCCTATACTGGTATATGTGTTATCCTCTAGTTTTTTAAAAAATCATTCAATTTTTTTATCAATATATGTGAACAATCATTTTTTACGCGGTGTTTACATTCTTTTTTTGTAGGACAACATTAGCAATGTCAGGAACATGAACCTTTGTCAGTTTGTGTGCGACAGATTGCATGATGAGCTTTGTACTGGGAAGCCTTCTGGAGGCTGCCTGTTCCATATTCAGTTACTGTATGTTGACTCTTTGGATATTAGTTCTCTCAACCTTGACCTTCCAGATGGTAGATTTGTTGCTAATATATGGTCAAAGAAAGATGTTGATACTGTGCTTGATGCTGACTTGAAGAGGGATGGATCTGGTTATGGGAATCTCGAGGTTAGTTAATCTTTTTGTGTTTCTCATGTTATGACATGAACTTTTGTGGTCGATTTTGTGCAAGCTGATGCATTTTTTGTTTTTGTTTTGTCACTAATATCAGTTGAAGCCACACCTTGCTATAAATTTCAACTTGTTTGGAGGTGCAGCTAGCTTTGAAAGATGGGTTGAAACCAATACTGCACCTAACCGCCCGAAAAATGTATGATACAGTTGATAAGTTTTTAATTTTAGCTTTTTGTTTTTCAATTTTGTATGGTACCATTACATTTTTTTTAGTATATCTCTTTTTTTAAATGATTTTTCCCTTTTTCATTTTTTGTGTGTTGTTTTTTGATGTAGCGTAAAGACAAGGTTGCTAGATTAATGGGTGAGTTTGCTTCTGGTCTCACTGGTCTAATGAGTAAGCTTGTGCAAGGTTTGACTCGAAGTTGATGATGATGAAGTTGTGGATACTCGCAAAATTTGATAAGACATTACGCTCTCAAATCGTTGCCTCTCGTTCATCGCATGATGGAGGTGCTGCAAACACAACCTCTCCTATTGAGCAATCAACTTATGATCGTCCTGCTAAGATTGTAGGGAAATCACCAATACGCCGTCTGAAGAATGTGCCTTGCAACCAACGTGCTGATGCTACAGATGTTGGGGGGGATGTTGTAACATCCCAAGTTTCAACAATGATAAATAAGAAAGAGAAATTCCCCAAACCCAAAATTTGCAATTAACAAAAACTTTTTATATGCATATAGTGCCACATATAGTTTCTTGCATTTGAATGAATTCTTTTGTGCAAATGCCATGATGAGTGTTAGTATGTTTAAACATTGCTTGTGAACCCTAACCAAGATCACCAAAACCCTAAATTGAGAAGAAATAAAGAAATGGGGAGAAACCCATATTTCCTTTACATACACCTTATGCCAAAATGCAAATCCTCAACCAAGGCCAAGATTGTTTGCTCCCTTGCTTCTAAAACACCTTAATATGATAAACTAACACTTTTGCATCCTTGGATCAAGAATCAAATACCAAGAATTCAAAAATCTTGAATACATATGATAATGGTCAAGTGGACCAAAAATATTTTCTTCACCTCTTTACCCCTCTGTATTTCTCAAATCCTAAACTAAACTTTGTCAACCAAAGCCATGTCATCCAAGAACATGTCAAGGTGAGTACTTTTCATGTTGACCACCATGGCTAAAGTTGACTAGGTTGACCAGAATTAAATTGCCAAAATGGGATCTGAGAAGAAAAACTAGATAACCTCAAATTTGAACTTTTGCAAATCAAATCCAAATTGAGTGCCACCACCACCAATACTTCACTATAATTATATGAAAGAGATTCACCAAAAAGAATTTCAAATTTCAAACAAAATGTTCATGCGGGCATTGTGTCGAACAGGTTGCAGGCAGCTTTTCCAATTTGTATGTCACCCTATTACACACTGGTTTCTTCCCTAAACCCCTTTAACCTGTGATCATCACACCCTCTTACAGCCTCTGCATCACCCCAGTACCTGCTTGGATCGATTAAAGTGAGAGGAGAGGGGAAAGAAACCCTAAACTACTGCATGCCGTGGCCATGCCGGCCACCTTGTGCACCTTTCTCTCTAGCCTCTCTCTCTCAGCATCACCTTGTCCCAGAGCATCTCTGTAACACGAGGAGCAGCACGGTACACCGCCCATGCTCGCCACGGCTCGGCATTGGCCAGAACGCGCGCGCCCAAAAGCATGCCAGAGCATGCCAGCCAACGCGGTGAGCGCGCACTGGCCGCGCCAGTACGTCGCCCACTCGAACGCGACCGTCCTCGCCCTGCATCCCTACCGCGTCGCTGAGCAGCTACTCCCCGCCCTCTACACGCTAGACGAGCACCCGTGCCTGCCCTGCACCGTCGTCGTCGTCCTCGACCAAATGATGCCGCACGCCCCGTGACAAACCCTGCAAGCTCCCGAGCCATCCCGTCTCCTTTTCTCTGCGCCAGCTAGCCGTTGAGCATCGCCAGGACGACGCCTACAAGATGCCGTCCTCGCCTTGCCCCTTCGACCGACGGAGAGGCCGCGCCGACGACGCTCCTCCACAGCACCCCCGGCCACCTTGCTCCCTCTATAAATAGCGACGATCGGCACTCCCTCTCTTCACACAATCCACTCCCCTCACCTCACTGAGTCTTCTCCACCCATCAATTTCACCAGACCTCGCCGGAGCTGCTCGAATCGCGAGCTCAAGACCGCCGGAGCCCGCGGAAGCCCTGCTTCGATTGGCGCTTCCCCGAGCGCCACCGCTGCCCCAAGCTCTTCCTCATCTACTACACCTTCTCCGCGCACCTTGCCAGAGTCCTGCAACGGCCTGGTAGGCTCTCCCACCCCCTAGGCTCGCCGCCAGTGAGCCGTCGCTCGTCGGAGACGACGATGCTCCAGCACCGTCGATCTTCGTTCTAATCCTGCGGTCCAGATTGAAAATACCGGTTCGCTGTTTAAAGAGGCGCCGACAGGTGGCCCCCACCTCGTCAGCACGGCCCAAGCGCACCAGATGCGTGTTGGGCTGCGAAGTAGATTTTTGAACCGTTTCGGCCCAGTATCGTTTCCCGCCTAGCCCACGATTTCAAATCCAGTTTAATTTTATTCAAATTTGTTCTGCAGATGCTTTAGTAATTTTTGAATAGTTTGAAATCGGCCAAACCAAATTTAGCAAACTTTATACCGTTGGAAAACTCATGAATTTATCTATCCAATGCCACTGGCCCCATCACCAATTTCATTGTAGATTTAATTAGACAAAAAAGACAAGACAGGGATTTTTGAACATTCAAACTTTATTTAAATTTCAACCAGAATAGATTTTGAAGTAATTCCAATTCTAATAAATCACAAATGATGTCCTCTAATTGATTATGCAATAACATAGCCCTGTTGTTTGTATGATCATGGACTAGATCAAATAAAATGGCTATGTAGTCATTTCTAGAGCATTTTTAAAGTAGAATTCAAACTCAACCCTAATATGAGAGTTACCTCTCATTTAAATTTTGATCCTAAGTACTAATAACCAGGGGGAAAGACTTAGGCTAATGAACCCTTGAGAATTATTACTTAGAGATTTTAATCCATTTAAATGTTAAGTTTAAAACTATGTGAAGTGTAGCACTTCAATTAAATTGAACTCACATATAATAGATATGAAATGTTGACTTTGGGTCAACCTATATTTCATACCTTATTATTATATGAAGAGATTAAATCTTAATAAGAAGTAATGAAAAGAAATGAATTCCTTTAAAGACCTACATACCAATTTTAAGAAATAGGAGTAATGAGAGGAAATTATTTTCTTTCAAATAAAGACTAAACAAATAATCCACCATGCCATGTTTGATTGATACTAGGACTAATATGTGAACCTTTTTTTGAGTGTTTCTAGTTTAGTATGTGAGCTTGGTTTAGTATTTATACCTCGTATTCGTATATAGACGCTAGTAACGAGGAGTATCAAGAGGAGGAGGGCTACTCACAGGGAGAAGAAGAGAACTTTGAGAACTACTCAGCCCAAGGCAAGCTAACCCTTGCTAAACACAAGTGCTTAGCTCTACATGAGCAAAGGCACCATCACACTTTACTTTTATGTATTACCTATCCCATGTCTTTACTTACATTTACTTTTGCTTATTTATTTCAAAGTACTTTTTGATTTATGATTCACTTGGGCTAGAGTAGAAAAATACTTGGAATAGATTAGCACCACTCAAAGCTAGATAGCACCCCTCATATAGTTGCTAGTGCTAATCAATTAAAATTGACTACTCTAGATGGGAACATGGTGAAGTGAAATGACTTTGAAAGAAAGTAAAGTGGAGGTGGATTTGAACAAGAGAAGATGGTGATTTTTGAAAATTGATGATTGAGTTTGAATGCGATACCCTTCCAATTATACAAGTACCCCCACAATACCTGATTATGGGTAGGGCTTAACTAGAAACTTATGTATTTTAGTATGGGTTCCCTCTGAACAAACATCATAGGGGTTACGCTGCGGCTGCCTCGGTTAAGTGTGGTTTGGTGTTGAAATGAGGTGAATGTACGGCCCAAGCCCTGTGCAGTTCCCGGGTTGACCGCGGTTTTCACCGGGAGGCCAAGCTCATGGGGAGAGGTGCTCATACTAGCATATATAAGTGAAAGGTTATGGTTGATGATCCGCGTATCGTGTTACGATGATTCGGGGTTATCCTCGACGGATGTAATCAAAAGTTGTGGCACAAGAGTACAACCTCTGCAGAGTGTTAAACCTATTCGAATAGCCGTGTCCACGGTTACGGACGATTGGAAAGGCCATACTATCTCCGTTATCATTAAAATGTTTGATTTTAGAAAGGAATGGTGGATTGAAAGGTGACATTATGGTGAACCATAATGAGTTGTGGGAATGACACTAATGTTCCCACTTGAGTTAGTCTAGCACATGATTTAGGCTTTTACCAAAGATTTATGAAACTAAAACTTGGCTTTATGCAAATAAACCTAGAGCTTAGCACCCCCTTACACCTAATGAGTATTTACCTTAGAGTTAGTTTTGCGAGTACTTTAAAAAGTACTCATGGCTTTGCCCTGGCTATTCAAATGCCAGACTTTGAAGAGGAGCAACAGTATCAGGATGACGGACAACAGGACGTCTACGATAACTAGGATCGTCTTCTATCGTCAAGCGTTGCCTTGTGGAATAGATAGTCCGCTACTACTACGCTTCCGCTATGTATTTGTGATGTTGAACAATCTATTTGTGTAATATTGGATCATGTGATCCCTTGTTGTAAGACTCTATGTGTTGTAATAAATGATGACTCTGAACTACTTACTATTATGTCTCGCAAAAACAATCTTCCTGGGATTGCGATGTATGATGTGATAGGGCATCCGGACTTAAAAATTCGGGTGTTGACAGATGTGCCTTGCAAGCAGATTGCTGATGTTACAGATGTCGGAGGGGATGTCCTTTGCAACCAGAGTGCTGATGCTACAGATGTCGGAGGGGCTATTACTGCTGATCCATTGAATGTTGTTGATTCCGTTTCATCACCTGTCTTTGAGCAAACTAATGTTCCGGCCGAGGCCCGTGTTGTTGAGCAAACTCGTGTAACCAGTGTCCGCCGCAAAAGCAGCTTCCGGTGCCAAAGCGCCATGTCAAACCGATAAGGTACCCGTTGTCAACTTCGGTGACAATATGTCCGACGGCGAGAGTTACCATTCCGGCAATGACAGATGATTATGTTGATGAAGCTGTTGCTGCTCGCTTTGTTATTCAAAGCAGTACGTCATGTGGATGGAGGTGAGCATGGTGATACCGTGTTGTCGGAATGTGCAGCAGCTGCTAAGCCGGACAACTCTTTCCGGTGTTGCGGCAGCTTGTTCCCGTGTTTCTCCCGAACTCGGTTTCCAAGCAGTGTACCCATGGATATTGATTGTGCTACTGCGGAACCATCTGATGCTGATGCTCTAGTACGTTTTATGGAAACTAATATCACTGTTGCATCAGCAGATAATAGGATTGTGTTTCAGGGTCTTGAAAATCTTGCAGAAACTGCTGCTATGCATATTGATGGTGTTGTTGATGAGCGAGATTTAGATATTGGGAAGCAAGTTTTATCTGAAACAAATGAAGCTGATCTTCTTCGTGCCAAAGATGCCAGTGCTGATGGTGCTTGTCATTTCTGTCGGTACGAAGTCAGGCGAAGTTCTGAGTTCTAGCCTTGAGGTTGCTCGTAATGAATGAAGGCAATGGGAAAGGATTATCTCGATGGTTATGATGTTGTCGATGAGACAATCAACGACGTTGTGAATGATTTGAAAAGGAGTAGGTCTGCTCTCGATGCTTCGAAGCGAAACGTAGTTGTGTTGTACGCTAGGATCGTTCGTTAATCCTGTACGTAATGAACCGTCATCTCGCTCCTAAGAAGAAGCCCAATGTGAGAGGCAGAAGGTATTTTTGATCGACCCCGTTTGAAGTTACTCACCAATGTATTTCATGTGTAGCTATCAACATTTCTGTCGTTGCATTTTCTTACATTTTTTCGCTGTAAATGTATTCATGTTTTTTTCTTTTTTGCTCCTTTTGTTTTTCGTGTAATTTTACCAAATACCATCTCATGAACTTACCAATGCCTTTTTCTGGTAGTTATCAAACGCTGGTTGTTTTGCATGACATAGTATGTTTTATACTTCATTGTTTTGGCGTTTTTTCTAATAATTTTAAGTTTTTTGCTTTTTCACAGGCAAGCTGTTTATAAAAGTCAGGTTGCTACAAGATCTTCACCACGACGACCTCCTAGAGGTACTTCTTCAGGTGTTGCTGATAACGTTGCAGTTAAATCAAAAGTGTATACTTTGAAAGACCGTATTGAAGGCTCAACAATAATTCACGCTCGTCGGAACATCTACTGTAGTTGAAACTGGTAGTCAGATTTCAGCAGAGGTTGTTTCTGACGGGGTTGTTTTTAAGGATGCTGTTTTCTCTTCCAAGTCTACAAGTGAAACTGTTCCAACAGGAAAAGAATCTGCACATGAGGATCCAGTTCAAGTTAGCTTTGCAACTGGTAGCCAGATTTCAGCAGCTTGGTGGTTCCGATGTGGTTGTCCCTTCTAAGTCTACAAGTGAAATTGTCCCAACAGAAAAGAATCTGCACACGAGGAACCACTTGAAGTTAGCTTTGCAACTGGTACCCAGGTTTCAGCAGAGGGTGGTTCTGATGTGGTTGTTCCTTCTAAGTCTACAATTGAAATTGTCCCAACAGGACAAGAATCTGCACATGAGGAACCAGTTGAAGTTAGCTTTGCACCTCAAGATTCTGGTACCAGTGTTACAAATCAGATGGCTGATCCTGTTGGCGATGTTGACCATCATGCATCTGCTTCTACTGGAACAACTGTCGTTGTTGCTCGTGATGCTGAACAAAATGCAACAGCTTCTCCACAAGGTATTTGCTCTCTCTTTTTTTCGTTGTATCGGTTTATGTTTTTGTTATTCATTGTTTTTTCATTTTTTTATTGTTTTGTTTGACTTAGTATGAAACATTTTTTTTATCAGATCAAATTGTTACTGTTGTTAAGAGAGCTAAATTTGTTGCTGTTGATGGCAAACTGAGTCTCACTCCTGGCATCCCTATAGATCTGTCTGCTTATCATGTGTCTGTTGTAAATACATCTGCGTCTGATAAAAGCGCTTCTCCATCTGGTAATATGATTTTTTGTTTTTGTGCTCTTTTTGATTTATTTTTTTAATTTGTTTTGTTTGTCACGCTGCTGCTCACAATATCATTGTTTTTGCGCAGAGGCATTAGGAAATGCTGATGGTCATGATTCTACCATTTCTGCTGATGTTGTTAAAGAATCAGAAACTGCAAATGTGTCATCTATCCCTCCTACTGGTTAGATCACTTTTTTCTATCTTTTTCTGTTTTATTTTTACAGTTTTTACTTTCTTTTATTTTCATTTTCTTTGTGTTTTTCACTCAACCTTTTTTTTACTTATTACATGTTTCTGTGCATGTCTTGTTCCATCAATTCATCTACGCCCGTTCCGCGTATTATCTCCCACTTGTAATCTATATATGCAGAATGCGTACCATCAGGGCAAGTAAATGCACGTATTCGTAATACGTTTTCAAGGAACAAGAGAGGGAGGAAGAAGAAGAATTAATTGTTATTTTACAAAACCTGCTTTTTTTATGGATCATTGGATGTGGCGAAGTGATGGTGCTGTTGAGTTGGTCGATGTATTAACTTTTTTTTTATATGGGTGAACAATATCCTGTATGAACGCTATGTAATTTTATCCCTGTTTATATGTAATGGATGATTTTAACTTTTTGTTATGAATAATTTCGCTCTGTGTGAGTGAGTACTGTTTTGTTTTTCTTTCCTCTCTCTTTTGTTTTTTTTCGACCTTTTTCTTTTTTTCTTTTTATACCTTCATTTTTGTTTTTTATTTGTGGCTACATGTGCGGTGATGTTTTATATTTGTCAATGAAGACGGAGGTGCAACTGACTTTCAAGAACATTGTTTTGATGACTCTGTAGATGGATTGCATCCTGTAATCGCCACCGAAATCAGTAACAATGAAGCTCGGTATGTCCTACTCTATCTTAGTAGTTAAGTTATTTTTTTGTTTTCTTGTTTTTTCATATAGAATATCATGTCCTTGTTTTTTTACAATTTGTTCACTTTCTAATTATCTTTTTTTATTCCTGTTTTGTTTTTGTTTTTTTTTATTTTCTCAGATGATTTGGAGGTCCTTTATATTACTCCAGCTTTGCCAGTGCCTGTTCAGAATTTACCTGTTGCCAGTAGAACTCCAAGGACCAGGCTACGCATGGAAAGGGTCGTTCTTCCTTCGAAGTTCATGCTACCTCCATACAATCGAGTAACTTGTACCGATGAGCAAGAATTATTGTACCAGCAAGTTATAAAGCACAACAGCGACTCTGAACACTCTAAAATAAAACAGTATGTCAGTTTTCTCATGTATACGCAATGGTGTTCTTTTTAGATAATTCATTACTTTTTAGCAACTTAGTTTGTTCATGCATTCTTTTTTTCTGGCAGATCAAGGTTTTTGATGATTGACCCTATGTGGGTTTCCACTGGTGACTTAGCTAGTAGCGTTATGCCTTCTGGAGAACTGTCAACAACGGTTGCCGAAATTGGAATTGCTGGTTCTTCGAAGTTGATCTGTCCGAAGAAGAAGATAATTTTCCCATGGATAGTAACTCGTTTATTTGCTTGAAAGAAGATTTAATTCAAGAATACTGCAGAAACATTTCAGGATGGATGATAAGTATAAACTTAGTCACCAAAATCTGGTAAACTTTTTCTGTGTTTTTATGTTTTTCGATTTTGTGTTACTTGTGAACATTTTATTTTTAATGTTTCTCTGACCCTTGTTTTTTATCTTATCTTTTTTTGTTTTTTTTCAGTTGTGTTTTGGTGTCCTTCAGAATCTTGGAACAGAAAAGAAGCCATGTGGTCATTGGTATTCACTGTTCTTGAATTTTGAGAAAAAAAGGTTTGAAGTTCTTGATTCTGCGCGTGGTCCTGATGATGAATCGCTCATTAATCATTCTAGCGATCTAGTCGATGCTATCAAGTGCATGTATCGTATAAATTACTCCAGTTCATCAAAACAGATTGATGACTATGAGTTGGTTTTCATTGAAGCTCCTAAGCAAAATAACAAGTATGTTCTCTTCTTTTTATCTAACTTATGCTTTGTTCACTGTTGGACATTTCTTTGTATTTGATAGCTCACATATCTTTTTTCTGTATCTTTTTTTTGAAGCATTGATTGTGGTTATTTTATGCTCAAGTTCCTTGAACTTTGGAATGGCCGTGTTGTACCTGCTATCACTTATGATCAGATACCAGAACTTAGGAAGGTCCTAACATGGAATTGGTTAAACCACCCTCCGAACAAGTTGCGGAATTGGAGGTACCGTTGGAAAGCAACGCTCCGTGAGGTATGAACTACCGGATGCAACTCAAATAAACTACCACTTACAGCATAAATAATCTACTTCTCTTTTTACTTGCAGTCTGATTTAATTAGCATTTTTTCTTATTCTTTTTTGGCTTGGTAATTTGTAACATTAACCGTTGGTAAATATATGTTTTAGCGGTTGGTAAGGGGGGGTTGGGGGGGGCAGGTTGGTATTTTGTTACGAGCTAAAATGTAATTTTGTCTTTTTTTTTTGTTTGTAACTTAATTTATTTGCTGTTCGTGGAATTATCAAAAGGCTGGTAAACAATATGCTCAGAGGTTGATAAACACAGGGAAGAGCGGTTGATAACTTTCTAGAATTCGACCTCGTCAGGGGTGTTTTTGGGGGGATGGTGTTGATAAGTTCATGTTCTTTTTTTCGCAGCTGTTTTGATAGGCGACTGGGTTGATAATTTTTCATGTTTTTACATTTGATAAACAACTGCTTGGAGGGTTGATACATAACTGGTCAGGGCGTTGATAAGTTCATTTTTCTTTTTGACAGACGACTGGGTTGATAATTATCAAGGATAGTTTTCATAATTTATGGAACGGAAAAATAATTATCCAAATTGTAGTATTACAAGTTCGAACGACAAACACAGCATGACCATTACACAAATGATTGTACTCCTTCTTTCATTGCATACTTCCATCATGCTTTTCGCTCATCCTTCTTGCTTTGTCATGGGTTCCCTTCTTCTTTTTGGGAATCCATTCCTGGTATGCTCATGCCAACCTGTGTATTTTTTTACATGGGATAAATTTAGTAAATGGTAATAACTTTTTTAATAGTTTCTTTTGTACTTCTGTGTATATTTTCTGTAAGTCAGTACAGTACCTTGTCTCTGTGTGGGCATTTTGGTCTTTTGTGTCCAGGCAACCTGCAAAGTCCACACAATCTTGGTGCAGCCTTTTTCTTTAGTTTTGCAGCTGATTTCTCATGGAAATTCATAGGTCTTTCACCTAGGTTGAACCCTGGATTTCCTGACTGTGGTGGATCCTTATAAGGGTGCTTGTGCGTAGTTGACGTGGGAGTTAGAAATCTTTGTGGTGTAGCTTTTCTTCAGTTCCCCGGCAACGGCGCCAGAAAATATGCTTGATGGCGTGTATTTCACACGTTCGTTGGGCAACCCCAAGAGGAAGGTATGATGTGCACAGCAGCAAGTTTTCCCTCAGAAAGAAACCAAGGTTTATCGAACCAGGAGGATCCAAGAAGCACGTTGAAGGTTGATGGCGGCGGGATGTAGTGCGGCGCAACACCAGAGATTCCGGCGCCAACGTGGAACCTGCACAACACAACCAAAGTACTTTGCCCCAACGAAACAGTGAGGTTGTCAATCTCACCGGCTTGCTGTAACAAAGGATTAACCGAATTGTGTGGAAGATGATTGTTTGCAGAGAAAACAGAAAAAACAAGTATTGCGAGCAGATTTGTATTTCAGTATTAAAGAATGGACCGGGGTCCACGAGTTCACTAGAGGTGTCTCTCCCATAAGATAAAAGCATGTTGGGTGAACAAATTACGGTCGGGCAATTGACAAATAGAGAGGGCATAACAATGCACATACATGTCATGATAAGTATAGTGAGATTTAATTGGGCATTACGACAAAGTACATAGACCGCCATCCAACCGCATCTATGCCTAAAAAGTCCACCTTCGAGGTTATCGTCCGAACCCCCTCCAGTATTAAGTTGCTAACAACAGACAATTGCATTAAGTATGGTGCGTAATGTAATCGACAACTACATCCTCGGACATAGCGCCAATGTTTTATCCCTAGTGGCAACAACACAACACAACCTTAGAACTTTCATCCACTGTCCCGGGTGTCAATGCGAGCATGAACCCACTATCGAGCATAAATACTCCCTCTTGGAGTTAAGAGCAAAAACTTGGCCAGAGCCTCTACTAGTAACGGAGAGCATGCAAGATCATAAACAACACATATGTAATAACTTGATAATTAACATAACATGGTATTCTCTATCCATCGGATCCCGACAAACACAACATAGAGTATTATAGATAGATGATCTTGATCATGTTAGGCAGCTCACAAGATCCAACAATGAAGCACAATGAGGAGAAGACAACCATCTAGCTACCGCTATGGACCCATAGTCCAGGGGTGAACTACTCACTCATCACTCCGGAGGCGACCATGGCGGTGTAGAGTCCTCCCGGAGATGAATCCCCTCTCCGGTAGGGTGCCTGGAGGAGATCTCCGGAATCCCCGAGATGGGATCGGCGGCGGCGGCGTCTCGGTAAGGTTTTCCGTATCGTGGTTTTTCGCATCGGGGTTTCGCGACGGCGGCTTTAAGTAGGCGGAAGGGCAGAGTCGGGGGCCGACGAGGGGCCCACACCATAGGGCGGCGCGGGCCCCCCCTTGGCCGCGCCGCCTTGTGGTGTCGCCACCTCGTGGCCCCACTTCCTATGCTCTTCGGTCTTCTGGAAGGTTCGTGGCAAAATAGGCGCCTGGGTCTTTGTTTCGTCCAATTCCGAGAATATTTCGTTACTAGGATTTCTGAAACCAAAAACAGCAGAAAACAACGAATCGGCACTTCGGCATCTTGTTAATAGGTTAGTTCCGGAAAATGCACGAATATGACATAAAGTGTGCATAAAACATGTAGGTATCATCAATAATATGGCATATAACATAAGAAATTATCGATACGTCGGAGACGTATCAAGCATCCCCAAGCTTAGTTATCGCTCGTCCCGAGCGAGTAAAACGATAACAAAGATAATTTCTGAAGTGATATGCCATCATAACCTTGATCATACTATTTGTAAACATATGTAATGAATGCAGCGATCAAAATAATGGTAATGACATGAGTAAACAAGTGAATCATAAAGCAAATACTTTTCATGAATAGTACTTCAAGACAAGCATCAATAAGTCTTGCATAAGAGTTAACTCATAAAGCAATAAATCAAAGTAAAGGTATTGAAGCAACACAAAGGAAGATTAAGTTTCAGCGGTTGCTTTCAACTTATAACATGTATATCTCATGGATAATTGTCAACATAGAGTAATATAACAAGTGCAATATGCAAGTATGTAGGAATCAATGCACAGTTCACACAAGTGTTTGCTTCTTGAGGTGGAGAGAGATAGGTGAACTGACTCAACATAAAAAGTAAAAGAATGGTCCTTCAAAGAGGAAAGCATCGATTGCTATATTTGTGCTAGAGCTTTTATTTTGAAAACATGAAACAATTTTGTCAACGGTAGTAATAAAGCATATGAGTTATGAAAGTTATATCTTACAAGTTGCAAGTGTCATGCATAGTATACTAATAGTGCCCGCACCTTGTCCTAATTAGCTTGGACTACCGGATCTTTGCAGTGCACATGTTTTAACCAAGTGTCACAATGGGGTACCTCCATGCCGCCTGTACAAAGGTCTAAGGAGAAAGCTCGCATTTTGGATTTCTCGCTTTTGATTATTCTCAACTTAGATATCCATACCGGGACAACATGGACAACAGATAATGGACTCCTCTTTAATGCATAAGCATGTGGCAACAATTATTATTCTCATATGAGATTGAGGATGTATGTCCAAAACTGAAACTTCCACCATGAATCATGGCTTTAGTTAGCGGCCCAATGTTCTTCTCTAACAATATGCATGCTCCAACCATAAAGGTGGTAGATCTCTCTTACTTCGGACAAGACGGACATGCATAGCAACTCACATGATATTCAACAAAGAATAGTTGATGGCGTCCCAGAAGCATGGTTATCGCACAACAAGCAACTTAATAAGAGATAAAGTGCATAAGTACATATTCAATACCACAATAGTTTTTAAGCTATTTGTCCCATGAGCTATATATTGCAAATGTGAATGATAGAATTTTAAAGGTAGCACTCAAGCAATTTACTTTGGAATGGCGGATAAATACCATGTAGTAGGTAGGTATGGTGGACACAAATGGCATAGTGGTTGGCTCAAGAATTTTGGATGCATGAGAAGTATTCCCTCTCGATACAAGGTTTAGGCTAGCAAGGTTATTTGAAACAAACACAAGGACGAACGGTGCAGCAAAACTCACATAAAAGACATATTGTAAACATTATAAGACTCCACACCGTCTTCCTTGTTGTTCAAAACTCAATACTAGATGTTATCTAGACTCTAGAGAAACCAAATATGCAAACCAAATTAGCAAGCTCTAAGTATTTCTTCATTAATGGGTGCAAAGTATATGATGCAAGAGCTTAAACATGGGCACAACAATTGCCAAGTATCAAATTATCCAAGACATTTTAGAGTTACTACATGTAGCATTTTCCAATTCCAACCATATAACAATTTAACGAAGAAGAAACTTCGCCATGAATACTATGAGTAGAGCCTAAGGACATATTTTTCCATATGCTACAGCGGAGCGTGTCTCTCTCCCATAAAGTGAATGCTAGGATCCATTTTATTCAAACAAAACAAAAAACAAAAACAAACCGACACTCCAAGCAAAGTGCATAAGATGTGACGGAATAAAAATATAGTTTCAGGGGAGGAACCTGATAATGTTGTCGATGAAGAAGGGGATGCCTTGGGCATCCCCAAGCTTAGACGCTTGAGTCTTCTTAGAATATGCAGGGGTGAACCACCGGGGCATCCCCAAGCTTAGATCTTTCACTCTCCTTGATCATATTGCATCATACTCCTCTCTTGATCATTGAAAACTTCCTCCACACCAAACTCGAAACAACTCATTAGAGGGTTAGTGCATAATAAAAATTCACATGTTCAGAGGTGACACAATCATTCTTAACACTTCTGGACATTGCATAAAGCTACTGGACATTAATGGATCAAAGATATTCATCCAACATAGCAAAAGAGGCAATGCAAAATAAAAGGCAGAATCTGTCAAAACAGAACAGTCCGTAAAGATGGATTTTATTAGGCCACCAGACTTGCTCAAATGAAAATTCTCAAATTGAATGAAAGTTGCGTACATATCTGAGGATCATGCACGTAAATTGGCTTAATTTTCTGAGCTACCTACAGGGAGGTAGGCCCAGATTCGTGACAGCAAAGAAATCTGGACCTGCGCAGTAATCCAAATCTAGTACTTACTTTACTATCAAAGACTTTACTTGGCACAAAAAAACATAAAACTAAGATAAGGAGAGGTTGCTACAGTAGTAAACAACTTCCAAGACACAAATATAAAACAAAAATACTGGAGTAAAAACATGGGTTGTCTCCCATAAGCGCTTTTCTTTAACGCCTTTCAGCTAGGCGCAGAAAGTGTAAATCAAGTAACATCAAGAGATGAAGCATCAACATCATAATTTGTTCTAATAATAGAATCATAAGGTAACTTCATTCTCTTTCTAGGGAAGTGTTCCATACCTTTCTTGAGAGGAAATTGATATTTAATATTACCTTCCTTCATATCAATAGTAGCACCAACGGTTCGAAGAAAAGGTCTTCCCAATATAATGGGGCAAGATGCATTGCATTCAATATCCAAGACAACAAAATCAACGGGGACAAAGTTATTGTTAACCATAATATGAACATTATCAACTTTCCCCAAAGGTTTCTTTTTAGCATTATCGGCGAGATTAACATCCAGATAACAATTTTTCAATGGTGGCAAGTCAAGCATATCATAGACTTTTTTAGGCATAACAGAAATACTTGCACCAAGATCACATAAAGCATTACAATCAAAATCTTTGACTCTCATTTTAATGATGGGCTCCCAACCATCCTCTAGCTTTCTAGGAATAGAAGTTTCAAGTTTTAGTTTCTCTTCTCTAGCTTTTATGAGAGCATTTGTAATATGTTTTGTGAAAGCCAAGTTTACAGCGCTAGCATTGGGACTCTTAGCAAGTTTTTGCAAGAACTTTATAACTTCAGAGATGTGGCAATCATCAAAATCTAAATCATTACAATCTAAAGCAATGGGATTATCATCCCCAAGGTTGGAAAAAATTTCAGCGAGTTTTATCACGAGCAGTTTCAGTGGTTTTAGCAGTTTCGAGTAATTTTGCGCGCTTTGCACTAGGAGTAGAAGCATTGCCAACACCAATTATTTTACCATTGATAGTAGGAGGTGCAGAAACATATGAATCATTAGCATTGCTAGTGGTGGTAATAGTCCAAACTTTAGCTGCATTTTCCTTTTTAGCTAGTTTTTCATTTTCTTCTCTATCCCACCTAGCACGCAGTTCAGCCATTAATCTTATATTCTCATTAATTCTAACTTAGATGGCATTTTCTGTAGTAACAATTTTATTTTCAATATCCCTATTAGGCATAACTTTCGATTTCAAAAGATCAACATCAGAGGCAAGACTATCAACTCTAGAAGCAAGAATATCAATTTTATTGAGCTTTTCCTCAACAGATTTGTTAAAGGCAGTTTGTGTACTAATAAATTCTTTAAGAATAGCTTCAAGTCCAGGGGGTGTATTCCTATTATTGTTGTAAGAATTCCCATAAGAATTAGCATAACCGTTACCATTATTATAAGGATATGGCCTATAGTTATTACTAGAATTGTTTCGATAAGCATTGTTGTTGAAATTATTATTTTTAATGAAGTTTACATCAACATGTTCTTCTTGGGCAACCAATGAAGCTAATGGAACATTATTAGGATCAATATTAGTCCTATCATTTGCAAGCATAGACATAATAGCATCAACCTTATCATTCAAGGAAGAGGATTCTTCAACAGAATTTACCTTCTTACCTTGTGGAGCTCTTTCCGTGTGCCATTCAGAGTAATTAACCATCATATTATCAAGAAGCTTTGTGAGTAAATGCAAGCAAACTATTTTTTTTGTGTTTTTGATATAGAGTGCAAGACAGTAAATAAAGTAAAACTAGCAACTAATTTTTTTTGTGTTTTGATATAATGCAGCAAACAAAGTAGTAAATAAAATAAAGCAAGACAAAAACAAAGTAAAGAGATTGAGAAGTGGAGACTCCCCTTGCAGCGTGTCTTGATCTCCCCGGCAACGGCGCCAGAAAATATGCTTGTGCGTAGTTGACGTGGGAGTTAGAAATCTTTGTGGTGTAGCTTTTCTTCAGTTCCCCGGCAACGGCGCCAGAAAATATGCTTGATGGCGTGTATTTCACACATTCGTTGGGCAACCCCAAGAGGAAGGTATGATGCGCATAGCAGCAAGTTTTCCCTCAGAAAGAAACCAAGGTTTATCGAACCAGGAGGAGCCAAGAAGCACGTTGAAGGTTGATGGCGGCGGGATGTAGTGCGGCGCAACACCAGAGATTCCGGCGCCAACGTGGAACCTGCACAACACAACCAAAGTACTTTGCCCCAACGAAACAGTGAGGTTGTCAATCTCACCGGCTTGCTGTAACAAAGGATTAACCGAATTGTGTGGAAGATGATTGTTTGCAGAGAAAACAGTAAAACAAGTATTGCAGCAGATTTGTATTTCAGTATTAAAGAATGGACCGGGGTCCACAGTTCACTAGAGGTGTCTCTCCCATAAGATAAAAGCATGTTGGGTGAACAAATTACGGTCGGGCAATTGACAAATAGAGAGGGCATAACAATGCACATACATGTCATGATAAGTATAGTGAGATTTAATTGGGCATTACGACAAAGTACATAGACCGCCATCCAACTGCATCTATGCCTAAAAAGTCCACCTTCAGGTTATCGTCCGAACCCCCTCCGAGTATTAAGTTGCTAACAACGAGACAATTGCATTAAGTATGGTGCGTAATGTAATCGACAACTACATCCTCGGACATAGCGCCAATGTTTTATCCCTAGTGGCAACAAGCACAACACAACCTTAGAACTTTTCGTCACTTGTCCCGGTGTCAATGCGGGCATGAACCCACTATCGAGCATAAATACTCCCTCTTGGAGTTAAGAGCAAAAACTTGGCCGAGCCTCTACTAGTAACGGAGAGCATGCAAGATCATAAACAACACATATGTAATAACTTGATAATTAACATAACATGGTATTCTCTATCCATCGGATCCCGACAAACACAACATAGAGTATTACGGATAGATGATCTTGATCATGTTAGGCAGCTCACAATATCCAACAATGAAGCACAATGAGGAGAAGACAACCATCTAGCTACTGCTATGGACCCATAGTCCAGGGGTGAACTACTCACTCATCACTCCGGAGGCGACCATGGCGGTGTAGAGTCCTCCGGGAGATGAATCCCCTCTCCGGCGAGGTGCCGGAGGAGATCTCCGAATCCCCCGAGATGGGATCGGCGGCGGCGGCGTCTCGGTAAGGTTTTCCGTATCGTGGTTTTTCGCATCGGGGTTTCGCGACGGAGGCTTTAAGTAGGCGGAAGGGCAGAGTCGGGGGCCGACGAGGGCCCACACCATAGGGCGGCGCGGGCCCCCTTGGCCGCGCCGCCTTGTGGTGTCGCCACCTCGTGGCCCCACTTCGTATGCTCTTCGGTCTTCCGGAAGGTTCGTGGCAAAATAGGCCCCTGGGTCTTTGTTTCGTCCAATTCCGAGAATATTTCGTTACTAGGATTTCGAAACCAAAAACAGCGAGAAAACAGAAGCGGCACTTCGGCATCTTGTTAATAGGTTAGTTCCAGAAAATGCACGAATATGACATAAAGTGTGCATAAAACATGTAGGTATCATCAATAATATGGCATAGAACATAAGAAATTATCGATACGTCGGAGACGTATCA
>NC_061508.1:141819905-141848342 GCF_022539505.1 Lolium rigidum | reverse complement strand
CTTTGCATGCTCCCTTGATGCGTGCAGTCGACACGTCCGTTGGGAACCCCAAGAGGAAGGTGTGATGCGTACAGTAGCAAGTTTTCCCTCAGAAAGAAACCAAGGTTTATCGAACCAGGAGGAGCCAAGAAGCACGTCGAAGGTTGATGACGGCGGGATGTAGTGTGGCGCAACACCAGGGATTCCGGCGCCAACGTGGAACCTGCACAACACAACCAAAGTACTTTGCCCCAACGAAACAGTGAGGTTGTCAATCTCACCGGCTTGCTGTAACAAAGGATTAGATGTATAGTGTGGATGATGATTGTTTGCAGAAAATAGTAGAACAAGTATTGCAGTAGATTGTATTTGATGTAAAAGAATAGACCGGGGTCCACAGTTCACTAGAGGTGTCTCTCCCATAAGATAAATAGCATGTTGGGTGAACAAATTACAGTTGGGCAATTGACAAATAGAGAGGGCATGACCATGCACATACATGATATGATGAGTATAGTGAGATTTAATTGGGCATTACAACAAAGTACATAGACCGCTATCCAGCATGCATCTATGCCTAAAAAGTCCACCTTCAGGTTATCATCCGAACCCCTTCGAGTATTAAGTTGCAAACAACAGACAATTGCATTAAGTATGGTGCGTAATGTAATCAATAACTACATCCTCGGACATAGCATCAATGTTTTATCCCTAGTGGCAACAGCACATCCACAACCTTAGAACTTTCTGTCACTGTCCCGCATTTAATGGAGGCATGAACCCACTATCGAGCATAAATACTCCATCTTGGAGTTAAGAGTAAAAACTTGGCCAGAGCCTCTACTAATAACGGAGAGCATGCAAGATCATAAACAACACATAGGTAATAGATTGATAATCAACATAACATAGTATTCTCTATCCATCGGATCCCAACAAACACAACATATAGCATTACAGATAGATGATCTTGATCATGTTAGGCAGCTCACAAGATCCGACAATGAAGCACATAAAGAGAAGACGACCATCTAGCTACTGCTATGGACCCATAGTCCAGGGGTGAACTACTCACTCATCACTCCGGAGGCGACCATGGCGGTGAAGAGTCCTCCGGGAGATGATTCCCCTCTCCGGCGGGGTGCCGGAGGCGATCTCCTGAATCCCCCGAGATGGGATTGGCGGCGGCGGCGTCTCGGAAGGTTTTCCGTATCGTGGCTCTCGGTGCGGGGGTTTCGCGACGAAGACTATATGTAGGCGGAAGGGCAGGTCAGGGGGCCACACGAGGGCCCCACACAACAGGCCGGCGCGGCCAAGGCCCAGGCCGCGCCGCCCTAGTGTCTGGCCACCTCGTGGCCCCACTTCGTAAGTCCTCCGGTCTTCTGGAAGCTTCGTGGAAAAATAGGCCCCGGGCGTTGATTTCGTCCAATTCCGAGAATATTTCCTTACTAGGATTTACTGAAACCAAAAATAGCGAGAAAACAGCAAGCGGCTCTTCGGCATCTCGTTAATAGGTTAGTGCCGGAAAATGCATAAATATGACATAAAGTATGCATAAAACATGTAGATATCATCAATAATGTGGCATGGAACATAAGAAATTATCGATACGTCGGAGACGTATCGGCATCCCCAAGCTTAGTTCCTGCTCGTCCCGAGCAGTAAACGATAACAAAGATAATTTCTGGAGTGACATGCCATCATAACCTTGAGCATACTATTGTAAGCATATGTAATGAATGCAGCGATCAAAACAATGATAATGACATGAGTAAACAAATGAATCATATAGCAAAGACTTTTCATGGATAGTACTTTCAAGACAAGCATCAATAAGTCTTGCATAAGAGTTAACTCATAAAGCAATAAATCAAAGTAAAGGTATTGAAGCAACACAAAGGAAGATTAAGTTTCAGCGGTTGCTTTCAACTTATAACATGTATATCTCATGGATATTGTCAATGTAAAGTAATATAACAAGTGCAATATGCAAGTATGTAGGAATCAATGCACAGTTCACACAAGTGTTTGCTTCTTGAGGTGGAGAGAGATAGGTGAACTGACTCAACATAAAAGTAAAAGAAAGGCCCTTCGCAGAGGGAAGAATTGATTGCTATATTTGTGCTAGAGCTTTGGTTTTGAAAACAAGAAACAATTTTGTCAACGGTAGTAATAAAGCATATGTGTTATGTAAATTATATCTTACAAGTTGCAAGCCTCATGCATAGTATACTAATAGTGCCCGCACCTTGTCCTAATTAGCTCGGATTACCGGGATTATCATCGCAATACACATGTTTTAACCAAGTGTCACAAAGGGGTACCTCTATGCCGCCTGTACAAAGGTCTAAGGAGAAAGCTCGCGTTGGATTTCTCGCTTTTGATTATTCTCAACTTAGACATCCATACCGGGACAACATAGACAACAGATAATGGACTCCTCCTTAATGCATAAGCATGTAGCAACAATTAATGTTCTCATATGAGATTGAGGATATATGTCCAAAACTGAAACTTCCACCATGGATCATGGCTTTAGTTAGCGGCCCAATGTTCTTCTCTAACATTATGCATGCTCTAACCATTAAATGAGTGGTAAATCTCCCTTACTTCAGACAAGACGGACATGCATAGCAACTCACATGATATTCAACAAAGAGTAGTTGATGGCGTCCCCAGGAACATGGTTATCGCACAACAAGCAACTTAATAAGAGATAAAGTGCATAAGTACATATTCAATACCACAATAGTTTTTAGGCTATTTGTCCCATGAGCTATATATTGCAAAGGTAAAGGATAGAAATTTTAAAGGTAGCACTCAAGCAATTTACTTTGGAATGGCGGAGAAATACCATGTTGTAGGTAGGTATGGTGGACACAAATGGCATAGTGGTTGGCTCAAGGATTTTGGATGCATGAGAATTATTCCCTCTCGATACAAGGTTTAGGCTAGCAAGGTTATTTGAAACAAACACAAGGATGAACCGGTGCAGCAAAACTCACATAAAAGACATATTGTAAACATTATAAGACTCTACACTGTCTTCCTTGTTGTTCAAACCAATACTAGAAATTATCTAGACCTTAGAGAGACCAATTATGCAAACCAAATTTTAGCAAGCTCTATGTATTTATTCATTAATGGGTGCAAAGTATATGATGCAAGAGCTTAAACATGAGCACAACAATTGCCAAGTATCAAATTATTCAAGACATTTTAGAATTACTACATGTAGCATTTCCCGATTCCAACCATATAACAATTTAACGAAGAAGATTCAACCTTCGCCATGAATACTATGAGTAAAGCCTAAGGACATATTTGTCCATATGCAACAGCGGAGCGTGTCTCTCTCCCACACAATGAATGCTAGGATCCATTTTATTCAAACAAAAAAAACAAAAACAAACCGACGCTCCAAGCAAAGCACATAAGATGTGATGGAATAAAAATATAGTTTCACTAGAGGAACCTGATAATGTTGTCGATGAAGAAGGGGATGCCTTGGGCATCCCCAAGCTTAGACGCTTGAGTCTTCTTAAAATATGCGGGGGTGAACCACCGGGGCATCCCCAAGCTTAGAGCTTTCACTCTCCTTGATCATATCGTATCATCTCCCTCTCTTGATCCTTGAAAACTTCCTCCACACCAAACTCAAAACAACTCATTAGAGGGTTAGTGCACAATCAAAATTTACATGTTCAGAGGTTACATAATCATTCTTAACACTTCTGGACATTGCACAAAGCTACTGAAAGTCAATGGAATAGAAAAATCCATCAAGCATATCAAAACAGACAATGCGAAATAAAAGGCAGAATCTGTCAAAACAGAACAGTTCATAAACATGAATTTTATTGAGGCACCAGACTTGCTCATATGAAAATGCTCAAATTGAATGAAAGTTGCGTACATATCTGAGGATCACTCACGTAAATTGGCATAATTTTCTGAGTTGCCTACAGAGAATTAGGCCCAGATTCGTGACAGCAAAGAAATCTGTTTCTGCGCAGTAATCCAAATCTAGTATGAACCTTACTATAAACGACTTTACTTGGCACAACAATGCACAAAACTAAGATAAGGAGAGGTTGCTACAGTAGTAAAAACTTCCAAGACTCAAATATAAAATAAAATTACTGTAGTAAAAACATGGGTTGTCTCCCATAAGCGCTTTTCTTTATAGCCATTAAGATGGGCTCAGCAGTTTTAATGATGCACTCGCAAGAAATAAGAGTTGAAGCGAAAGAGAGCATAAAGAAGCAAATTCAAAACAAATTTAAGCCTAACCCACTTCCTATGGAAAGGAATCTTGTACACAAATAAATTAATGAAGCATAATGCAACAAGCATAGAAAGATAAAACAAGTGTAACTTCAAAATTTTCAGCATATAGAGAGGTGTTTTAGTAACATGAAAACTTCTACAACCATATTTTCCTCTCTCATAATAACTTTCAGTGGCATCATGAACAAACTCAACAATATAACTATCACATAAAGCATTCTTATCATGAGTCTCATGCATAAACTTATTACTCTCCACATAAGTATAATCAATTTTATTAGTTGTAGTGGGAGCAAATTCAACAAAGTAGCTATCATTATTATTCTCATCATCAAATATAGGAGGCATATTGTAATCATAATTAGATTTATCCTCCATAGTAGGCGGCACTAGAAGACCACTATCATTATAATCATCATAAATAGGAGGTAAAGTATCATCAAAGAAAATTTTCTCCTCAATGCTTGGGGGATTAAAAATATCATGCTCATCAAAGCCAGCTTCCCCAAGCTTAGAATTTTCCATGGCATTAGCAACAATGGTGTTCAAAGCATTCATAGTAATAACATTCCCATTAGCATGCATATAAAGTTCCATGGGTTTTTTAATTCTCTCTTCAAACACATCATGTCCTAATTCAAGATAAAGTTCGTAAAGATCTCTCATATTTTTGTTGTTTTCAATTAAGCCTAACTAGTGAAATCACACAACTTAGTATTCTCAACAGTACCCATTTTAGCAGTAGTAAATAAAGCAAACTAGATAAAGTAAATGCAAGTAACTAATTTTTTTGTGTTTTTAATATGGAGAACAAGAAAGTAAATAAAGTAAAGCTAGCAACTAATTTTTTTGTGTTTTTGATATAAGAGCAAACAAAGCAGTAAATAAAGTAAAGTAAAGCAAGACAAAAACAAAGTAAAGAGATTGGATGTGGAAGACTCCCCTTGCAGCATGTCTTGATCTCCCCGGCAACGGCGCCAAAAAAAGTGCTTGATGCGTGCAGTCGACACGTCCGTTGGGAACCCCAAGAGGAAGGTGTGATGCGTACAGTAGCAAGTTTTCCCTCAGAAAGAAACCAAGGTTTATCGAACCGGGAGGAGCCAAGAAGCACGTTGAAGGTTGATGACGGTGGGATGTAGTGCGGCGCAACACCGGGGATTCCGGCGCCAACGTGGAACTCGCACAACACAACCAAAGTACTTTGCCCCAACGAAACAGTGAGGTTGTCAATCTCACCGGCTTGTCTGTAACAAAGGATTAGATGTATAGTGTGGATGATGATTGTTTGCGAGAAAACGAGTAGAACAAGTATTGCGATAGATTGTATTTGATGTAAAAGAATAGACCGGGGTCCACGAGTTCACTAGAGGTGTCTCTCCCATAAGATAAATAGCATGTTGGGTGAACAAATTACGGTTGGGCAATTGACAAATAGAGAGGGCATGACCATGCACATACATGATATGATGAGTATAGTGAGATTTAATTGGGCATTACGACAAAGTACATAGACCGCTATCCAGCATGCATCTATGCCTAAAAAGTCCACCTTCGAGGTTATCATCCGAACCCCTTCCGAGTATTAAGTTGCAAACAACAGACAATTGCATTAAGTATGGTGCGTAATGTAATCAATAACTACATCCTCGGACATAGCATCAATGTTTTATCCCTAGTGGCAACAGCACATCCACAACCTTAGAACTTTCCATCACTGTCCCAGATTTAATGGAGGCATGAACCCACTATCGAGCATAAATACTCCCTCTTGGTGTTAAGAGTAAAAACTTGGCAGAGCCTCTACTAATAACGGAGAGCATGCAAGATCATAAACAACACATAGGTAATAGATTGATAATCAACATAACATAGTATTCTCTATCCATCGGATCCCAACAAACACAACATATAGCATTACAGATAGATGATCTTGATCATGTTAGGCAGCTCACAAGATCCGACAATGAAGCACATAAGGAGAAGACGACCATCTAGCTACTGCTATGGACCCATAGTCCAGGGATGAACTACTCACTCATCACTCCGGAGGCGACCATGGCGGTGAAGAGTCCTCCGGGAGATGATTCCCCTCTCCGGCGGGGTGCCGGAGGCGATCTCTGAATCCCCCGAGATGGGATTGGCGGCGGCGGCGTCTGCGGAAGGTTTTCCGTATCGTGGCTCTCGGTGCTGGGGGTTTCGCGACGAAGACTATATGTAGGCGGAAGGGCAGGTCGGGGGGCCACACGAAGGCCCCACACAACAGGCCGGCGCGGCCAAGGCCCGAGCCGCGCCGCCCTAGTGTCCGGCCACCTCGTGGCCCCACTTCGTAAGTCCTCCGGTCTTCGGAAGCTTCGTGGAAAAATAGGCCCCCGGGCGTTGATTTCGTCCAATTCCGAGAATATTTCCTTACTAGGATTTCCGAAACCAAAAACAGCGAAAACGACAAGCTGGCTCTTCGGCAGCTCGTTAATAGGTTAGTGCCGGAAAATGCATAAATATTACATAAAGTATGCATAAAACATGTAGATATCATCAATAATGTGGCATGGAACATAAGAAATTATCGATACGTCGGAGACGTTGTTGACTGCCAAAACCCACCGGCGGGCAGCGGCCTTGTCAACACCGTAGAGCCGGGAAGAGCCTAGAGCTGCGGCTGGCTGAGACCCCTCCGAGCGACGGCCCGCAATGCTCTTCCGGTCACACGCGGCGATGCGAAGTGCAAGGGCGTGCCACCTGACCTATACCTGGTCGGGAAGGTGATGGGGATGCCTCGCTTAGTTTCTGCCGGGGCATACATGTAAACATTAAATACGAGCCTCGATCGGCTCTCGGGTTATCCTGTGAATCGGCTCAAAGAGCCGATCCACCCATGATTCGTACGGGGTGCACGAATACTTGGTGGTCTGCTTGATCAAGATGAAGCTAATGAGATCTACGACGATTTAGGGTTTTCACCGCATAATCGGATCATCCTACTCCGGGTTGGGCCTCGCGGCCACGCACGGTGCTCGTAAGCCGATCCTAAACAAGGCCTAAAAACCAACATGAAGTTGATCCTCGGAACATCCCGTTTAGGACTTGCGAACGCCACCCTACGTGCCGCTGGATCCTCCCCCCCTTCGTAAGGCCTAACTATTGCGAGATATTAAACTAATCCTTGTAGAACAAGGAGCAATCGTAACGGATCAGATCTACTAAATAATGATCAAGCGGGGTGCCGCCCCCACGCCTGAGATAGGCGTGAGGGCGGCTAGATATGCAAGGGTTGCACTACGTAAGCATGCTTAAACGAAGAACAATGCTAACCCTAACACATCTAATGATAACTACGTTGCTCGCCATCAAAAGCGCTTCAGTACGAGCAACGCATGAACAACGTGGGGCTTGTGCTGCCTAGATCGCAAGATGCGATCTAGGCAGCATGTCGCTTACCGATAGAAACCCTCGAGACGAAGGAGTTGGCGATGCGCCGAGATTGGTTTGTTTTGGGGTTGAACGTGAGTTGTTGTTTATTCCATAAACCCTAGGTACATATTTATAGTCCAGGGGACTTTCTAATGTGGGCGTGCACCAAACCGTGCACAAGTAAGATTCTACTTTCTAAACTAAGATGCGATCTAATATTTTACAGATACAAGGGCAATTAAACCCAACTTGGTATAACAGGCCGATTCACGTAATCCTCCATGTATATTTCTTTAAGCCCATCCTGATTGCGGCCTACCTCTGACTCGGTTAAATTCTGGTGATAACACATGCCCCCCTGGTTTTGGAATTGGTAATTCCAAAATCACTCTGCTTTCCTTCGTCGGGTCATGTTGTGGCGGAACCGTCGCGAGTATCCCTCATGATGATGCCTTGCCTTCTCAACTTCTCCGCGTGACCTGGCAGTTTTTTTCTTTTTTAGGCACCACTTCCTCGGAAACTGCTGTGGCATTGAATTTCCACTATATCCTCCTTCGATTTAACCGCTCTGAACAGTTCTCCTCTGTATCTCCTTCGCATTAGCACTCCAAAATCCCTCCCAGCCACCATGTCTTCTTCCTCCTCTGCCCCATCGGATCTTGCCAGCCAATCCTCCACGTCCCGTGAGCCGACGCCGGAGTACAACGCGGCAGCGGTCCACGCGGCCAACACCCGCCGCGCCATTGCGGCCGGGAGGAGTCGGACCACGACTTCTCCATCCGGTCCGAGGACGACCGGTCCTCGACGGACGGGGAGAGCGACCTCCGCTTCCTCGCCGTTGGGGAAACGGAGGAGGAGAGTGACGACGACGGCTTCTCCTGCGACTTCACCTCTTCGGGGAGGAGGAGGAGCGAGGAAGAGGGGAGGAGGACGACGACGAGAGCTCCTCCGACGAGCCGCCGGCCAAGCGGTTCTGCCCTTGGCCGGGCAATCTTAGCGACTTCGACGGCGACGAGGACGATGTGACGAAGAAGATGAAGACAACGAGGGCCCGGTCGGCGGCCATTGGAGCGACGACGAGCCCGCCGGGAGCAGCGCCGATAGTGGCGACGACGGCGACGACGAGGGCAATGATGGCCCATAGATAGGACCTCTAGAATAGGGCCAGTAGTAGCAGACGGGGCAATGGATCCCCTAGTATTTCCCTTTTGAGAGCAATTAGCTCTTTATGTAAGAAATCTCATCTTAATCAATGAAGAACTTTTCCCCAATTTTGATTTTGCCGATTCCTTCTGAGTTTAATTGAGCCGATTCTCTCTTCTACTGACCTTGCCGATTCGTCCCCTTTGCCAATGCGTAATGAGCCGATCGCACCGCATCGGTCCTTTGAAATTCACCCTTCTCTTCTTCGCTGATGATTTTCTAAATCTGGTGGAAAATGCAGGATCTTCGGGAAAACCTTCGAACTTTTCCAACCAAACCCAATAATCCTTTTCGGTACCCATCATTTTGAAGAAGGTTGCAATGAAGGATCAGCCGATGGTATCCCCATCGGTTCTTTAAACGAGTATCCACTAGGCCTGCTGCCCCCGAGCCTTACTCGAGCCTGCGCCCCCGAGCCTCACTCGAGGCGAGAATGTCAGAGAGAATGCGCCACAGCCGATCCTCTTTCTTCCTCCGACAGCCGATAATCTTCCGTTTCAGCTGAACTAGCCCCACAGATTGGAAATCCTGGATTTGGTGGAGGCTTGATAATCATCGCACAACTAGAGTCGATGGCTACGCATCGGCTGTTTCTTGATTCTGAAGTCGATGCCTGCTGCATCGGCTGTGCTCGAAAATTTTCGAATTTTCATATATATTTTTTTTTTACGGCCGACCCGTGCATCGGCCCCCATATTCCAATACCCATCACCAGAAGATGAGATGCTTCCGTTGCATATCCTCGTATTTTCATATACACAGGTGCCCCCGAGCCGATTCTGTCAAGAGAATTGATGGTATCGGCTCCGTTGGATAACATGTTGAACCCGAGCGAGAATGGTGGGTGAGGATAATTTTGGCCGATTGCTGGAATCGGCCTCCACGTTGCTTGCTCGTTGAAGGTTTTGTAAGTTCCCTTCATAAATTTTTGGGGCCGATCACAAGGATCAGCCTTGCCCGATTTGCTCATTGGTTTGATCTTGCTATTCGGTTAGGCTGGATAAAACCAACCCAACCTCTGACTTGATGCGCTTGCTGTCGTCCACCTTGAGTGCACCGTAGAGTCGTGGAGTACTAAGCTCTGTCGGCAAGACGAGTACCATGTTTGTACCAGCCGATGTCTCATCATCGGCTTTCCTCTGTTTAGGGCGCCACTCCATTTTCCGTGGACGACCCTCTTCATCCAAGGGCTCGCTGAACTTTTGCAGCCGGATCAGGTCGTGCCTTCCTTAGCGTATGCAGGTATAACCTTTCGGCTTCCTCCGGGCCGCGCAATCGCTGAACCCTGCGCTTTTGGGAACGGCTGAGTCCGTCGGGGCACCACCTTGGCCGGTGGTACTGTCTTCTTCCACTTCTCCCTCGTCTTCCGAATCCTCAAGATCTGCCCAACGAGGTGACTCGGCGCGTTTGCTTTGTGGCGGGAGAGGCCCTAGGCGCTCGAACACGGACACGTTGGCTGCCTCCTTCTTTTTATTGTTGCATTCGGGCAATTGCCGATTGTGGGCAATCGGCTCATTCCTGAATCCCGGCGAGTGTACGAAGAAGGGGCGGTCCCAATGTCCGGCGTTGTCATCTTGCTCCCTTGATGCTTCCGTGGCACGGCGCTCGTGCTCCTCCTCATCGCGATCCTGCCGACGATATCTTCGGCTTCTCTAGCCGGACGATCTCCTCTATCATCGTAATTGGACCGTCGGCGTTGGTCATGCTGACTCACATATTTGTTGAGGAGGTGATCGAGAGAGGAGTCGCTGATATCTTATATTCTTCACCTCTCCCTACGTGACATAGCGCTTGCCATCATGACGGAGCCGATCGCGTGGAGCGGCCTCCTCTGTATCCTTGCTATGAGAGCAGCTGCCCTCATCTCCATCTTTGCCGAGTGGTTTCCGGGTCCTACCATGTTGATGCTGAACGAGGGACCCGGCTGGCAACCTTCGGGGTAGGTGATTTCTACCATGTTAACGGCGGGGAAGGGTTGGGTGTCGACCTTCATGGCGTACTGGTTGAAAATTAGCCGCCCCTTCTCTATCGCCGCTTGGATGTGCTTGACGCCACACCCGGCGGTCGTTGGTGGCATGGGAAAGCGAGTTGTGGAATTTGCGGTACGGCTTTCCGTTTAGCTCTTTCGCCGTGGGGAACTTGAGACCTTCGGGAATCGTCAAGCTGTTTCTCCTTGAGCGGGAGGTCGAAGATTTGTTCGGTCTTGGTTACGTCAAAATCAAATCCCACAGGCGGCCCTGGTGGCTTTACCCATTTGCGGGCCACGGGGGTTCCTCCCCGAGTCCACTCAGCCACTTGCTATTTCTTGGTCTCCCGCAGGCACTTCATCTTCCTCTCGTATCGACCATAACTACGCACGCTTGAACTTGTCTTGGTACGGAGTCGGGGTGGCGCTGTTCATATGCTGATAGTTTCGAACCATGTGCGCCGGCGAGGGATAATCTGCTTGGGAGGCCATGTCCTTGAGCTGTGTTGCAAGGCTCGCTACTGCCAACTCGACTGCTTCCTTTTCGGTTATACGAACCGAATAACATCGGTTCCTAAGATTCCTGAAGCGCTGGATGTATTCTGTCACCGTTTCCCCGCGCTTCTGACGTAGTTGTGCTAGATCGGCAATGCCAGACTCGGAAGCTTCGGAATGGTATTGCATATGGAACTGTTCTTCCAATTGCTTCCAAGACTGGATGGAGTTTGCTGGCAAAGAGGTGTACCATCCAAAAGCCGATCCCGTGAGGGACTGTGAAAAGAGCCTCACGCGTAGCTGATCCGACACTGAAGCCGGTCCTAGTTGAGCCAAATATCGGCTGACGTGCTCGATGGAGCTGGAGCCATCCGATCCACTGAATTTGGAGAAGTCAGGGAGCCGATATTTAGGTGGCAGCGGGATCATCTCGTAATCGTCGGGGTACGGCTTGGAATAGCCGACTGCCCTTCTTTTCGGCATCATGCCGAACTGGTCTCTCAGTATGGTGCTGATCTGATCCGCTGTGCTGGCCGTAGGAGTTGCACTCTGAAGATTCGCCGGGGTGGCGTACTTGGCCAGCCAGGTTTGCTTTTCCAGCTACGAGCCAAGCTGCGGGAGCTGGGCTCGGGAGTTTCGTCGGTGTGGCGTATTTAGTTAGCCACGTACGCTTCTCAAGCTGCGTCGCCGACGTTCCTCCTGTCTTCGCCGGAGTCCCCGATGTTGTGGCCTGGTTTGTGAGTGCCCGGTCACCACAATCCGGCACATACATGCACGCGTATCCTTGAGGGATCTCCTTAGGCGCCTCCATTAAGAGCTCGGTAGTCACTAGGGTCGCCACCAATCCTGTAGACGAGGAATGCCGGTGTAGTCGGCACTTCGGCGAGTGCTGCCAACGCATATGGCAGCGGTGGACGGGACTGGAGTGGCAACTCTCCTTGATGAGTCCCGAGAGCTGGTCCCGACGGCGAGTACGCGGTGGCTCATGATCTCTGGATCACGCGCGAGCGACACGCTCCAACACGTTGACCAAGTTCTCGAGTGGCGGTGTAGCGAGTGAGCCACCGGGTAGTTGATCTCCTGCCGCGGACCCCCGGTGCGTTCCTCCGACGGGGTAGAGAGGTCTATCCCATCGAGCGCACCTTGCGGTGAGAATCCCTTCCATCCGATGCCATGGGAACGGGTTCTGCGAAAAGAGCCGATGAGGTCGGCTTCGAGGGTGGCCTTGATCTCGTTGTATTGCTTCTTGAGGTCGTCGGGCGGATCCTCGTAGGTGACTGGCGTGCCGTCCGCCATCTCAGATGTAGATGGCGATGTGGTTGATGTAGATGATTGTCCCACCGGGCGTGCCAGAATGTGTTGACTGCCAAAACCCACCGGCGGGCAGCGGCCTTGTCAACACCGTAGAGCCGGGAAGAGCCTAGAGCTGCGGCTGGCTGAGACCCCTCCGAGCGACGGCCCGCAATGCTCTTCTGGTCACACGCGGCGATGCGAAGTGCAAGGGCGTGCCACCTGACCTATACCCGGTCGGGGAAGGTGATGGGGATGCCTCGCTTAGTTTCTGCCGGGGCATACATGTAAACATTAAATACGAGCCTCGATCGGCTCTCGGGTTATCCCGTGAATCGGCTCAAAGAGCCGATCCACCCATGATTCGTACGGGGTGCACGAATACTTGGTGGTCCTGCTTGATCAAGATGAAGCTAATGAGATCTACGACGATTTAGGGTTTTCACCGCATAATCGGATCATCCTACTCCAGGTTGGGTCTCGCGGCCACGCCCGGTGCTCGTAAGCCGATCCTAAACAAGGCCTAAAAACCAACATGAAGTTGATCCTCGGAACATCCCGTTTAGGACTTGCGAACGCCACCCTACGTGCCGCTGGATCCTCCCCCCCTTCGTAAGGCCTAACTATTGCAGATATTAAACTAATCCTTGTAGAACAAGGAGCAATCGTAACGGATCAGATCTACTAAATAATGATCAAGCGGGGTGCCGCCCCCACGCCTGAGATAGGCGTGAGGGCGGCTAGATATGCAAGGGTTGCACTACGTAAGCATGCTTAAACGAAGAACAATGCTAACCCTAACACATCTAATGATAACTACGTTGCTCGCCATCAAAAGCGCTTCGATACGAGCAACGCATGAACAACGTGGGGCTTGTCTTGCCTAGATCGCAAGATGCGATCTAGGCAGCATGTCGCTACCCGATAGAAACCCTCGAGACGAAGGAGTTGGCGATGCGCCGAGATTGGTTTGTTTTGGGGTTGAACGTGAGTTGTTGTTTATTCCATAAACCCTAGGTACATATTTATAGTCCAGGGGACTTTCTAATGTGGGCGTGCACCAAACCGTGCACAAGTAAGATTCTACTTTCTAAACTAAGATGCGATCTAATATTTTACAGATACAAGGGCAATTAAACCCAACTTGGTATAACAGGCCGATTCACGTAATCCTCCATGTATATTTCTTTAAGCCCATCCTGATTGCGGCCTACCTCTGACTCGGTTAAATTCTGGTGATAACAGACGTATCATCCCTCAGTACGCTCCTTACCTCATGAGGCTCATTTGTATCAAGTGGAGTCAAGAAGGGCGAGGAAATATTCTGGAACAATGCCGACCCAACGTCACAATCCACAAGGAGAAGAGTCCTCTTGTCAAGGACCATGACCTTCCAAGGTTTGGCAAAGGAGCTCCCAAGGACAAGGATGAAGACGAAGCCGATAGCGACGACTCCGACTATGTGCCCAACTCCGTCAAGACCAAGGGCCTCTTCGCCAAGCTCACCGCCCGCCTAAAGAAGTCCTTTTGCTTCAAGAGGGATCTCGAAGATAGGATGTATCAAGCTCATCACGACAACAAGAAGATCCGCCAACGTCAAAAGGCCATGATGAGGCACATGCAACTCCCGGTCTCCGAGGGGTCCGAGGACAACATTACTCCTCCCGGTGAGTGGAAGTCCAAGCTTACTTGGTCAAGTTCCGAGGACTCCATCCCCGAGCACATTGTTCGTCCATCTCCACCACCTCATGGCAAGGGTCTTGCTCAAGATGGAGACGATGATGATGAAGACGAAGATGAAGAGGAGGAAGATGTCGAGGATGAGGGTGATGAGAACGAAGATGATGATGACGAGGAGGATGATGACGACGAGTGATTCCCTTGGGACACTAGTATGCTCCTTCTTCCTTTTTGGTGTCTCGATGCCAAAGGGGGAGAAGTTGATCTATTAGGACGGGAATTTGCAAGGGGATGCCAAGGGCTTGGTGGCTTCGTTTTGGTTCTTTCGGCCTTGGCATCAAATCTTTCCCCTAGTTATTCGAAACTTTATTCATATGTGTGTTTGCTACTCTATTCATGGATCTCCCGATCCCCCCCCCCCCCGTTTGTACTAAGACTTAATCGTGCGTAGCTTAATGGTCAATGGTCTCCATTATTTATTCTTTGATTGGCCACATCATTCCTATGGAGGCACTTATTATTATGATGAGTTTGGGTTTTCTCAAGGCAAAGGTATGAAAAGGTTCATCCAAACTCCCCTATATACAATTGCTCTTGCCTCCATAGTGTGCTTGTGCTATATGATCTTGTTATATGTTCTTCTTAGCACTTATGCTTGGTTTGTAGAATCTAGGGGGAGTTTCTCTCTAGGATGTGTGCATTTGTATACAAATGCATATTCTAAAATATGCACACATCTAGGGGGAGCTTCGTCTACTCTTACAAATCATATTCCTTATCATAATATCCTATGAATTATTGCAAATTCGTGTGTTGTCATCAAACACCAAAAAGGGGAGATTGTAAGAGCAAGATCTATGACCCTTGTTTTGTGTGTTTGATAACAACACTCGAACAATTCTAACCGTGCACAAAGATTATCTTTGATGTATTTGTAGGTGTACGGTGCCCTCGCTGAACACACCATGATCGGAAGACTGAAGCGTAGATCTTAGGTTTTCTGGTTTTGTGTGTGTGTCGTGAGGTAACATGGTAGGAGAGGAAAAGAGGAAAAAGTTGTTTTAGTCCTTGCGGTACTACCGGTACCAGGAGCGGTAGTACCGCTACCCCTGCTGGTACCGCCCGATATACCGCTCTGAGGATTGCACATGGAAATGCCCCACAGAACCCGTTACGGTACCTTTACGGTACCATGAGCGGTAGTACCGCTTGAGAGCGGTACTACCGCCCACGGTACCGCTCAAGTACTGTAACGCGTTACGGTCGTACCGCTGTGGTACCGCTTTGGTACCGCTTCGAGTCCAGTAAGCTCTGGACCCTGTTGCGGTACCTGGAGCGGTACCGCATGCGGTACTACCGCAATGTGTCCACGTGGACAAGTTCGGTGGGGATTCGAACTCAGAGCGGTAGTACCGCTTCCAGAAGCGGTAGTACCGCTTAGGCAAAAACAGCAGGTAACGGTTGGATTTGGAGGGACCTATATAAAGGCCCCTTCTTCCCCAGCTCGCCTCAGCTCTTCTCTCTCTCTCTCCTCCATTGTTGCTGAGCTCAAAATTGAAGGGATCTCCTCATCCACCCAACCAATCTTGCTCATACTTTGAGAGGTGGTGGAGGAGACCCCGATCTATCATACTACCGAGAGAAAGTTCACTAATTCGTGGTAGTCCTTAGTGGATCTTGGTGTTAGGGTTCCTTTGGTGGAAGAGCTTCTTGGTGGAGCCTTGGAGGAGCTTCTTGGTGGAGCCTTGGAGGAGCTTCTTGGTGGAGCATTGGAAGAGTTCCTTTGGTGGAGCATTGGAGATGGGTTCCTATGGTGGAGCATTGGAGATGTGCAGCTATGGAGTCTAGCTTGGTGATTTACTAGCTCCATAGGGTGTTGGGAGCATCCTTGTGTGTGGAGCTCGCCCCAACCTTGTGAAGGAACCACCGCCTCGACCGGTGCCTTAGTGGAAGAGGGAGAGCACCTCCGTGGAGCTCTCTCGAGGAAGAGGGTGAGGCCTTCCTTCGTGGTGTGGCCGCTTAGTCTCTTGTGTGAGACTGGCACCTCCTCAATGCAGACGTACTTCCTTTAGTGGAAGTAACTGCGGGAAACAAACCTCGACTCGCCTCGCGCCCCCCCCCGGTTGTCTCGCTCCTTACTCTTGTTATCTTGTTGATTCATTTACTTGTTGCACATGTCCTAGCATCATTGTAGGAACACCGCTAGTGCAAAAGTTATCACCTTTACCTTCCGTTGCGCTAAAATTGAAAAAGGTTAAAACTTGTCGTAGTGCCATTCACCCCCCCCCCCCTCTTGTTCGCTACGATCCATTCAGCTAGCTATATCTACCTAGCACTGCACAAACTAGCATACAGTAGCATCAAAAGTACTGTCACAATAATGATGAGTAATGAACTACTCAATTAAACAGCCTGTAACTAATCGTGCAGCCAAAGTATATTAGTAAACAGAGTTAAAACTGTTTCAGTTATACAGAGTTGCAGAGTTGCACTTGTTTCAGTTATACAGAGTTACAGAGTTGCATTTGTTTACAAAGTTGTAGTTGTTTACAAAGTTACAGAGTTGCACTTGTTTCAGTTATACAATTGCACTTGTTTCAGTTATACAATTGCATTTGTTTCAGTTACATAGCACTTGTTAAAACTGAACTACCGATAATCAATATGATACTTGTACTGATCTGATAATAAGTTGGAATTAGTTTTTTTTCACTTTTAATGACACACAATTCAGTTACAAAATTCAGTGATTGTGAATAGCGGCCCCTATCTACTTCCTCTAATTCTCTAACTATTTTCCTTGGTGATCACAATGGCTACATGGTTTTCTCTTGCCCTCACCGGCCACCTTTTCTCATTCACTTGATCACCTTAAATAGGCACTACACACACATACCACGCAGCCACTACTCCAAGAACTCACACCACTAACTAGCCCTCCTAGAAACACTCCAGGAGATCTAGCCATCTCGCATGCACGCACATAGCCTGAGCAACTCACCACACTGTCTAATGCATGTACTACTAACTCTCCAAACTGCATGCAGATTTCTCTATCATGCACACACACTTAGCCACTAACTTAAATCTACCAACATAGAAAGATTAAATATCTAACAGAATTAAGAAAATCACTTGCATTACAACACATACGACTAGCATCAGCAGGTAACAAAAAAACCATAGAGATGGACAGTACATCATCATGTGGAGGAAATTTCCAAAAAAGGCTCTACCCTGAATCTGCTTTCTACCGCTGCTAACTAAACACAAGCAACTCTACATGATTAACACTGGTTAACTGTTACACAACTCTTCTCTACGCTGCCACGGAGAAAATTTGGCATGACCTTTGCTAAAAATGGTCATGCCAGAGTGCCAGAAATTCGCCGGAATGGAAGTTAATCGACATTCCGGCGAAACATTGGCACTCAATGTACCTGCAGAGACATATCTGGGCGAAACATGCACTGATGCACTAATTCAGAGGGAACAATTCAAAGCTGCAGCCACATGGATAACTCAGCCACAAGTTACAATGCTAGTTTTCTAACAGATTCAGAAATTGACCAAGGATAAACTAAATACAGGACAGAGTTGATTCAATCTGTGGGCTTCTTCTCAGGTTTATTTTAAGTCAGGGACTCCTCAATTGTCATCAACACATTTCTTCAGAAGACATCATTCAGAATATATCTAGATGATAACAGTGGAATATTGTCTAGCACAAACTGAAACCAGTGCAAATTTCTTCATCAATAACAGTGGAATAACAGTGGAATATAACACAGACACATAATAGCATGCACACATCAAACAAACTCTGAGTAACCAGTGCAAATTTCTTGCTCAATCAAATACCTTTTTGATCATGCATGAACACATAGACATAATAACTGCTCGACACTATTATCCGATGTAAAAAAGAAAAGCTCCGATACTGATACTAACTTTACCACTCTTATTCACATGTGTACTAAATTTCAATACTAACCCAATAGGCTACACAACAACTAAAATCAGGTTAATCCGTGACAGAAATTGGGGTCTGCAACTAGAAGCGAAGGAACGACCTACAAATTGATAGCCCCTACTCGTACCTGGATGCTGCATTTGCTATCCGAACAAGATGAAGAGCATAAGCCAAAACAAAACTAGCATTGAAGCGCCGGTACTAAGGCTGGCGGTGCACGGAGAAGGCTCTACTACCCAAACGCAGAAGCATCAACCTTTCCCCATGGACAATTCGATCTTCAATGATGGGTAGAAGGGGACAGGAGTGGAGATTACCTTACCCTTGAGGACCCTCTGGTCGTCGTTCACGTCGAGTGATGCCGCAAACGCCTGCTTCCGCCCGCAGTTCGCCTCCAGAGCCGTGGTCGTTGCTGCCGCCTCGGGTAGCAGCAGCGTCCTCCCGTCGGGTCAGAGGTTGGTGTGGCAAAGAGGTCCTCCACGACAGCTCGGCAGCGCCGCCGGCAGGGGAGCTACTGCGACGGAGGGCGACGAGGCGAGGTGCTGCGACGGAGGGCGACGGGGCGAGGTGAGGAACGACGGCGGATCGAGGAACGGGGCAAGGGAGAGAGGGAGGAAGGGGAGAGAGGGAGGCAGGGGAGAGGGGCGCACCTGCGATGGAGGGCGACGGCAGCGACGATGGCAGGGGAGAGGCGGATCGATGACGGCGGCAGATCGACGGCGGCGCTGCGCGCGGTGGGATTTGGGGACGACAGAGCTAGGGACGGGGTTTTTTTGGCTAAGTCCTAGTGCAGGTACCCCTGACGAATTGGTGAAAACGCCGGCGGTAAAGTTTCTGACGTTTACAGGTGGGCCCAAGTGCAGTTATCACCGTCGAAATCGTCTAATTCGCCGGGGGTATCTTTTTTTCCTTCCCAGCTGGCGAGATAGCTTTAGTTCTGTAAACCATGCACATTAGTCAAAACACATTCATTAGCCCAGTGGTGCCACTCTTGTGCACAGCCGAAGCACCTAGGGTTCGAATCCCTGTGTGGAGCAAAAAAAGCCCCCCCTTTTTAAGATATTTTTTTATTGTTTCTAGTTATTTAGATAAATTGTAAAGTCCTTTGGCAACATCCGATAAAATAAACCAATGAAGGATAAATTGCAAGACATAAATTTATGATTTTAATTCTTGAATGACTTCAAAGTCCTTTCGGTGATATCCGATAAAAAAAACAAGACATAAATTTAGGATACACTTGAGAAGGACAAATGGTTGTTCGAGAGATAATTATTATAAATACACAAATGACTTCAAAGTACCTTCCGCTTGGTCCTTGTGACCCCACCGGTATCGTCGCGACTCCTTGTGTACGGAGGAACACTTGACCTAGGTAGCGTCGTCCTTCTTCTTCTTAGTGTGTAGGTTCTATCGTCTTCATCGGGTTCTTCCATCATTGGGTCTCCGACGAGGCCGTCGAACTCTTGCTCGTCGGCAACTCCATCCATTCCGACAAGGGCCCTTTTTCCTCTCCTTGCGACAACACGGCTGGGCCTTGACGGGTCAGTTATGAAGAAGCATTGCTCGACGTGCTTAGCCAATACCCAAGGCTCATTTTGCGCGGTGGGGTTCTTGGTCTTGGATTTGGGGGCGGTCGCATGGTGGTGACATACGCATCTTCTTTTGTAACGTCCGTAGCCCATCGACACGAAACATCGGTAGCTTCTCCCCGACGTAGTCGAGCTCCCAGATTTCCTCGATCCTTCCGTAGTACCTTTTCTTCTCTTCACCCGTGTACGATTCCATCGTCACACCCGAGTTCTGATAGTCGCTTCTTTTGACTCTCTCCTCTGTGGAGAATGTGTAACCGTTGATGTCGTATTTCTGATAAGTCATGAGGTTGGGGGCGGGCCCATAAGACAAGGCCAATATCATTTTGTTGGTTGAAATAGCTAAAATAGGTGGGGGAATGAGCTAACTAGTGCTTGGGTTGATTTGCCATCACATATGAGTGTGTGTGGGTGGTAGTAGGTGGCTGGTCGTCTTAATGGCCAGCCCCAGGTTACCGCCGGCGCTTACATATCAAAATGCCAGCGGTACATGCCGTTACCACCGGCATATACGGGTCCGAAACGCCGGTGGTAAGTGAAGGTTGCGTGGCCCACCCTGGCGCGGCGGCAGGGCCCATTACCCCCGGCGTCAACAGCCCACGTCGCCGGCGGTAGAGCCCATTACCCCCGGCGCCTTTGGGGCCAATTCGCCGGCGGTAACTGAAGGCTGCGTGGCCCACCCTGGCGCGGCGGCAGGGCCCATTACCCCCGGCGTCAACAGCCCACGTCGCCGGCGGTGGAGCCCATTACCCCCGGCGCCTTCGGGGCCAATTCGCCGGCGGTAACGCCAGGCCCAATTGTGATACTGCGGCCCATTGTATCGCCGGCGCCTGCGTGCCCATCTCGCCGGCGGTATTGGAGGCACCCCCGGCGCCACCCTACCTCCTGCGCCGGCGGTAGTGTTAGGGCCCCCTGGAAGCTATTACCGCTGGCATCTTCAACTCGTATTTGCCGGCGGTAAGGAGTGCGGCTATAAGCTATTCCCTAGTAGTGATGTGGAGGAGGAGGTGGCTAGGGTTTGGGGGCGGTTAGGGTTTGGGGCGCCGGCTGATGTCTACGCACGCTTCTATTCCTGTAGACAGTGTTGGGTCTCCAAGAGCAGAGGTTTGTAGAACAGCAGCAAGTTTCCCTTAAGTGAATCACCCAAGGTTTATCGAACTCAGGGAGGAAGAGGTCAAAGATATCCCTCTCAAGCAACCCTGCAATTACGATACAAGAAGTCTCTTGTGTCCCCAACACACCTAATACACTTGTCAGATGTATAGGTGCACTAGTTCGGCGAAGAGATAGTAAAATGCAAGTGATATGGATGAATATGAGTGGTAATAACAATCTGAATAAAATATGCCAGCAAGCAAACATGCACTAGAACAGTAAATAAACGGAGTTTCGATGCTTAGAAACAAGGCCTAGGGATCATACTTTCACTAGTGGACACTCTCAACATTGATCACATAACTAAATAAACAAATACTACTTTCTCTACACTCTCTTGTTGGATGACAAACACCATTCATTGTGTAGGGCTACAAGAGCTCCCTCAAGCCGGAGTTAACAAGCTCCACAACATTCGGAGTTCATATTTAAGTAACCTTAGAGTGCATAATAGACCATTGCAATTATACCGAGTACTAACATAGCATGCACACTGTCACCGTCAGGCTATGAAAGGGGAATAGATCGCATCAATACTATCATAGTAATAGTTAACTTCATAATCTACAAGAGATCACAATCATAGCTTATACCAAGTAGTACATGATGCACACACTTGTCAACATTACATCATGGAGGAGGAATAGACTACTTTAATAACATCACTAGAGTAGCACATAGATGATATTCAACTAGATCACAAAGCTCATGATCACATAAAGATCACATGGGAGAGAGAGATGAACCACATAGCTACGGTACAGCCCTTAGCCTCGGGGAGAACTACTCCCTCCTCATCATAGGAGACGACGAGCGTTGATGAAGATGGCGATGGTGTCGATGGAGATGCCTTCGGGGCAGTCCCCGTCCCGGCGGCGTGCCGGAACAGAGACTTCTGTCCCCCGAATCTTGGCTTCGCGATGGCGGCGGCTCTGGAACTTTTCTCGTATCGTGGCTTATTCTTCTAGGGTTTTCGCGACGGAGGCTTTAAGTAGGCGGAAGGGCAGCCTCGGAGGAGTCCTAGTGGGGCCACACCATAGGGGGGCGCCCCCCCCCCTTGGCCGCGCCGCCAGGTGGGGTGGGGCCCCCCTGGCTCCCCTCTGGCCCCTCTTCGGTGCTCTGGAAGCTTCCGGGAAAAATAAGATACTGGGTGTTGATTTCGTCCAATTCCGAGAATATTTCCTTTGTAGGATTTCTGAAACCAAAAACAGCAGAAAACAGGAACTGGCACTTCGGCATCTCGTTAATAGGTTAGTTCCGAAAATGCATATAAATGATGTAAAGTGTGTATAAAACATATGTGTATCATCATAAAAGTAGCATGGAACATAAGAAATTATAGATACGTTGGAGACGTATCGGCATCCCTAAGCTTAGTTCCTACTCGCCCTCGAGTAGGTAAACGATAACAAAGATAATTTCTTAAGTGGCATGCTATCATAATCTTGATCAATACTATTGTAAAGCATATGAGATGAATGCAGTGATTCAAAGCAATGGTAAAGACAATGAGTAAACAACTGAACCATATAGCAAGGACTTTTCATGAATAATACTTTCAAGACAAGCATCAATAAGACTTGCATAAGAGTTAACTCATAAAGCAATAAATTCAAAGTAAAGGCATTGAAGCAACACAAAGGAAGATATAAGTTTCAGCAGTTGCTTTCAACTTTCAACATGCATATCTCATGGATAATTGTCAACACAAAGTAATATAACAAGTGCAATAGGTAAACATGTAAGAATCAATGCACACAGTTGACACAAGTGTTTGCTTCTAAGATAGAAAGAAGTAGGTAAACTGACTCAACATAAAGTAAAAGAAAGGCCCTTCGCAGAGGGAAGCATGGATTACTATTTTTGTGCTAGAGCTTTTCATTTTGAAAACATAGAAACAATTTTTTCAACGGTAGTAATAAATCATATGTGTTATGTATAAGACATCTTATAAGTTGCAAGCCTCATGCATAGATTACCAATAGTGCTCGCACCTTGTCCTAATTAGCTTGGATTAACACGGATTATCATTGCATAACATATGTTTCAACCAAGTGTCACAAAGGGGTACCTCTATGCCGCCTCGTACAAAGGTCTAAGGAGAAAGATCGCATTTGATTTCTCGTTTTTGATTATTCTCAACTTAGACATCCATACCGGGACAACATAGACAACGAGATAATGGACTCCTCTTTAATGCATAAGCATTCAACAACGAGATAATATTCTCATAAGAGATTGAGGATTAGTGTCCAAACTGAAACTTCCACCATGATTCATGGCTTTAGTTAGCGGCCCAATGTTCTTCTCTAACAATATGCATACTCAAACCATTTGATCATGAAAATCGCCCTTACTTCAGACAAGACGAACATGCATAGCAACTCACATGATATTCAACAAAGGTGTAATAGTTGTTGGCGTCCCCAGAAGCATGGTTACCGCTCAATAAGCAACTTATAAGAAATAAGATACATAGCTACATATTCTTTACCACAATAGTTTTTAAGGCTATTTTCCCATGAGCTATATATTGCAAAGACAAAGAATAGAATTTTTAAAGGTAGCACTCAAGTAATTTACTTTGGAATGGCAGAGAAATACCATGTAGTAGGTAGGTATGGTGGACACAAATGGCATTGTTTTTGGCTCAAGGATTTGGATGCACGAGAAGTAATCCCTCTCAATACAAGGTTTAGGCTAGCAAGGTTGTTTGAAGCAAACTCAAGTATAAAACGGTACAACAAAACTTACATAAGAACATATTGCAAGCATTATAAGACTCTACATCGTCTTCCTTGTTGTTCAAACACCTCACCAAAAAATATCTAGACTCTAGAGAGACCAATCATGCAAACCAAATTTTAACAAGCTCTATGTAGTTCTTCATTAATAGGTGCAAAGTACATGATGCAAGAGCTTAAACATGATCTATATGAGCACAAAAATTGCCAAGTATCAAATTATTCAAGACATTATACCAATTACCACATGAAGCATTTTCTGTTTCCAACCAAATAACAATGAACAAAGCAGTTTCAACCTTCGCCATGAACATTAAAAGTAAAGCTAAGAACACTAGTGTTCATATGAACGAGCGGAGCGTGTCTCTCTCCCACACAAGCATGAATTTATTCAGAGAATGAAAATAACAAAACGAAAATAAAAGCACAAAAACGCTCCAAGTAAAGTACTTAAGATGTGACGGAATAAAAATATAGTTTCACTAGAGGTGACATGATAAGTTGTTGATGAAGAAGGGGATGTCTTGGGCATCCCCAAGCTTAGATGCTTGAGTCTTCTTGAAATATACAGGGATGAACCACGAGGGCATCCCCAAGCTTAGACTTTTCACTCTTCTTGATCATATTGTATCATCCTCCTCTATTGACCATTGAAAACTTCCTCCACACCAAACTCAAAACAAACTCATTAGAGGGTTAGTGCATAATCAAAAATTCACATATTCAGAGGTGACATAATCATTCTTAACACTTCTGGACATTGTTCAAAGCTACTGGAAGTTAATGGAACAAAGAAATCCATTCAACATAGCAAAAGAGGCAATGCGAAATAAAAGGCAGAATCTGTCAAAACAGAACAGTCTGTAAAGACGAATTTTTCAGGAGCACTTAACTTGCTCAGATGAAAAAGCTCAAATATAATGAAAGTTGCGTCCATATCTGAGGATCACGCACGTAAATTGGCATATTTTTCTGAGTTACCTACAGAAGGGGCTGCTCAATTTCGTGACAGTAAGAAATCTGTTTCTGCGCAGTAATCCAAATCTAGTATCAACCTTACTGTCAAAGACTTTACTTGGCACAACAATGCAATAAAATAAAGATAAGGAGAGGTTGCTACAGTAGTAACAACTTCCAAGACACAACAAAACAGTAGCAAAATAAAAATATGGGTTATCTCCCAAGAAGTGCTTTCTTTATAGCCATTAAGATGGGCTCAGTAATTTTAATGATGCACTCGCAAGAAATAAGAGTTGAAGCAAAAGAGATCATCAAAAGCAAGTATGAAACACTTTTAAGTCTAACCCACTTCCTATGAAAAGGAATCTTGTACACAAATAAATTCATGAGGAGCAAAGTGACAAGCATAGGAAGATAAAACACAAGTAACTTCAAAATTTTCAGCATATAGAGAGGTGTTTTAGTACCATGAAAATTTCTACAACCATATTTTCCTCTCTCATAATAATTTCCAGTAGCATCATGAACAAACTCAACAATATAACTATCACATGAAGCATTCTTATTCACATGCATAAAATTATTACTCTCCACATAAGCATAATCAATTTTATTAGTAATAGTGGGAGTAAAACTATCACAACCATCATTGTAATTATCATAAATTGCAGGCATGGTATAATCATAATAAACTTTATCCTCCATAGTAGGTGGCACCAAAATACCACTATCATTATAATCATCATAAATGCGAGACAAAGTATGATCAAAGAAAATTTTCTCCTCCATGCTTGGGGGACTAAAAATATCATGCTCATCAAAACCAGCTTCCCCAAGCTTAAATTCTTCCATAGCATTAGCAACAATGGTGTTCAAAGCATTCATACTAATAACATTGGCATTATCATGCATATAAAGTTCCATAGGTTTTTTAATTTTCTCTTCAAACACCTCATGTCCTAACTCAAGATAGATACTATAAAGATCTCTAATATTTTTGTTGTTTTCCATTAAGCCTAACTAGTGTAAACAAGAAACAAAAAGATGCAATTGCAGGATCTAAAGGAAATAGCTCCGAGCACTCACACACCGGCAATAGTGCTAGGAAATAGCTTAGTAGTCGGAGGATGTGAATACCTTTTACCTTACCTCCCCGGCAATGGCGCCAGAAAATAGCTTGATGTCTACGCACGCTTCTATTCCTGTAGACAGTGTTGGGCCTCCATGAGCGAGAGGTTTGTAGAACAGCAACAAGTTTCCCTTAAGTGAATCACCCAAGGTTTATTGAACTCGGGGAGGAAGAGGTCAAAGATATCCCTCTCAAGCAACCACTGCAATTACGATACAAGAAGTCTCTTGTGTCCCCAACACACCTAATACACTTGTCAGATGTATAGGTGCACTAGTTCGGCGAGGAGATAGTAAAATGCAAGTGATATGGATGAATATGAGTGGTAATAACAATCTGAATAAAATATGGCAGCGAGCAAACATGCAGTAGAACAGTAAATAAACGGAGTTTCGATGCTTAGAAACAAGGCCTAGGGATCATACTTTCACTAGTGGACACTCTCAACATTGATCACATAACTGAATAAACAAATACTACTTTCTCTACACTCTCTTGTTGGATGACAAACACCATTCATTGTGTAGGGCTACAAGAGCTCCCTCAAGCCGGAGTTAACAAGCTCCACAACATTCGAAGTTCATATTTAAGTAACCTTAGAGTGCATAATAGACCATTGCAATTATACCGAGTACTAACATAGCATGCACACTATCACCGTCAGGCTATGAAAGGGGGAATAGATCGCATCAATACTATCATAGTAATAGTTAACTTCATAATCTACAAGAGATCACAATCATAGCTTATACCAAGTACTACATGATGCACACACTGTCAACATTACATCATGGAGGAGGAATAGACTACTTTAATAACATCACTAGAGTAGCACATAGATGATATTCAACTAGATCACAAAGCTCATGATCACATAAAGATCACATGGGAGAGAGAGATGAACCACATAACTACGGTACAACCCTTAGCCTCGGGGGAGAACTACTCCCTCCTCATCATAGGAGACAGCAGCGTTGATGAAGATGGCGATGGTGTCGATGGAGATGCCTTCCGGGGGCAGTTCCCCGTCCCGGCGGCGTGCTGGAACAGAGACTTCTGTCCCCCGAATCTTGGCTTCGCGATGGCGGCGGCTCTGGAACTTTTCTCGTATCGTGGCTTATTCTTCTAGGGTTTTCGCGACGGAGGCTTTAAGTAGGTGGAAGGGCAGCCTCGGAGGAGTCCTGGTGGGGCCACACCATAGGGGGGCGCCCCCCCTTGGCCGCGCCGCCAGGTGGGTGGGGCCCCCCTGGCTCCCCTCTGGCCCCTCTTCGGTGCTCTGGAAGCTTCCGGGAAAAATAAGATACTGGGCGTTGATTTCGTCCAATTCCGAGAATATTTCCTTTGTAGAATTTCTGAAACCAAAAACAGCGAGAAAACGAGGACCGACACTTCGGCATCTCGTTAATAGGTTAGTTCCGGAAAATGCATATAAATGATGTAAAGTGTGTATAAAACATATGTGTATCATCATAAAAGTAGCATGGAACATAAGAAATTATAGATACATTGGAGACGTATCACCGGCCTCGGGGGTGCGGCCAACTTGTGGTCTTGGGGTGGCCGGCCCCTCCCCTTGCTCCTCATTATATAGGTGGAAGCCCCAAGAGTTGTAGTCCAAGTCTTCGAATAAGACCCCAACACCAAAACCTACCTTTGGTGGGAAACCTACTCAAGATGGGAGTCCTACTCAAGGTGGGACTCCCACCTTTCCTCGAGGGAGGGTGGCCGGCCACCCTAGGTGGAGCCCACCTGGGACTCCTCCCCTTAGGGTTTAGCCGGCCAAGCTTTTGGAGTCCCTCCGGGACTCCACCTTCCATAGTGCCTTTCTTCCGGACTTTTCTAGAACCTTCTAGAACCTTCCATAAATGCACCGGATCATTTCCAAACTTGGAATATGACTTCCTATATATGAATCTTATTCTCCGCACCATTTCGGAACTCCTCGTGATGTCCTAGATCCCATCCGAGACTCCGAACAAAACTTCGAACTCCATTCCATATTCCATATCTACTCAAACGACATCAAACCTTAAGTGTGTCACCCTACGGTTCGCGAACTATGCAGACATGGTTGAGACTTCTCTCCGACCAATAACCAATAGCAGGATCTGGAGATCCATAATGGCTCCCACATATTCAACGATGACTTAGTGATCGAATGAACCATTTACATACGATACCGATTCCCTTTGTCACGCAATATTTTACTTGTCCGAGGTTTGATCATAGGTATCTCTATACCTCGTTCAACCTCGTCTCATGACAAGTACTCTTTACTCGTACCGTGTGTTGGCGCGTGAAGCACACGTCCGTTGGGAATCCCAAGAGGAAAGTGTGATGCGTACAACAGCAAGTTTGCCTCAGTAAGAAACCAAGGTTATCGAACCAGTAGGAGATGAAGGCCACGTGAAGGTTGTTGGTGAAGGAGTGTAGTGCGGCGCAACACCAGGGATTCCGGCGCCAACGTGGAACCTGCACAACACAATCACAATACTTTGCCCCAACTTAACGAGTGAGGTTGTCAATCTCACCGGCTTGCTGAAAACAAACAATTAAACGTATGGTGTGGAGAA
>NC_061508.1:141709220-141819805 GCF_022539505.1 Lolium rigidum | reverse complement strand
CACGCCCCCTAGGGTGTGGCCGCCTCGTCGCCCTTCTTCGTCTCCTCTTCGGACTTCTGGAAGGCTCCGTCCAAAATAAGACCGTGGGTTTTGTTTCGTCCAATTCCGAGAATATTTCCTGTGTAGGATTTCTGAAACCAAAAACAGTAGAAAACAGGAACTGGCGCTTCGGCATCTTGTTAATAGGTTAGTGCCGGAAAATGCATAAAAATGATATAAAGTGTATGTAAAACATGTGAGTATTGTCATATAACTAGCATGGAACATAAGAAATTATAGATACGTTTGAGACGTATCACCGTGGCATGTAGTCTCTTATGAACCATTCATATGTTTGCAAACTAATTAGACGATATTCCACCGAGAGGGCCCAGAGTATATCTATCCGTCATCGGGATGGACAAATCCCACTGTTGATCCGTATGCCTCAACTCATACTTTCCAGATACCTAATCCCACCTTTATAACCACCCATTTACGCAGTGGCGTTTGGTGTAATCAAAGTACCCTTCCGGCATAAGTGATTTACATGATCTCATGGTCGAAAGGACTAGGTAACTATGTATCGAAAGCTTATAGCAAATGAACTTAATGACGTGATCTTATGCTACGCTTAATTGGGTGTATCCATTACATCATTCACATAATGACATAACCTTGTTATTAATAACATCCAATGTTCATGATCATGAAACTATGATCATCTATTAATCAACAAGCTAGTTATACAAGAGGCTTACTAGGGACTTCTTGTTGTTTACATAACACACATGTATCAATGTTTCGGTTAATACAATTATATCATGGTATATAAACATTTATCATAAACACAAAGATATATAATAACCAATTTATTATTGCCTCTTGGGCATATCTCCAACAAGGAGGAGGTCTACTTCCAAGGAGAAGAAGATCACTTTGATCAGTACACCAACCAAGGCAAGCTAATATTCTTGCAAAGTGCAAAGCTCTACCAGAGCAAGGCACACTCACCTATTACTTTATGCTTCATGATCCCATCCCAAGTTTTATTCTTACAAGCTTTTACTTTGATTATTAAAGCTTACTTTTATAGTTAACTTTGGTCTAAAGATAGAGTACTACAAGAGTATCAAATTTAGCCTAAGAGAGCTACAAGCTAGTTAGCACCCCTCATGACTAGTTGCTAGTGCTAATCAATAAAATTGACTACTCTAGATGGGAACATTTGAAATGAAATGACTTTGAAAGATTTTGAAGGTGAATTTGACTTGAATGACATGATGAATTTGATAAAAACTGATGGTTGGGTTCGGATGCGATACCATTCCAATTTACAAGTACCCCCACAATACCTGATTATGGGTAGGGCTTAACCGGAAGTTTATGTGTCTTAGTATGGGTTCCCTCTAAACAAGCATCATAGGGATTATGCCGAGGCTGTCTCCGTTGAAAGTGAAATGATGTGAAATGACGTGAAATGAGGTGAATGTCCGGCCCAAGCCTCGTGCGGTTCCCGAGTCGACGGTTTGTCTTCACTCGGGAGGCCAAGCTCATGGGGAGAGGTGCCTATACTAGGATATGTAAGTGAAAGGTTATGGTTGATGATCCGCGTACCGAGTTACGATTATTCAGGGTTATCCCTAACGGATGTAATCAAATGTTGTGGCACAAGTGTGCAACCTCTCCAGAGTGTAAACCTATTCGAATAGCCGTGTCCACGGTTACGGACGATTGGAAAGGTCATACTGTTCCGTTGTCAGATGTTTTCCGAAATGAAGGATGAAATGAATGGTGAATTTGAATTGAATCACAACAGAGTTGTGGGAATGACACTAATGTTCTCACTTGAGTTAATTAGCAAATGAGGAGTCTTTTACTAAATGTTTATGAACTAAAATTGGCTTTATGCAAATAAACCTAGAGCTTAGCAACCCCTTAATAAAATTGATGGTACTTACACTAGTATTAGATTGCGAGTACTTTAAAAGTACTCACGGCTGTGTCCCTGGCTATTCAAATGGCCAAACTATGAAGAGGAGCAGCAGTATGAAGATGACGGCCAGCAGGACGTCTACAACAACTAGGAATTCTTCTGACGTCAAGCGTTGGCCTGTGGAATTAGATAGTCCACTACTATTACGCTTCCGCTATGTAATGTGTTCGTTGATCAATAGATCAACTATTTGTGTAATATTGGATCATGTGATCTACTTTTGTAAGATGAATATGGTTTGTAATAAATGATGACTTATGATATCAACTGTTATGTCTCGCAACAACAATCTTCCTGGGATTGCGATGTATGGCATAATAGGCATCTGGACTTAAAAACCCGGGTGTTGACACGGAGCCTTCTGGAACACGACACCTCGTCTAGATCAATGTAGACATGTATCAAGAAGATCTTCGTCTTGGCTTGAGAGAGACCTTAGAACCGCCTCCTTTATTGAAAACCGAGCCAGTAGCCCCCACGCCACCCGCTGGCAACTTGCAGAATCCGTCGCTCCCAAGTGAAATAACGAGACAACCAAAGACGATGTCTTCAACAAGGTAACAACGCCAAAACAACGCCGCCATCGTCCGCCAAGACCAAAGTCGAGGCGCGGTTTTCAGCGGATGCCACGTCACCACAAACTCGTCGGCGAGACTACCCGGCCGACCACCTCCGGCAGAGAAGGAGGCCACCACCACCATGCCAGGGACAGCTGCCCCTAGCATCCTCGTATCGCGAACATAGCCCGGAAAAACCTATGCAAGCGGTCGTCGAGGGCGAAACAACAAGTAGCTCGCGGCCCGACTAAGCCTATCTGGGACTAGATCTGGGCCTGGACGCCGCCGCCCACTGCCATCCACCGCCGGCTGTCGAATTCCTCCGGCCGCCGCCAACCACGACACCACGTCGACATCAGCCAGGTGCGGGCGCTGCCTCCACCACGAGATCGTGTCCCACGTCGAGTCATCATCGAGGTAACCACTGTCGCCGCCACTCCAATAGATCTTTGCCCAGCGATGCCCAGGGCCGCGACGGCGGGAGGGGAGGTCGAGGAGGGAGGGTCGAGGAATGGGAGGAGGCAGCCGCCCGGCGCGACGCCGCCACATGGGTGCGGGAGGTTGCGGGACTAGGGTTGCTGGAGGTTCATGGAACAAGTTATATATGGAAGGTTTCGTGTCTCTTGTTGTGACTTCCTTGGTATGATTTCTTATTTCCATACCGATTAAACCTCTGGGTTCCACTATCAAACGATAATGGAACAATGCTCTTGTTGCCAGCCCCACATGCCAAAGATAAAGCATAAGAAGAATTGAGATAGATAAAATTTCAGCTAGCTCTAACCTCTAATCACCTAGACCATAAAAGTAGCTACCGGCCTGTTATAGAAACCCAGGTAAGCTGTTTCAACCACACAAATTGCAGGTGGTTTGCGGGATTTTAAAATTACAGAAATAGAAAAGGATTGGAATGGAGGTACAGAACAAAGTTTTGGAATACATATTAATTCTGTAAACTTGGTTGTTTGGCTCACATGAGTAGAAAAAACACGGAATTCCTAATAAACATTGTCAAATAAAGTCAAATATGTGAGCAAGTATAATTAGGATGTTATCATGACACTAGGCACCTCGATCTCTTTTTTCATGCGTATGAATTTGAAAAGGAGGTCATTTGTGTGTTTTTCCTTCAAAACTATGATCAAAGAGAACTTTCCTACGTTTTTCCTTTGCAACTTCACTGAACCAAACGGATAAATAGGGCAATCGAGTAGGATAATTTCCTATTACTACATCATTCCTCCACTTGTCCTTAGGACCAAACAAACCCTACAAAACAAAAACTAGGCAGGGGTATACCCATTACATCACTAGAGAGGAGTACTCAGCGATCTCTCAATGCTACCTTTTTTTTGTGTTTTCTGGTCATGTTGGCTTCCTAAATTTAGACAAGCAACTATAGTTCGATGATTCTTTCAGAGTCTAGGGAATGATGTTTTGGCTCATGGGACCATATGCTTCTTTTATTTTCAAGTGCATCTTAGACACATTTTAAAATGTTAAAAATTTGAAATAAAAAACTCGCGCATACATCTTCACATGCTATGCATCCACAAAGTCATTTCATGAAAAATCGGCTTGTCGTATGGCGTGTGTAAAAAGATAAAATTTGGTGTTAAAAATAAGGTTTTTCACAAAATAAATATTTTTACATACACCATAAAAAATATAAGTTTTTATTGAAACTTGACGAATGCATATATATTATGGAGATGTACATGTAGAATCTTTTTGTCAAAACTTTTCGACATTTCGAAATATTTTTTATAAAGAGAGCATATACTCCCGAGAGCCAAATTAAATTTCTGGGCTAATAGATGTGAGAGAATGTGGGGTGTCACATGGAAGAGAGAGAGCAAGGGGTGCCAAGTTCATGCATGCACGCTATCTAGCAGAAAAAGACATTTCCAAACACATTGATTTTTTTTTTCGCGAAACACTATAAAGATGCATAGAACGTACATACACTCACCCCTATAAATGTAGCAACCTACCTCTATAAGCACCTTCAAGTGATTGAGTCCAAGAAACTTAACCATTGTGATTTAAGATTAACAAAATCACCACAAACACATCACAATTGACCGGGACATCACCTCCCACTAAAAAATACTTCATATTTATAAGACATAAAAGTGATAAACATAAGGTTTAAACTCTAATAGTTTAAAGGTATTCGTGTCTTCCTAACTATCTAACCACATATTGTTCTGGCTCACTTTCCATTTGAACGGGCTATCTCTTTACGAAGGACTCCTTTGATTCATAGGATTTGTACATTATGTAGGATTTAGATCTTTGGGAAATTTTTCTATACAACTTGTTTGATTCATTGGAACAAATCATATGGAAACTAATTTTATAGGAACATTGCAATGTAAATCCTACAGACAAACAATAAACATTATATCATAGTCATACCTCGTAGAAAAATTAGTTTGATACAATCAAAAACACTTCATCTTTTCATAAGCTTCAAATCTGCATAACATCGTTAGCCTATGCTTTCATATTCGTATAATTTTCCTATCCTACAAATGAAACAAGTCCCGAAGGGCTGGCCTCAGGCTGGTTATAGTGGTAAGTATCATGTAGTAGTATCATGCATATGATACTTGTGTATGATACTATCTCTATAGTGGTTAGTATCATGAAGTAGTATCATAGTCATGTTATATTTATTGCTTTTTAGAATCTCAATGCAAATTTGTGCACAAGATTTGTTTGGCATTAACTTTTCTCGTGACATGCGCTATGATACAGTATCTACCTATGTTACTCCAATCTCCTCTCTCCTCCTTAATTAGCTGCCACATCAGCATTTTTGTGGGACCAAGGTGCATGATACTAGCTACTGTATGATACTAGCACTATGACTAGCCTAGCGAGTGTTCAAAGTTCAATCCAATACATCCAGCCCAAAGGCCAACGGGCTTCTTGGGAATGCCAATGCGTGTGGGCATGTGAAACACAGCAAGCGGATTGGGAGGAGGTTGCGCGAATAAGAAGCCGGCCACCGCGCGTGGAGCGCAACACAGATATCCAAAATGTTCGCGAGCGTCCACCTGGCGGACGCGGAAATTGTCGTGCATCCGTTTGTGTCAGCGGGCGACGCATTTTCGGCGCAGACCAGATTTCAAAAAAGAGAAACTAGCATCAACTTTGCATGAAATTACAGCCGCAAATTAAGGTCTGCTATATGTTCATCACACTTTGCACAAGGTAGGGCGCAAAGTGGAGCAAAAGGGGCACAACAATGTCTGAACAGCAATAAAAAAAAGTCCAAAAGGAGGCTAAGGTGCTGGGCGCATGGCGATGGCGATCAGGCGTCTCGCGCGCGGATTTCGGCACACCTCTTCATGAACCATACCTTGGTGTCGTCGTCGACGCCGCTCAAGTCGGCAAGCATGATCCTTGTGTCTTCTGCACGGGTCTTGGCCTCGGCGTCCATCCTCCTCGCCTCGGCGTCTGCCTTTTTGGCCTCGACGTCCATCCTTTGGACCGCAATGAACTTCTTCGCGAGGTTGTGGTAGATGGCAGCTGCGGCCTCTTTTTCCAGACACCTCTTCTCGTCCCTAGCAGCCAAGGTGGCAAGATTCCCAGCCATTATCTTCTCCATGCTCTGGGTGAACGCAATGGCCTACGCCTCCCGGGCTAGATCGGCCTTGGTAGCCTTATGGCCTCGGGGACGAGGTGGAAGGGCTAGACGGCCTTGATCGTCGTCTTCGCCATCGAGGTTGATCGCTGTCCCATTTCTCACAGTTTCATTGTAGGACGCAAATCTTGTCATCCACTTGTTGGCGTCCTTGAGCACGTCCCAGCAATGGATCATATGGAAGCCCTTCTTATGCGTCACCCTGAACTTCTCCAAGGCGCGAGATACCTGCAATCATAGCCGCCAATGATGTACATAGAATGATGCAAATAGTGTAGAATGATGATAGTTGTATCGTGTTTACCAGTGAAACGACGTCAGTGCCGCTTATGGGGTGGTTCCTAGCATGTTCGATCGCCGAGCAGAACTTGCTTGTCTCTTGTTTGACGTAGTTCCATCTTTTTCGGAGGGACTCTTCATTGTGGCTATGGTCGTGGCTACGGGGGGTGTGGGGCGGCGGCGGGTGCAAGGGTTTGCTCCGCATCCATGGCGGTGGTTACGACGACGAGGACGTCCATCGCTTCTGGACTGCTTGCGCCGGTCTAGTTTGATATTTCGCGCGGGAAATGGCCAGTGGCGGGAATAATATCGGCCTCCCTGCCACTGACGCGCGGGTCCTACATGTTTTTCGGCGGACACTCGGCACGACCGCTCACGGCCGGTCACTTTGCGTCGCCCCGCTGGAGCAGGGGCCAGACACATTTCCAGTCACGGCGAACGAAAACGGTCACTCAGCATCTATTTGCGTCGCGCCGCTGAAGATGCTGTAAAGTAAACGGTGTAGCGAATATCGCGTTTCATTCGTGCACGGGTCAACGCGAAGAGATATCTAGACAAACACGTTCGACGGCAACTCCGTCGAGAGATACCTGACTACTGACTACGTCGTCATTTCGTCGGTCGATCGTAGGAAGAAACAGCGAGCGCGCGGCGACAGTCTTCATCGGCGAAACGGTGGGCACACGCGGCGACTGCTAGAAAAAAAAAGAGCAATTGAGCGGTCGCCGTACCGGCCAAAACCAAGGTGGGTGCTGCGGGCCCGTGTAGCACGACGCAAGCGGGTACGTGTGTGTACACTGGTGACGTACGCGGTCTCTGCCATTCCAATGATCACAACCTGGGTCAGTCACCGGCGGTGGTCTCCTTTTTTGTATGTACACTACATATTCCGTACGTTGTAATTGGTCATACTTCCTTGTTCAGATATGATTGTGCCTAGACATGTTTTTAGTGCATACATGTATCGTAGCAGATAGGATATCTCTACTTTTACGGTCACAAGAATCTAATATTGGTTTTTTTTTTTTTGAAAGGGAGGCAAAAGCTTTGCCTCTTTCTATTAATTAAGAAGAGAAAGCCCAGTTAATTAACGGGAAACCGGGCAAAAACCGTTACAACAAATCCACAAACGAACTCGTCCCAAAACATGCAACTCCACGACCACCTAGGCACACCAAAGACAACCCGCAACAACCACAAACTCACACATCAACCACCATATGATGGAGGAAACCCCACCAAAAACACATGAAGAAGATGAAAACCATCCATCAAGCAGCTGCGGATGCCTTCCTTGTGGCGCCATTCTTCTTGCTTTTCCTCCTAAGATATTCCATCACCTTCTTGACTTTGTTTCCCGTAGGCTTCTCCGATAGGAGGCAAGCAATCTCTTTGGCGGAGCCGTGGCTAGCCGCCTCCAAACCGACAAGCAAGTCAAAAATCTCTTTGCAAAGAGGGCATCGGACACAAGAAGTCGGTCGGGCTCAACTGATGGCGTTGCACAAGCCATCGTCGAGGCTGCAAGCGAATCCACCTCCGAATGCACCACCGATAGAGGAGGAGCAGACTTCCCACACAATTGTTGCCACTCAGGCATGAACAACATCGCCGGGGGCTTGACCCCAATGGTGTCCACGCTCTCACAGGCATCATCGAGGCTAGGCTCAACTGATGGCTTTGTAGAAGCCATCGTCGAGGCTGCAAGCGAATCCACCTCCAAATGCATCACCGACAGAGGAGGAGTCAACTTCCCACATAACTCTTGCAACTCAGGCATGAGCAACATCACCGGAGCCTTGACCCCAATTGTGTCCTCGCCCTCACAGGCAAAAGACATGTGGGGCTGCGGCAACGGCGAAGGACTAGCACGGGGGGAGAAACTGCCATAGAGGTTGTCTTCTCCAACCTCAGCTGAACCAACAATGACCTCAGCCGGAGGAGAGGGTTCAGGCACAACTGGCAACATGTCAAGAGAAGTCCCTGCTCTCACCAAGAAACTCTCGACTCTTGCGAGACAAGCATGGAGCTCGGAGCGGAGCAACAAGGCTTGCTCGGTCAGGGTAGACTGCACATCTAGCACAACCGAAGTAGGCGAAGTAGAAGAACGTCGAAGCGGCGGAGGCTAGTCAACATGCTTCTTTCCATGGCAAGGATGCACTGTGAGCCGAGGTTGGGATGACACCATGAGGCCTGGCAAGGAGCTCAACGGCTTCCACGCGTTGAAACACTCGCGTGCTCGGTGGCCGGATCCGAGACAATGAGAACACCGGATGGGATCTCGACAGGCTGCAAGCACGGTGACCCGGAAACAAGCAACGACAGCACCTCCCATTGAGCCATGGCCGGGAGGGGACGGGGCATCAATGTCGAGCAGCCCGGGCGGCACCGGGAAGGTACTTCCTGCCATCCCGCGGAAGCATCCTCCTCGCGCCCGCAGCCCCCGCACCACGCCGAGAAGCCGGAGTTGAAGACACGACCTTGGCGTAGGAGAGACGTCTCGCGTTGCCTCCACACCCGCCGGCACCAGCGGGGCAACATCTCCTTGCTAGGGCTGGCGTCGTCTTCGTGGCAACGGGAGGCCGGACCGAGGGGCGCAGCAGTACAAGGCACCAGCCCAAACTCGGGGACGGGCAGGCGGGCGACGGAGCCTCCCGCCATGGCGGCAGCAGGGACGACAGATGGGGAAGGCGAAGGTGCGGCCGCAGTCGCGGGCTTATGGGGGCGGCGAGGACGAGCCAAACGGCCCCCAACAGCCGGGTCGGCCTTGCGGCATGCCAGGACGGTCGCGGCCAGCATGGCGGCGGAGGTGGCCGGCCGAGCCAGATCGACCGGCGAAGGGAACGCCGCTGACACGGGCGCAGGGGAGGCCACCAGCACCTCGCCGGGGTGGCCCAGAGGAGCCGTGGCAAGCCCGGCGGTTGGAGCAGCTGCAGTGTGCGGCGAGGTCGGGCGACCGCCGTCGCCGAGCATGGCGAGCTCGGAACACGGCCGGCGCTGCCACGACGAGAAGCAGGGCCGGAACTCGGGGCAGAAGGAGAGAGGACGCACGGGAGAGACAGGATCTGGTGTCGGTGGTGGAAGAGGACGCCGCCAGAGGGAGATCAGGCCGGCGGCGGCTCTAGCTCGCCCCGCGTCGCCATGGTCGCGAGAGCATCCCACTCTATTATCTCATAATGGTTTGATTACCCAAACATTGCTCTTTGAAATGAGCAATGTTCCTTGCGCTGGTTTATATGAAAATGTAGTTTTAGATAAACTCCGATTCCACTATATATTGAAAACCGATTTCTACATAAGCAAGATGTACAAATTCTAAAAACTTGGAACTTCTTTGTTGAAATATGAACAAACTAGACATAAGCCTAAAAATTGAGTGGGGCAACGGTCCCAACATAACTATATACTTGGTTCCACCTCGGGGCCATCTACCATGCTTGTTTATATGACATCCAGTGGTGTGCGGATCATACGTTGTGTCATGCAGTTTATGTTGGCTAAAAGCTGATTTGACACACTATGTAATACGGTGAAGTGATGCATGTGCGTAGAACTACTCAGAAACAAGTATATCATGTACGCAATAGTGCGTTGGGATTCTATAAATAAATAAATATGATGAGATTAAACTGTAATGTGTGGTGTCGTCATTCTCTTGGGAGCGTCGGCGTGGAGCCCTTGTTGCTTTCGTTGATGTGGCGTTGTCATCAAATGGCATCCTATTTCGATGCTCTTCAGCCCCTGCGAGGGGAGTTCTCGATGGTCTCCTATCCTCTACACGTGACTTAGCTGTCCCCGCCCCCGATACTCAATGTATGGATTTCTCCAATGTATGTTGGTCGATTGGTTCTCCCCACCCCGAAGAGAGAGGGCAAACGGCCCTTCCGGCTACAGCTTGGTGGATCCGGATCCGGCGTTTTTTTGGCATTTTTGGTAAATGAATGCAAAGCGAAGCTTTACGACCAAGGAGAGATAATCATGTTTTATGAATGATAGAAGGAGTGCTCCCCGAGCACATGCTTGCTTGGAAGGATAGAGCGCCGCAAGACAAGATGGCATATTGAAGGGAAGGCAATGAAAAGAATTCTGGTCTCTCGAATCTCGCCTGGCATACTAATACGAGCCGCATACTTGAATACTAGTGACATATTGGAGGAAAGGAGGTTATTGGAATACTAGAGGGAGTTACGCCCATAAGAACTGCTAGTTGTAAATGCAACTTGCTCTACTCCTCCTAAAACCCTTTTCGATAGTAAGATAGATATAGATCTAAAGGGCCTAGAAGGGCAAGCATGGACCGAATAAATCGGTGTGCCTTGGAGGTTGTGACAACTCTTGTAATTTTTTTAATCTTTTGATCTTCTTCCTAAGAGTATTTCCTTTTCACTTTATCGTTTCGATCGTGTGGCGTTATGTATAAAGAGAAGCAAAAAAAAAACATGTGTCAAGACAGATGAGTTATAGAATATCATGTCGAACAAACCCATATCAGTGGGGTGGGCATATAGATGGTAAAAAACTATTCCCTCTGTTTTGTGATTTAGTCTAAATCTTAGATAATATTTTTCCATATTAATTTATATTTTACCTTTGTAATCAACAACAACACAAAAAGCAAAGCAATATTACTCTCTTTATTGAATGTCAATAATTGCAATGTAAATTTTACTGGTTGTTTAGACTACCCATAATGGGAGTATCATAGGTAGTATCATGCATTTCATGCATGCAAAATGCTGATGTGGCAGTATAATTAAGGATGAGAGAGAGGGTACTAGTATCATAGGTAGATACTGTATCATAGCACATACTACTAAAAAAATTAATGTCAAGTAAATCTTGTACATATATTTGCATTGACATTCTACAAAACAATTAATATATAGAGACTATGATACTAGTATATGATACCATGCATTGTGGAGATAGTAACATGTAGTAGTTCATACGCATGATACTTCTATATGATACTATGCATTGTGACTAGTCTTATGTATCTAAGTGATAGTATTAAATGACTTCCTAATTGGTCTTAAAATTTGGAGCGTATTCCATATTTTACCCCCTAGTTATGTATTTGTGATACTAATTACCCATTGAATGAAAATTGTCTAGATTACACATTCTCGAATAGTTGGACCCTTGTTTTTTTCGCATGCTTATCCATTGGTCAATGCGTGAGGTGATGGTCGACGTTCAAAATATTTATACGAGAACGAGGAATGGAACAATTGGACAAGACGCCTCCGATGTTTACATATATTTTTGCTCCACATAGAGGAAACACGCGTCATATGTCACAAAACAAGTAAAATGGTAAACTCGAACAAAACCTTCTTTTTAAATTCTCCTAGATGAGATATCTTTGTAAATGTTCCACTAGGATTATAAAGTTCACACTAGAATTTATAGAATGTTGACTTTGATAAAAAAAAACACTACACATATGTATAGATATAGCTAGGCATGGGCAACCTAGCCCGACCCGAGAATCTCGAGCTAGGTTGGGCCAAGATTATATATCGGGTGGTTCGGGCCGAGATTTTGAGCCCGATGGTCGGGCTAGGCTTTAGGCCTAAAAAACATGATTTAGGTCGTAGTCGGGCCATGCCGTGCTTAGGCCCAGTGGTCGAGACTTGCCCAGGCCTAAATTTTCGGCCTCGGGTTTTTTTTGGCCCAGCCCGAGTTTTGCCCAGGTACTCCGTATATGTTTGGAGGGTAAAAAATTAATGTGAGTTTTGCCCAGATACTCCGTATATGTATAGAGAGTAAAATATTAATGTCATACTGTATCATTATTATTGCCTCCGTATCAGGCCCTGGCACCGGTATTTCCTCTGAACCGTCAGATCCGCAGATCGGACGGCGCAAATGTATGAGGAAACGGCGTGGGTGCGCCGCCTAAGCCTAGGCGGTAGGGCCGCCCTAGCCTCCTCTCCTCCCCTGGACCGCCGCCACGCCCCCATTCCCACCCAATATAAGCTGCACGCCGCAAAGCTAAACAAATCACAAGCCACCACAAAACCACGCTTAAGTTATCGCATCGATCGCTTCCCGTTCGCGGCGGCGCCGTCGTCGTCCACCAGTTCCCCTGGTCTCGCCGGGAATGCAGAGCGATGAGGCGGAGACCAGGCACTGACGTCGCCGGCGAGCGCAAGCTGCGCGTCGGCCGCAGCTGCCACCGGAAGCACGTCGAGGACGGGTAGAGTTGCCGGACCTCTGTTCTTCTCAGGCGTAGGACAGTACTAGATTGCTAGGTCCTAGTAGATTGTTTCAATCGATTGGTTCAGAGAGGGGAGGAAGCGAATCAAAGAGATCAGGCATGGCGGCGGCGGCGGACGGAAAGAAGGGCGGGGTGCTGCAGGGGCGGTACGAGATGGGCCGTGTGCTGGGCCACGGCAACTTCGGGCGGGTACACGTCGCCCGGGATCTGAGGACCGGGCAGAGCGTGGCGGTGAAGGTGGTCGCCAAGGAGAAGGTCGTGCGCGCCGGGATGGTGGAGCAGATCAAGCGGGAGATCGCCGTCATGAAGCGCGTCTCCCACCCCAACATCGTCGAGCTCCACGAGGTGATGGCCACGCGCTCCAAGATCTACCTGGCCCTGGAGCTCGTCCGCGGCGGCGAGCTCTTCGCGCGGATCGTGCGGTCCGGGCGCGTCAAGGAGGACGTGGCGCGCCTCTACTTCCGCCAGCTCATCTCCGCCGTCGACTTCTGCCACGCGCGCGGCGTCTACCACCGCGACCTCAAGCCGGAGAACCTGCTCCTCGACGAGGCGGGCAACCTCAAGGTGGTCGACTTCGGCCTCAGCGCGCTCGCCGACCACGCGCGCGCCGACGGGCTCCTCCACACCCTCTGCGGCACGCCGGGCTACGCCGCGCCGGAGGTGCTCCAAGACAAGGGCTACGACGGCGCCAAGGCCGACCTCTGGTCCTGCGGCGTCATCCTCTACGTGCTCCTCGCCGGCTCCCTCCCGTTCCAGGACGACAACATCGTCACCATGTACAAGAAGGTGCAGCGCGGTGACTACCGCTGCCCGCCGTGGCTCTCCACGGACGCGCGCAGGCTCATCCCCAAGCTGCTCGACCCCAACCCCGCCACCCGCATCACCGTCGCGGAGCTCGTCGAGATGCCGTGGTTTAAGAAGACGTCCATCGCCAGGCCTGTAAGCGTGGAGGCGCCAGTCGATCCTGCGCGACCGAAGGAGGCCGGCGACAAGGACGAGCCCGAGACGATGAATGCGTTCCACCTGATATCACTCTCCGAGGGATTCGACCTCTCGCCGCTGTTCGAGGGCCGCTCGTCGACTGGGCGGCGGGAGGGCGGCATGCTGTTCGCGACGCGGGAGCCGGCGAGGGGCGTGGTCTCCCGGCTCGAGGAGGTCGCTGCGCGTGGCGGCGGGCAGATGCGTGTCACCAAGAGCGGCGCCGGGGGCGTGCGCTTCGAAGGGGCAGGACGCGGCGGGCCAAAGGGCCGGCTCGCCGTGGCAGCCGAGATCTTCAGCGTGACTCCTTCTGTTCTCGTGGTCGACGTCAAGAAGGACGGGGGCGACACACTCGAGTACCGCTCCTTCTGCAGCGAGCACCTCCGGCCGGCGCTGCAGGACATCGTTTGGGCTGCCGATCCCCCTGCATCAGTCGCACTCGCTGTCTGAAGTTGTCAAAGTCCCGACAATTGCCATTGTTTCTTTCTTTCTTTCGTGGTGATGGATTTTTCAGATGGAATTCATTTCTAGAGTCGATTAGTTTGTCAGTGTTAGGGTTGTCTTTGAAAATGACATATTGCAGAACGCCTTGCAATTGCTGCATAATTGCATTGTGTTTGTGATGGTTCTTGGTTACATCTGAATGACAGTATCTTCTCTAAGCCAATATTGCTTGCATGATTGTTGTTTTTATCAGAAAATAGTGTGATTCAATCAAATTTTCTCTTTGATTCACACTATTTGGAGAACATAGTAATAGAAGAACACATTAATAATAGGCTGTTCGTGCAAAACATTGGTTGTGAAAAAAATACAGCAATTTTTGGTGAAATGGTTGTTTAATTTGTAGGAACAGAAAAAAACATCGGAATACTATTCAAATCAAGATTCGAACAAATGTGAACGACGTGGATTATTATTATGCAACTCCGTTCCTTTGGAACCAATTTATATGAATCAAATGGATGAACAGTGCCATCAAAGGGATTTTTCTTATTCATATTCCTCCCATTTCTTATGAATCGACCCCAACCTCGCCAGCGAATTGGTTGTTTGTTTTACATGAATAGAAAAACATTAACATACTAAAAACATATTCAAATCAAATTGAAACAAATGTGAACGTCGACCATTATTATGCAACTTATGGCATTTGTCTTATTCTTTGTGCATAAAAATGTAAAAGAAGAGGTTTGAATGAGTTTAAATTTTCTTCCTGTGTCCTTTGGACCCAATTCATATGAATTTTCTTTTGAGCAACCACATATATTTCATTAATAGAAAAACATGTTACATGAACACACAAATGTGAAAACTAAAAGACAGACTAGGAGAAAACATATTTCCTGAAAACTCCGCAGATACAACTGTAATGGATAGAAAAATATAGAACCATTCTTAGGGGTTCCTACACTCGCCGAAATTAGCGGCCGCCGCCAAACTCCACGCTGCATGGACGCACTTGGAAAAGACGCCGAGCCTTCACCATTGCCAGTTCCAAATAAGCACCATCGCCAACGAGTCTTTGTGAGTACTAGCACGCTGCAAGCAGCGAGGCACATGTCGTTGTGGCACGTCAATCAGGGACGTCCCCGTGTTTTATTGGACCAAGGTCCACCGCATCCCGTTGACGAAGTTGGGGAATAGCGCCAGATCCACCACCTCCGGATCAACATCCTCGCTCTAGAGCATCCACCCAGCTTCGGTCCCCAGCGCCGCAGTAGATGACAGCGAATGCCAGCGACATGTCGAGAAACAGATGTCGCTAGATCTAAAGAAAAGCAAGAAGACCTTGTTGCCGATCTGAAGGGTCGCCAAGCACACGTTGTCATCAACTCCGAGACGCTGTCGTGAAGGTCGCCGCCGGCGTGGGAGTGGAGTTGAGACAAAAAAATTCGCCCGGGCGTCACTCCCACCACCCCAACAATGCACCACAACAGACAAATCCTAACAATAGAACGGAGGAACGATGCCCCCCTCCCTGCCGGAGCGGCAAGTGGAGGGAGAAGGGACCAGGGCTCTCACCGATGGAGATCGGATAGAACTGTTGCCGCCTGTCACCCGGGAGAAGACGAAGCGAAAACGGTTCGTCCAGACGGGTAATTCATATGAATTAAATAGATAAATAATATCATTAAAGAGATTTTTCTTATTCATATGCTTAACTGTTCTACGAATCAGAGAGGCCATAAATGTGTTTATTGTGAATAGGGTAGCCATGTGCACAACGATATCATAATACTGTATTTTGGTCTTATTTCCGAAGAATAAAATCGGTTTATTCCTAATGAAACCACCGTGTGAGGCCAATTTTTCTGTTGCGGTTCATCCATTCCAAAATATAAGATGTTTTGATATACTATTTGAGCTTAGTAAAATATCTTATAATTTGGGACGGATAAAGTAGTAAAATGTCAGTGGAATCAAAAAGAGAGGTTGTTTGTTTTCAAAAAGAGAGAGAGAGAGAGAGAGAGAGAGAGAGAGAGAGAGAGAGAGAGGTTGTTTGGCACAAAACAAAACAGACTTCTCTAAGCCTTAAACCACTGATATAATCCGAAGCAATCGTAGCAATGTTTGAGGCAACAACCGAAAGGAAACCCCGTTTACAACGACACGCACTGCTCAAATCTGTGTGCGGCGCCGCTGCAGCTGCTGAAACGTCAAAGAAGCCGTTCTCCCCACTCTGGAATACGAACACCCGTGCGCTGCGCTCAAACGTCAGGGACACTGAACCAGACCATCGTTTTGTCCTCGCTTTGTATACCAACTTAGTTTGCACTTGGTAGAAATTTCCTTTTTAAACTGTCTGAGATCACCCTTTCTGCGTAGTATTACCTTATCTTCGGAGTGATTGTTTCGTACTCGTTCTGTGCAGACCTCACCTGTCTAATACCAGTGCCATAAACATGTTTTGCTATGACTCATCGCTCTGCTTCGTGCATACTACCTCCGTTTCAAGGAATAAGGCGTCCTCGTTTTACGAGCTTTTTGTTTGACCAAAAATTACTTCAAATAGATAAAGATTATTTGTATGAAATTAGTATCATTGAAAAGTGCTTTTCAATACGAATCCAACGATACTATATACATATAATATAATCAAGATTTTGTTGCTCAATTTTTATGGTCAAAGTTCATCTTAGAATACGCGTGCGCCTTATTCTTTGAAACGGAGGTAGTAAATACCAGTCACAGCATTTGGTCCACGTTTTGCACGTGGGAGAACTGAAAACGAGCCAATCCTCCGCAAAGTTTTCCCCCTTTGCCGATAATGCAATGCCCTATCAGCAGGGTTGCAGTGCCTTTTGAATAGTCCTCTTTGAGCCTTGAATATATAAAGCAAATTATTATTTAATTTAATCCGAATAAAAAGTAGATATAGCATGATAATTAAACTAGAAAATATACTAATCATGCAAACCAACGAAGTAGATGAACATATTACATCTAGTCAAGAGACTAAATCTAATCCGATTGCTAGAACTAGAAACGAACTCACGTCCACGGTTGCCGTTCTCGTCCGTCTTACAGATCGACCGCTTCAGAGGCTCCTGGCGTGGGCAGTCAGGGCATCTTGTCAAAGGCACGGGTCCATACTGCGGCCATGAAGAACGGGAGGTCGAAGAGAAACTATACATCACCCGCCTACCGGAGAAGGGCTGCCGCTGGCGGAGAAGAAGAACAATGGGGCGCGGAGAAAGAAAGGGGAAGCAATGGCACGGGCACGGGCGCGGGGCTGGCTCGGGCTCCCATTTTGCAACGGTCACCTGGGTAAGCTGTGGGTCCGGCGCGCTAACGTGGACAAGTTGTGGGTCCCACGATGATCTGGATAAGTGGAGACGTGTCCACTGCGGGGCACCAACAGCGGCCCCACTTGCCAAGCACCAACCAATGTCAACTAAACGGGAATCCTCTGTCTGAGCTCCTTCTATGGGCTTTAGAAAAGGGATTGGGGAAAACTGAGGAAAAACTAAGGAGCTGGGGAAAACTGAGTACAACTAAGGACCCGAGGGCACGGAAATAGAAATCCCTTTCATGATATGGTTAAGAAGGTTTGGGAGAGACCGATCGGAGGCAGCTCTCCAATTCTGAGATGGAACAATAAGATGCGGTCAATGCGCAAACATCTCTGTGGTTGGGCTGCCCACACGGCCGGTATCCTTAAAAGAGAAGGCTCGCTTATCAAATGTTATTGATGAGCTTGAGGCTTTTGCGGAGGTTAGACCGTTGTCGACGCAGGAGATTGAACTCAAAAATCAATCAAATGCGCAGATGGCTAGTCTTCTTCGTGAGGAGGAACTCAAATGGTACCAGCGATCCAAAGCCCGAGTTCATTTTAGAGGGAGATTCAAATACGCGATATTTCCATGCTTTAGCCAATGGGAGACATCGGAAAAAACGTATTCATTCTCTCACTCAAGATGAAGGGGTGATTGAAGGCCATGAGCAGCTCAAATCGTACATTACAAATTATTATAAAGGCTTGTTTGGTCCTCCGGAGGAAAGCACTTTCTCTCTTAATGAGGATTTAACGGCCGATATACCCCAAGTTTCCGTTGAGGAAAATGGTCTACTAACCGCACCTTATACCGAGGAAGAGGTTCGGAAGGCAGTTTTCCAAATGGAATGCAACAAAGCACCGGGTCTCGATGGTTTCCCAGCTGAGTTTTATCAAACTTTCCGGGACACGATTAAATCGGACCTTCTAGATTTGTTCGATGACCTACACTCGGACAACTAGAATTATTTCGTCTAAATTTTGGTGAAGTAATCTTGTTACCGAAAGTTAATGAGGCAGAAAGGATTCAACAATATAGACCTATCTGCCTATTAAATGTAAGTTTCAAGATTTTCACGAAAGTGGCCACCATTAGACTTAATACGGTTGCGGATCATGTAGTCCAGCCATCACAGACGGCCTTTATGCAAGGAAGAAACATCCTTGATGGAGTGGCGGTCTTGCATGAGACGGTACATGAGATGCATTCTAAGAAATTAAATAGGGTTATTTTAAAACTAGATTTTGAAAAGGCGTATGATAAAGTCAAGTGGTCGTTTCTACAGCAAACACTCAGGATGAAAGGTTTTTCTCCAGAGTGGCGCGCTCTGATAAATGATTTTGTGTATGGAGGTAGTGTCGCAATCCGGGTTAATGATGACACCGGTCACTATTTCCAAACACGAAAAGGGTTACGCCAAGGGGATCCGTTATCACCGATGTTGTTTAACATTGTAGCGGATATTCCGGCTATACTCATAGAGCGGGCTAAGGCCGATGGCCGGATTGAAGGAGTGATTCCACATCTAGTTGATGGTGGCTTATCTATACTTCAATATGCCGATGATACAATTCTATTTATGGATCATGATCTTGAAAAAGCTCAAAACTTGAAATTAATCTTGGCGGCTTTTGAGCAATTGTCAGGATTGAAAATCAATTTCCATAAAAGTGAATTGTTCTGTTTCGGTGATGCCCAAAATGATATGGCTCTGTAGAGTTGTTTGGTTGTGGGCAAGGCCAATTTCCGATTCGTTATTTGGGTATTCCGATTCATTATCGGAGACTTACAATCGCGGAATGGAAATTAGTGGAAGAAAGACTACAAAAACGCCTTAGTAGTTGGAAAGGCAAGTTGCTTGTCCCTAGGTGGAAGATTGGTACTCATTAATTCGGTACTCACAAATATGGTACTCGTATATGTTATCATTTTTCATCCTACCAAAAGGAATTCTGCATAAACTCGATTATTATCGATCCAGATTCTTTTGGCAAGGGGACAACGAGAAAAAGAAATATCGACTGGTTAAGTGGAGTATAGTTTGTAGTCCCAAAGACCAAGGTGGGCTTGGAGTTCATGATTTGGCAGTCAAGAATTCGGCCCTATTGGGAAAATGGTTGTTTAAGCTCCTCACTGAGGATGGGACTTGGCAGACTATCCTTCGGCGAAAGTATATCGGTTCGAAGACATTATCCCAAATGGTTTGGAAACCAGGGGATTCTCACTTCTGGGCCGGGCTAATGGCGACAAAAAATGATTTTTTTCGCCATGGCACTTTCACAATCAGAAATGGAGCACAAATACATTTCTGGGAAGATGCTTGGCTTGACAATGCACCCCTAAGTGAACAGTATCCAGCTCTTTATAGGATTGCTCGTCGTCAAGGTGATACCATTTCTACCGTAATGGCTACCTCACCCCCGAATGTGACGTTCAGACGGGTTTTACTTGGACAAAGACTTGCGGCATGCAATACCTTAATTCAACGGCTCGGGGATATTCAATTATCGGACGAACCGGACGAATTTAGATGGAACCTTCATGCCAATGGTGCTTTCTCTGTGAAATCTTTCTACAACGCGATCATTCTTTCTGATCTACCAGTTGATAATAATAAAAAGATTTGGAAGATGAAGATACCATTAAAAATTAAAAAATTTGGATGGTATCTTCGTCGAGGGGTAATCCTCACCAAAGACAATCTTGTTTAGCGTAATTGGCATGGGAGTACTCGATGTGTTTTCTGTCATCAGGACGAAACAATCAAGCACTTATTCTTCCAGTGCCAGTTCGCGAGATCTATATGGTCAGCCATTCAAGTAGCGTCTACCCTGTATCCTCCGACTAGTGTTGCCAATGTCTTTGGTAATTGGCTTCATGGTGTCGATTCAAGGTTTAAGTTGCTTCTTAGGGTGGGGGCGCTAGCAGTTATCTGGGCGCTTTGGCTATGTAGAAATGACAAGATTTTTAATGATATAAATTGCTCTTTGTTGCGGGTCATCTACGGATGTACAGGTATTCTCCGTTCGTGGTTACCTCTTCGGCGAGTGGAGAACCGAGACCTGTTTACGGAGGTCTGTACACGGTTGGAGGCTACGGCGAGGGATACTTTTTCCCAACATGGGTGGCAACATAGTCTACGGATAGATGCCCCACCTTCTTCTTAGGCGTTATATGTTTCATCCTGATATGTATCTCGCCTAGTTTTTTGTTTTTATCATTTTCGAACCTGAGACAACATAAACGGTTGTGTGCATCCTGGTTATGCAGAGGCTGGATGTAATTGCTTATAAAAGTAATGAAAGCATCCTTTATCGAAAAAAATCTCCCTCTCTTGATCCTTGAAAACTTCCTCCACACCAAACTCGAAACAACTCATTAGAGGGTTAGTGCATAATAAAAATTCACATGTTCAGAGGTGACACAATCATTCTTAACACTTCTGGACATTGCATAAAGCTACTTGGACATTAATGGAACAAAGAAATTCATCCATCATAGCAAAAGAGGCAATGCGAAATAAAAGGCAGAATCTGTCAAAACAGAACAGTCCGTAAAGATGGATTTTATTGAGGCACTAGACTTGCTCAAATGAAAATGATCAAATTGAATTAAAGTTGCGTACATATCTGAGGATCACGCACGTAAATTGGCATATTTTTCTGAGCTACCTACAGAGAGGCAGGTCGAAATTCGTGACAGCAAAGAAATGCGTTTCACGCGAGTAATCCAAATCTAGTATGAACCTTACTATCAACGACTTTACTTGGCACAACAAAGCACAAAACTAAGATAAGGAGAGGTTGCTACAGTAGTAAACAACTTCCAAGACTCAAATATAAAACAAAAATACTGTAGTAAAAACATGGGTTGTCTCCCATAAGCGCTTTTCTTTAACGCCTTTCAGCTAGGCGCAGAAAGTGTATATCAAGTATTATCAAGAGACGAAGTATCAACATCATAATTTGTTCTAATAATAGAATCAAAAGGTAACTTCATTATCTTTCTAGGGAAGTGTTCCATACCTTTCTTGAGAGAAAATTGATATTTAATATTACCTTCCTTCATATCAATGATAGCTCCAACGAGTTCGAAGAAAAGGTCTTCCCAATATAATGGGACAAGATGCATTGCATTCAATATCCAAGACAACAAAATCAACGGGGACAAGGTTATTGTTAACGGTAATGCGAACATTATCAATTCTCCCCAAAGGTTTCTTTATAGCATTATCAACAAGATTAACATCCAAATAACAATTTTTCAATTGTGGCAAGTCAAGCATATCATAGATTTTCTTAGGCATAACGGAAATACTTGCACCAAGATCACATAAAGCATTACAATCAAAGTTATTGACCTTCATCTTAATGATGGGCGCCCAACCATCCTCTAGCTTTCTAGGAATAGAAGTTTCAAGTTTTAGTTTCTCCTCTCTAGCTTTTATGAGAGCATTTGTAATATGTTTTGTGAAAGCCAAGTTTATAGCACTAACGTTGGGACTTTTAGCAAGCTTTTGTAAGAACTTTATAACTTCAGAGATGTGGCAATCATCAAAATCCAAACCATTACAATCTAAAGCAATGGGATCATCATCCCCAATGTTGGAAAAAATTTCAGCGAGTTTATCACGAGCAGTTTCAGCAGTTTTAGCAGTTTCAGGCAATTTTGCACGCTTTGCACTAAGAGTAGTAACATTGCCAACACCAATTATTTTACCATTGATAGTAGGAGGTGCAGCAACATGTGAATCATTAGCATTGCTAGTGGTGGTAATAGTCCAAACTTTAGCTACATTATTCTCTTTAGCTAGTTTTTCATTTTCTTCTCTTTCCCACCTAGCATGCAATTCGGCCATCAATCTTATATTATCATTAATTCTAACTTGGATGGCATTTGCTGTAGTAACAATTTTATTTTCAATATCCTTATTAGGCATAATTTTCGATTTCAAAAGATCAACATCAGAGACAAGACTATCAACCTTAGAAGCGAGAATATCAATTTTATTGAGCTTTTCCTCAACAGATTTGTTAAAAGCAGTTTGTGTACTAATAAATTCTTTAAGCATAGCTTCAAGTCCAGGGGGTGTGTTCCTATTATTATTGTAAGAATTCCCATAAGAATTACCATAACCGTTACCATTATTATAAGGATATGGCCTATAGTTATTACTAGAATTGTTCCGATAAGCATTGTTGTTGAAATTATTATTTTTAATGAAGTTTACATCAACATGTTCTTCTTGGGCAACCAATGAAGCTAACGGAACATTATTAGGATCAACATTAGTCCTATCATTCACAAGCATAGACATAATAGCATCAATCTTATCACTCAAGGAAGAGGTTTCTTCGACAGAATTTACCTTCTTACCTTGTGGAGCTCTTTCCGTGTGCCATTCAGAGTAATTAATCATCATATTATCAAGGAGCTTTGTTGCTTCACCAAGAGTAATGGACATAAAGGTACCTCCAGCAGCTGAATCCAATAGGTTCTGCGAAGAAAAATTCAGTCCTGCATAAAAGGTTTGGATGATCATCCAAGTAGTCAGTCCATGGGTTGGGCAATTTTTAACCGAAGATTTCATTCTCTCCCATGCTTGTGCAACATGCTCATTATCTAATTGTTTAAAATTCATTATGCTACTTCTCAAAGATATAATTTTAGCAGGGGGATAATATCTACCAATAAAAGCATCCTTGCATTTAGTCCATGAATCTATACTATTCTTAGGCGAGAGATAGCAACCAATCTTTAGCTCTTGCTCTTAATGAGAAAGGAAACAATTTTAATTTTATAATGTCACCATCTACATCTTTATACTTTTGCATTTCACACAATTCAACAAAGTTATTGAGATGGGCAGCGAGCATCATCAGAACTAACACCGAGAAAATTGCTCTCGCATAACAAGATTCGATAGAGCGAGGTTTAATTTCAAAGAATTCTGCTGTAGTAGCAGGTGGAGCAATAGGTGTGCATAAGAAATCATTATTATTTGTGGTTGTGAAGTCACACAACTTAGTATTTTCAGGAGTGGCCATTTTAGCAGTAGTAAATAAAGCAAACTAGATAAAATAAATGCAAGTAACTAATTTTTGTGTGTTTGATATAGAGTGCAAGACAGTAAATAAAGTAAAGCTAGCAACTAATTTTTTTGTGTTTTGATATAAGTGCAGCAAACAAAGTAGTAAATAAAATAAAGCAAGACAAAAACAAAGTAAAGAGATTGGATTGTGGAGACTCCCCTTGCAGCGTGTCTTGATCTCCCCGGCAACGGCGCCAGAAAATATGCTTGATACGCGTACAGCACGCGTCCGTTGGGAACCCCAAGAGGAAGGTGTGATGCGTATGGCGGAAGGTTTTCCCTCAGAAAGAAACCAAGGTTTATCGAACCAGGAGGAGCCAAGAAGCACGTTGAAGGTTGATGGCGGCGGGATGTAGTGCGGCGCAACACCAGGGATTCCGGCGCCAACGTGGAACCTGCACAACACAACCAAAGTACTTTGCCCCAACGAAACGAGTGAGGTTGTCAATCTCACCGGCTTGCTGTAACAAAGGATTAGATGTATAGTGTGGATGATGATTGTTTGCGAGAAAACGAGTAGAACAAGTATTGCGGTAGATTGTATTCGATGTAAAAGAATGGACCGGGGTCCACAGTTCACTAGAGGTGTCTCTCCCATAAGATAAATAGCATGTTGGGTGAACAAATTACAGTCGGGCAATTGACAAATAGAGAGAGCATGACCATGCACATACATGATATGATGAGTATAGTGAGATTTAATTGGGCATTACGACAAAGTACATAGACCGCTATCCAACATGCATCTATGCCTAAAAAGTCCACCTTCGGGTTATCATCCGAACCCCTTCCAGTATTAAGTTGCAAACAACGAGACAATTGCATTAAGTATGGTGCGTAATGTAATCAATAACTACATCCTCGGACATAGCATCAATGTTTTATCCCTAGTGGCAATAGCACATCCACAACCTTAGAACTTTCACATCACTGTCCCAGATTTAATGGAGGCATGAACCCACTATCGAGCATAAATACTCCCTCTTGGAGTTAAGAGTAAAAACTTGGCCGAGCCTCTACTAATAACGGAGAGCATGCAAGATCATAAACAACACATAGGTAATAGATTGATAATAAACATAACATAGTATTCTCTATCCATCGGATCCCGACAAACACAACATATAGAATTACGGATAGATGATCTTGATCATGTTAGGCAGCTCACAAGATCCGACAATGAAGCACATAAGGAGAAGACGACCATCTAGCTACTGCTATGGACCCATAGTCCAGGGGTGAACTACTCACTCATCACTCCGGAGGCGACCATGGCGGTGAAGAGTCCTCCGGGAGATGATTCCCCTCTCCGGCAGGGTGCCGGAGGCGATCTCCAGCATCCCCCGAGATGGGATTGGCGGCGGCGGCGTATCAGTAAGGTTTTCCGTATCGTGGCTCTCGGTACTGGGGGTTTCGCGATGAAGGCTTTAAGTAGGCGGAAGGGCAGCGCGGGGGGCCACACGAGGGCCCCACACACCAGGGCCGCGCGGCCAAGACCTGGGCCGCGCTGCCCTGTTGTGGCGGCGCCTCGTGGCCCCACTTCCTTTCCCCCTCGGTCTTCTGGAAGCTTCGTGCAAAAATAGGACCCTGGGCGTTGATTTCGTCCAATTCCGAGAATATTTCCTTTGTAGGATTTCTGAAACCAAAAACAGCGAGAAAACAAGCAATCGGCTCTTCGGCATCTCGTTAATAGGTTAGTGCCGGAAAAATGCATAAATACAACATATAATGTGTATAAAACATGTAGATATCATCAATGATGTGGCATGGAACATAAGAAATTATCGATACGTCGGAGACGTATCATGCCCCTATGTGTGTTTTTGGTAATTAATGACAACCCCTATGGACTAATGTTTTCATTGAGTTTATATGAAGGAATATTCCATAGGTACTACTTGTACTCCATGTGTTGGATTCAAGTATGGATGCCATGAAGATAAAGATACACCTAGTGTATTGGCATCAAGATCATCGATTTAAAGATACATATGTGATATGATCAAGAAGAAGAAATGAAGATGGAGTTCTGATGTGAAACTCAATATTAGCCATGCTCTATCTTAAGTGAGTATGTGAAGATACAAGGTTGAGTTGGGCAAGTTCAAGATGAGCATATTGAGTGAATCACATGCTTGAAGCTTGCCATCCATTTGGTGATAATGGACATGTGAAGATGTGCATCAATGGAGCTTTCCCATCATAGTGCATGGGGGAGCATTTGTGAGTCTTCACAAAGCAACATTGATCAAGTGAGGCATTCCGGCTTGAGTGAAGCTTGAAGAGTTATCATCAAGATCGAGCGGGATGCGCAAGGCAAAGGTATGTCCTTGCTAGGTTTTCCTTTTACCGGTCTCAAGGTGGATGTTGGGAGACCGGATTATAGGATAGATAGCCGCACTATTAAGAGGGGCCTTCGGTTGGGTAACTTGATCACATCGTCTTAGGGAGCTCAATCCTTTGCATACTTTGCATATATTTATTGCTTCTTGGTGTTTCTATGTGTAAGGTTCTTGAGCTTGTTGCTAGCTTTACAACAAGCCCAAGTTCATCGAAAACGGAGTTCGCATGCATCTTCTATTGCGTTTTCAAGGTTGGGTGATTTTGTCGGTTATTCATGATATAAGGTTCTACCTTTTATATTCATGATAAAATCCCCTCCTACAGATTCTTGTGTTTGCACTTTCCATAGGATAGCATTTGTTCTTATCTCTCAAACAAAATTGGTTTCATTCAAATCGGAGTTCGGGAGCATTTGTTATTAAAGAAAAAGTAAAAGAAGAAAAAGAAAAGAAAAAGGGAAAAGAAAAGGGGAGGGGCCAGCCGGCCGACCGGCCCAAACACCGGCCCACCCGGTCCGCAACCGGCCGGCAACCGGGTGGGATCCCGTGGGCCTGGCGGCTTCCTCCGGCCCAGGCGCCGGTTACCTACCGGGCCGCTCGGCTGCCACCCCGGCCCAGCCGGATGCCCCACCGGACCGCGCGCCCCTTGCCTATATGCCGCCGCCCCGCCCGGCCAGTGGGCCGGCCCGACCGGGCGCCCAGCTGGGCTGGTCAGCGCCATTTCCGGTCGGCCGGCCTGGCAGCCGGCTGGGGCACTTTTTGGGCCCGTTTTTCCTGCAGTTTTCTTGTCCTTTTCCCCCAACGGTTTTATTTGCTCCTAGCTATAAATAGACCCTTCTTCCACCTTGAGCTAGTTAGTTCTTCCCATTTCTTCACCTCCATTGTTGCTCTTGGAAGAACTTGCTCTCCCCCTTGATTCCTCCCATACTTCTTGCTATTTCTTGAGGGATCTAAGAGAGGAGATCTAGATCTACACTTCCACCAATCCATTTCTCCTCTAAGTGAGGGGAACTCTTGGGATCTAGATCTTGGAGTCTTTTGTTGACTTTCCCCATTGTTCTTCCTCTCCAATCTCATCTTAGCATTTGTTGCTTGGGTGGGATTTGAGAGTGAAGGACTTGAACACATCTAGTGTTCTTGCTTTGCATCATTGCATAGTGTTGAGCTCTCCACCACGATTAGTTCGAGTGAGAGACCGTGAGCTTGTTACTCTTGGAGGGAAATCTCCTAGTTGGCTTGGCGGTTGGTGCTCCGGTGATCTCTTCAAGAAGATTGTGAAGAGGCCCGGACTTCTCCTTCGTGGAGCTTGTGAAGTGGTTGTGGAGCTTGCCATCTCCGGAGCGGAGGAAAAGCTAACCATAAGGAAAGGGCCATTATCCTTCGTGGGTGTGGTTCGGAGAATAGGGTGAGCCTTCTTGGCGCGGGGGAATCCTTCGTGGGACCTCCACTCCTCCAAACGTGACGTACCTTCTTGCAAAGGAAGGGAACACGGGAATACATCCTCGTCTCCGCGTGCCTCGGTTATTTCTATACCCGAGCTCTCTTTCCTTGTGATAACCATCGTGCTTGAAGTACATATATCTTGCTATCACTTGTGCTTCATATGTCTTGTGCCTATCTTGCTTAGCTCTAGTTGACATTGTTACACTTAGTTGAGCTTAGCATATTTAGGGTTTGTGCTTGTAGACTAAACGATAGTTTAATTCCGCATTCTTACAAGACAAATCCGCAAGAGTTTGTAATTGCCTATTCACCCCCCCTCTAGGCGACATCTCGATCTTTCAATTACCCGATTGGTAAAATGAACCGGGACTAAAGTATTAATAGGTTTTTTGACTCCCTACGCACCCCCCCCCTCTGTGGATCGCCTTTTTTAGCTCTGTAAAGTATAAAAGAAAATGATAGAAAATTAAGAAAATAAAATATTTTGAGATTCCTGTATGCATGTTACGCAACCTACTATTAGGGAAAATTAACAAATTTGAATTTTTACTTTTTTGCATAATTTTTTTAGAAAAAGGTAAAATGACATTAACTTTTGCATACGATGTCGGGAAAAAAACGTATAATATATCAAAATGATCGTGGGAAAAAGTTACATCCAAATTAGCCAATTTTTACCAAGTTAGCCAATTTTTAGATTCTCAAAATTCCAAATGAAAATATGAAAGCATGAAGATTTTCGTTTTTGCTAGAAATTTAGGATTTATATTTTTAAATTTTTTAAATTAATAATTGCATCCTGCATAAAGATTACTATTACTTAACCATAAAGTTAGCCAATTTTTAGATTTTCAAATTTTCAGGTTTGGCAAAAAAAAATTATTAAAATTTAAAAATTTAAAAACAATTATAATACAAATTTTAAAAAGTTAATATTTTAAAAAAATTTAAAATTATAATAAAATTATAATACAAGATTATTATTATATCATTAGTTTTGTGTATTAAAATACTTATTAAGAATTCAAACAATAAAGAAGTGTGACATCGACCAACATGTCAATAGTATTGATATGATGCTACTATTAACAACATGCGCGAAGCACTTGGAAGCGGGACGGAAAGGAACTTGGAAGTTAAACATGTTAGTACTGGAGTAGTGGGAGAATGGGTGACCGAGCGGGAAGCTTGACCACGGGTAAGTAATTTGACTAAAGATTAAGTGTAGTTAGAGACTAAACTTGTCAAATAACTGAAATACTAGAAATTCTGAAAAATATAGAAAAAAAAAGGGGGAAGCGAAAAATAATTAGAAAAACAAAAATGGATAATTTTTTTAACGAAATAGCCTTTAGTCCCGGCTGATGTTACAAACCAAGACTAAAGGTCATTTAGCTCGACGCACGCCAACAACCCACGTGGTGGAACCTTTAGTCCCGGATTGTTTCACAACCGAGACTAAAGGGGAGGGCCTTTAGTCCCGAATGACTAGTCCCAGTTGCAAAATCGGGACTAAAGGAGGATCATAGGCCCTTTTTTTCTACTAGTGCATAAAAATAATATAAACTATTAACATGCACATCTTGCTGGTTCAAGTTATTCGACGAGCCCAATTCCTCTAACACTGATTCACATGGCGATTTTGCTCCTGCCACTAAGATTCGTATCACTGGATGCCATCCACGTCCATTCTAATAATGACTTGCCGTCATGTTCTAGCGATTGGTTTCTGAAGCTACACAGAAAAATCATCTACTCCGTAACATCAAATCCACAAGTTCAGGAAGTATTCTAGAAAGCAGACAATGCCAGTGAGCAATTAGCCCGTGCAAAGCTTATGTTGAATTTGCAAACACATTGACATTATAACATTTGCATTGCATATCACTGATCTCCAGAGTTGCATTTGATATATTTGGAGCCCAACATGTCGGATTTAATCCCTTGGAAGCTCGCTAATGATGGTTGCTATTCGGCCTACACCATGCAATTCTTCGGCCATCCGGAACCTTACATAGTTTCCTTAGTTTAAAAACCTTGGGCTCCTCATACGTGTAAAATCTCCGCGTGGTTAATCCTCTAAAATAGAGTTTGGACGGTGAATAGGATCGAAAAAAGTGGATGTCCAAATCATGCAAGATGCAAGAATTGTAATCAAGTGCATACCTTCCTTTTCAAATGTCGTTTCACCGTTTGTGTGTGGTCAAGTGTGAAGAATGGCTCGGCCTCGATGGCGCCGATCGGACAAATTGGCATGCTATGAGATGTGTCGAGTGGTGAAATAAGGCAATCCACAAGCAAGGACAATCAAAGAAGGCCATGACGTTTCTTGCAATATTAATTTCATGAGAAATTTGGAAGGAAAGAGATGCTCGAGTTTTTCAGAATAACACATATCCACCTTAAATATGATTGTAATCAAAAGCAAAAAATGAAATAGACCAATGACGACATTAGGATGGAACAACCGGGGGTTGGGGCATCCTTCGACTGTTCAAGAGCTTGTCTGTTTGGTACAGACACATAAGCCATGTTTAGTCTCCATCTCTGAGACTAGATAAAGCAAGGAAAGGGTGCAAAATTTGAGATTTAGACTTGGTATGAAGAATGTTTTCATGTTCCAGGGGTTGGTAAAGGTGGCGACATTGCTCTATACTGGACAGAAGACATTACAGTTGATTTTCTTTCATTTAGCAATCGCCATATTGATGTCCATGTGAGTGGAGGTCCCTATGATCACATGTAGAGAGGCAGTTTTATTTATGGAGAACCAAAAGCGAGTGATCGTCATCTCATGTGGACTAAACTGCGACAATTGAAGGACCGTTCTGATAAACCTTGGGTGATGCTTGGGGACTTCAATGAAGCTATGTGGCAGGAAGAACATTTCTCCCAAACTGCTCGATCGGAACGCCTTATGCTGGACTTCTGGGAGGTTCTCTCACATTGTGATTTGCACGATATTGGTTTCACTGGAACCCCTTGGACCTTTGATAACAAACAAAAGGGTGAACGGAATGTTAAAGTCCAACTAGACAGAGCCGTAGCGTCTCCAGCTTGGTCGAGTATCTTTCCTGACCATAGGCTGCGGCATATCACCTCGTCTCGGTCTGACCACTACCCCATTCTTTTGTTGGCGGATGAGGCGAGCAGCTATAGATCTGATACGCGTACAGCACGCATCCGTTGGGAACCCCAAGAGGAAGGTGTGATGCGTACAGCGGCAAGTTTTCCCTCAGAAAGAAACCAAGGTTTATCGAACCAGGAGGAGCCAAGAAGCACGTTGAAGGTTGATGGCGGCGGGATGTAGTGCGGCGCAACACCAGAGATTCCGGCGCCAACGTGGAACCTGCACAACACAACCAAAGTACTTTTGCCCCAATGAAACAGTGAGGTTGTCAATCTCACCAGCTTGCTGTAACAAAGGATTAGATGTATAGTGTGGATGATGATTGTTTGCAAAGAACAGTAGAACAAGTATTGCAGTAGATTGTATTTGATGTAAAAGAATGGACCAGGGTCCACAGTTCACTAGAGGTGTCTCTCCCATAAGATAAATAGCATGTTGGGTGAACAAATTACAGTCGGGCAATTGACAAATAGAGAGGGCATAACAATGCACATACATGATATGAGGAGTATTGTGAGATTTAATTGGGCATTACGACAAAGTACATAGACCGCTATCCAGCATGCATCTATGCCTAAAAAGTCCACCTTCAGGTTATCATCCGAACCCCTTCCAGTATTAAGTTGCAAACAACAGACAATTGCATTAAGTATGGTGCGTAATGTAATCAATAACTACATCCTCGGACATAGCATCAATGTTTTATCCCTAGTGGCAACATCACATCCACAACCTTAGAACTTTCTGTCACTGGTCCCGCATTTAATGGAGGCATGAACCAACTATCGAGCATAAATACTCCCTCTTGGAGTTAAGAGTAAAAACTTGGCCAGAGCCTCTACTAATAACGGAGAGCATGCAAGATCATAAACAACACATAGGTAATAGATTGATAATCAACATAACATAGTATTCTCTATCCATCGGATCCCGACAAACACAACATATAGAATTACAGATAGATGATCTTGATCATGTTAGGCATCTCACAAGATCCGACAATGAAGCACATAAGGAGAAGACAACCATCTAGCTACTGCTATGGACCCATAGTCCAGGGGTGAACTACTCACTCATCACTCCGGAGGCGACCATGGCGGTGAAGAGTCCTCCGGGAGATGATTCCCCTCTCCGGCAGGGTGCCGGAGGTGATCTCCGAATCCCCGAGATGGGATTGGCGGCGGCGGCGTCTCGGTAAGGTTTTCCGTATCGTGGCTCTCGCATGCGGGGGTTTCGCGACGAAGGCTTTAAGTAGGCGGAAGGGCAGCCTCGGAAGGGTCACGGGGCCCCACACAGCGGGGCCGCGCGGTCCCCTCCTGGGCCGCGCCGCCCTAGTGTGGCGGCGCCCCGTGGCCCCACTCCGTCTTCTCTTCGGTCTTCTGGAAGCTTCGTGCAAAAATAGGACCCTGGGCGTTGATTTCGTCCAATTCCGAGAATATTTCCTTTGTAGGATTTCTGAAACCAAAAACAGCGAAAAACAAGAACCGGCTCTTCGGCATCTCGTTAATAGGTTAGTGCCGGAAAATGCATAAATACGACATATAATGTGTATAAAACATGTAGATATCATCAATAATGTGGCATGGAACATAAGAAATTATCGATACGTCGGAGACGTATCAGCATCCCCAAGCTTAGTTCTCGCTCGTCCCGAGCAGTAAACGATAACAAAGATAATTTCGGAGTGACATGCCATCATAACCTTGATCATACTATTGTAAGCATATGTAATGAATGCAGCGATCAAAACAATGGTAATGACATGAGTAAACAAATGAATCATAAAGCAAAGACTTTTCATGAATAGCACTTCAAGACAAGCATCAATAAGTCTTGCATAAGAGTTAACTCATAAAGCAATAAATCAAAGTAAAGGTATTGAAGCAACACAAAGGAAGATTAAGTTTCAGCGGTTGCTTTCAACTTATAACATGTATATCTCATGGATATTGTCAACATAGAGTAATATAACAAGTGCAATATGCAAGTATGTAGGAATCAATGCACAGTTCACACAAGTGTTTGCTTCTTGAGGTGGAGAGAGATAGGTGAACTGACTCAACATAAAAGTAAAAGAAATGCCCTTCGCAGAGGGAAGCATTGATTGCTATATTTGTGCTAGAGCTTTGGTTTTGAAAACAAGAAACAATTTTGTCAACGGTAGTAATAAAGCATATGTATCATGTAAATTATATCTTACAAGTTGCAAGCCTCATGCATAGTATACTAATAGTGCCCGCACCTTGTCCTAATTAGCTTGGATTACCGGGATTATCGCAATACACATGTTTTAACCAAGTGTCACAAAGGGGTACCTCCATGCCGCCTGTACAAAGGTCTAAGGAGAAAGCTCGCATTTTGGATTTCTCGCTTTTGATTATTCTCAACTTAGACATCCATACCGGGACAACATGGACAGCAGATAATGGACTCCTCTTTGATGCATAAGCATGTAGCAACAATTAGTGTTCTCATATGAGATTGAGGATATATGTCCAAAACTGAAACTTCCATCATGATTCATGGCTTTAGTTAGCGGCCCAATGTTCTTCTCTAACAATATGCATGCTCTAACCAATAAAGTGGTAAATCTCCCTTACTTCAGACAAGACGGACATGCATAGAAACTCACATGATATTCAACAAAGAGTAGTTGATGGCGTCCCCAGGAACATGGTTATCGCACAACAAGCAACTTAATAAGAGATAAAGTGCATAAGTACATATTCAATACCACAATAGTTTTTAAGGCTATTTGTCCCATGAGCTATATATTGCAAAGGTAAAGAATGGAAATTTTAAAGGTAGCACTCAAGCAATTTACTTTGGAATGGCGGAGAAATACCATGTAGTAGGTAGGTATGGTGGACACAAATGGCATAGTGGTTGGCTCAAGGATTTTGGGTGCATGAGAAGTATTCCCTCTCGATACAAGTTTTAGGCTAGCAAGGTTATTTGAAACAAACACAAGGATGAACCGGTGCAGCAAAACTCACATAAAAGACATATTGTAAACATTATAAGACTCTACACCGTCTTCCTTGTTGTTCAAAACTCAATACTAGAAATTATCTAGACTTTAGAGAGACCAAATATGCAAACCAAATTTTAGCAAGCTCTAGGTGTTTCTTCATTAATAGGTGAAAAGTATATGATGCAAGAGCTTAAACATGAGCACAACAATTGCCAAGTATCAAATTATTCAAGACATTTTAGAATTACTACATGTAGCATTTCCCGATTCCAACCATATAACAATTTAACGAAGAAGATTCAACCTTCGCCATGAATACTATGAGTAAAGCCTAAGGACATATTTGTCCATATGCAACAGCGGAGCGTGTCTCTCTCCCACACAATGAATGCTAGGATCCATTTTATTCAAACAAAACAAAAAACAAAAACAAACCGACGCTCCAAGCAAAGCACATAAGATGTGATGGAATAAAAATATAGTTTCAGGGGAGGAACTCGATAATGTTGTCGATGAAGAAGGGGATGCCTTGGGCATCCCCAAGCTTAGACGCTTGAGTCTTCTTAAAATATGCAGGGGTGAACCACCGGGCATCCCCAAGCTTAGAGCTTTCACTCTCCTTGATCATATTGTATCATCTCCCTCTCTTGATCCTTGAAAACTTCCTCCACACCAAACTCGAAACAACTCATTAGAGGGTTAGTGCATAATAAAAATTCACATGTTCATAGGTGACATAATCATTCTTAACACTTCTGGACATTGCACAAAGCTACTGGACATTAATGGAACAAAGAAATTCATCCATCATAACAAAAGAGGCAATGCGAAATAAAAGGCAGAATCTGTCAAAAACAGAACAGTCCGTAAAGACGGATTTTATTGAGGCACCAGACTTGCTCAAATGAAAATGCTCAAATTGAATGAAAGTTGCGTACATATCTGAGATTCACGCACGTAAATTGGCATAATTTTCTGAGCTACCTACAGAGAGGCAGGTCGAAATTCGTGACAGCAAAGAAATCTGTTTCTGCGCAGTAATCCAAATCTAGTATGAACCTTACTATCAAAGACTTTACTTGGCACAACAAAGCACAAAACTAAGATAAGGAGAGGTTGCTACAGTAGTAAACAACTTCCAAGACTCAAATATAAAATAAAAGTACTGTTAGTAAAAACATGGGTTGTCTCCCATAAGCGCTTTTCTTTAACGCCTTTCAGCCTAGGCGCGAAAGTGTATATCAAGTGTTATCAAGAGACGAAGTATCAACATCATAACTTGTTCTAATAATAGAATCAAAAGGTAACTTCATTCTCTTTCTAGGGAAGTGTTCCATACCTTTCTTGAGAGGAAATTGATATTTAATATTACCTTCCTTCATATCAATGATAGCTCCAACAGTTCGAAGAAATGGTCTTCCCAATATAATGGGACAAGATGCATTGCATTCAATATCCAAGACAACAAAATCAACGGGGACAAGGTTATTGTTAACGGTAATGCGAACATTATCAATTCTCCCCAAAGGTTTCTTTATAGCATTATCAACAAGATTAACATCCAAATAACAATTCTTCAATGGTGGCAAGTCAAGCATATTATAGATTTTCTTAGGCATAACGGAAATACTTGCACCAAGATCACATAAAGCATTACAATCAAAGTTATTGACCTTCATCTTAATGATGAGCTCCCAACCATCCTCTAGCTTTCTAGGAATAGAAGTTTCAAGTTTTAGTTTCTCTTCTCTAGCTTTTATGAGAGCATTTGTAATATGTTTTGTGAAAGCCAAGTTTATAGCACTAGCGTTGGGACTTTTAGCAAGCTTTTGTAAGAACTTTATAACTTCAGAGATGTGGCAATCATCAAAATCCAAACCATTATAATCTACAGCAATGGGATCATCATCCCCAATGATGGAAAAAATTTCAGCAGCTTTATCACAGGCAGTTTCAGCAGTTTTAGCAGTTTCCGGCAATTTTGCACGCTTTGCACTAGGAGTAGTAACATTGCCAACACCAATTATTTTACCATTGATAGTAGGAGGTGCAGCAACATGTGAATCATTAGCATTGCTAGTGGTGGTAATAGTCCAAACTTTAGCTACATTATTCTCTTTAGCAAGTTTTTCATTTTCTTCTCTTTCCCACCTAGCATGCAATTCAGCCATCAATCTTATATTCTCATTAATTCTAACTTGGATGGCATTTGCTGTAGTAACAATTTTATTTTCAATATCCTTATTAGGCATAACTTTCGATTTCAAAAGATCAACATCAAAGGCAAGACTATCAACCTTAGAAGCGAGAATATCAATTTTATTGAGCTTTTCCTCAACAGATTTGTTAAAAGCAGTTTGTGTACTAATAAATTCTTTAAGCATAGCTTCAAGTCCAGGGGGTGTGTTCCTATTATTGTTGTAAGAATTCCCATAAGAATTACCATAACCGTTACCATTATTATAAGGATATGGCATATAGTTATTACTAGAATTGTTCCGATAAGCATTGTTGTTGAAATTATTATTTTTAATGAAGTTCACATCAACATGTTCTTCTTGGGCAACCAATGAAGCTAACGGAACATTATTAGGATCAACATTAGTCCTATCATTCACAAGCATAGACATAATAGCATCAATCTTATCACTCAAGGAAGAGGTTTCTTCGACAGAATTTACCTTCTTACCTTGTGGAGCTCTTTCCGTGTGCCATTCAGAGTAATTAATCATCATATTATCAAGGAGCTTTGTTGCTTCACCAAGAGTAATGGACATAAAGGTACCTCCAGCAGCTGAATCCAACAGGTTCCGCGAAGAAAAATTCAGTCCTGCATAAAAGTTTTGGATGATCATCCAAGTAGTCAGTCCATGGGTTGGGCAATTTTTAACCAAAGATTTCATTCTCTCCCATGCTTGAGCAACATGTTCATTATCCAATTGTTTAAAATTCATTATGCTACTCCTCAAAGATATAATTTTAGCAGGGGGATAATATCTACCAATAAAAGCATCCTTGCATTTAGTCCATGAATCAATACTATTCTTAGGCAGAGATAGCAACCAATCTTTAGCTCTTGCTCTTAATGAGAAAGGAAAAAATTTTAATTTTATAATGTCACCATCTACATCTTTATACTTTTGCATTTCACACAATTCAACAAAATTATTGAGATGGGCAGTGATGTCTACGGGTGCTTCTATTCTTGTAGACAGTGTTGGGCCTCCAAGAGCAGAGGTTTGTAGAACAGCAGCAAGTTTCCCTTAAGTGGATCACCCAAGGTTTATCAATCTCAGGGAGGAAGAGGTCAAAGATATCTCTCTCATGCAACCCTGCAACCACAAAGCAAGAAGTCTCTTGTGTCCCCAACACACCTAATAGGTGCACTAGTTCGGCGAAGAGATAGTGAAATACAGGTGGTATGAATAAATATAAGCAATAGCAACGGTACCAGAAAAGTGCTTGCTGGCGTGCAGTTGATGGTGGTAATATTGCGGACAATACAGATGCAGTAGAACAGTAAACAAGCAGTGATAGCAGTATTTAGGAAAAAGGCCTAGGGATCATACTTTCACTAGTGGACACTCTCAACATTGATCACATAACATAATAAATAGATAGATGCTAGACTCTACACTGTCTTGTTGGATGATGAACACCACTAACTGTGTAGGATTACACGAACCCTCAATGCCGGAGTTAACAAGCTCCACAATATTCGATGTTCATGTTTAAATAACCTTAGAGTGCATGACAGATCAACACAACTAAACCAAGTACTAACATAGCATGCACACTGTCACCTTCACACTACGAAAGGAGGCATAGATCACATCAATACCATCATAGCAATAGTTAGCTTCATAATCTACAAGAGATCACAATCATAGCCTACGCCAAGTACTACACGATGCACACGCTGTCACCATTACACCGTGCAGGAGGAATAAACTACTTTAATAACATCACTAGAGTAGCACACAGATAAATTGTGATACAAAACACATTGCAATCATAAAGGAATATAAATAAGCACTTCACTATGCCTTTCATAACAGTGAATAAGTATTCTGTGAAATATAGCCTAAGAGACCCACACGGTGCACACACTGTCACCTTTACACACGTGGGACAAGGAGTATCCGGAGATCACATAAGTAAAACCCACTTGACTAGCATAATGACATCTAGATTACAAGCATCATCATATGAATCTCAATCATGTAAGGCAGCTCATGAGGTTATTGTATTGAAGCACATAGGAGAGAGGTTAACCACATAGCTACCGGTACAGCCCCGAGCCTCGATGGAGAACTACTCCCTCCTCATGGGAGACAGCAGCGGTGATGAAGATGGCGGTGGTGTCGATGGAGGAGCCTTCCGGGGCACTTCCCCGTCCCGGCGGCGTGCCGGAACAGAGACTCCTGTCCCCCAGATCTTGGCTTCGCGATGGCGGCGGCTCTAGAAGGTTTTCTCTGGTTTCGTCGAACCTGGTAGGGTTTTCGCGACGGAGACCTTAAGTAGGCGGAAGGGCAGCCTCGGAGGGGGTCTGGGGCCACCGGACACTAGGGGCGGCGCGCCCTCTCCGGGCCGCGCCGCCACCATGTGTGGGCCCCCCGTGGCCCCTCTCCGGCGGCTCTCGGGTGTTCTGGAAGCTCCCGGGGATTCTAAGATGCTGGGCGTTGATTTCGTCCAATTCCGAGAATATTTCCTTACTAGGATTTCTGAAACCAAAAACAGCAGAAAACAGGAACTGGCACTTCGGCATCTCGTCAATAGGTTAGTTCCGTAAAACGCATAAATATGACATAAAGTATGCATAAAACATGTAGATATCATCAATAATGTGGCATGGAACATAAGAAATTATCGATACGTCGGAGACGTATCAGCATCCCCAAGCTTAGTTTCGCTCGTCCCGAGCGAGTAAACGATAACAAAGATAATTTCTGGAGTGACATGCCATCATAATCTTGATCATACTATTGTAAGCATATGTAATGAATGCAGCGATCAAAACAATGGTAAATGACATGAGTAAACAAATGAATCATAAAGCAAAGACTTTTCATGAATAGTACTTTCAAGACAAGCATCATAAGTCTTGCATAAGAGTTAACTCATAAAGCAATAAATTCATAGTAAAGGCATTGAAGCAACACAATGGAAGATTAAGTTTCAGCGGTTGCTTTCAACTTGTAACATGTTTATCTCAATGATAGTTTGTCAATGCAAAGCAATATAACAAGTGCAATATGCAAGTATGTAGGAATCAATGCACAGTTCACACAAGTGTTTGCTTCTTGAGGTGGAGAGAGATAGGTGAACTGACTCAACATAAAAGGTAAAAGAATGGCCCTTCGCAGAGGGAAGCATTGATTGCTATATTTGTGCTAGAGCTTTGGTTTTGAAAACATAAAGAGAGCATAAAAGTAAAATTTTGAGAGGTGTTTGTTGTTGTCAACGAATGGTAGTGGGCACTCTAACCCCCTTGCCAGACAAACCTTCAAAGAGCGGCTCCCATGAATTATTTATATTTTTGGGTGGCACTCCTTCCAACCTTTCTTTCACAAACCATGGCTAACCGAATCCTCGTGTGCCTGCCAACAATCTCATACCATGAAGGAGTGCCTTTTTTATTTTAGTTTTATTATGATGACACTCCTCCCCACCTTTGCTTTCTCAAGCCATGGCTAACCGAATCCTTCGGGTGCCGTCCAACAATCACATACCATGGAGGAGTGTCTATTTAGGTTAATTAATTTGGGACTCGGGAATCCCATTGCCAGCTCTTTTTGCAAAATTATTGGATAAGCGGATGAAGCCACTAGTCCATTGGTGAAAGTTGCCCAACAAGAATGAAAGATAAACACCACATACTTCCTCATGAGCTATAAAACATTGACACAAATCAGAGGTGATAAATTTTGAATTATTTAAAGGTAGCACTCAAGAAATTTACTTTGGAATGGCGGAGAAATACCATGTAGTAGGTAGGTATGGTGGACACAAATGGCATAGTAGTTGGTTCAAGGATTTTGGATGCATGAGAAGTATTCCCTCTCGATGCAAGGCTTAGGCTAGCAAGGCTATTTGAAACAAACACAAGGATGAACCGGTGCAGCAAAACTCACATAAAAGACATATTGTAAAGATTATAAGACTCTACACCGTCTTCCTTGTTGTTCAAACTCTTTACTAGAAATTATCTAGACCTTAGAGAGACCAATTATGCAAACCAAATTTTAGCAAGCTCTATGTATTTCTTCATTAATAGGTGCAAAGTATATGATGCAAAAGCTTAAACATGAGCACAAAAATTGCCAAGTATCACATTATTCAAGACATTTTACCAATTACTACATGTAGCATTTTCCGTTTCCAACCATATAACAATTAACGAAGCAGTTTCAACCTTCGCCATGAACATTAAAAGCTAAACACATGTGTTCATACGAACCAGCGGAGCGTGTCTCTCTCCCACACAAGCATTTATTCAAACAAAAAACACAAACAAAAGCACACAGACGCTCCAAGTAAAGTACATAAGATGTGACCGAATAAAAATATAGTTTCAAGAGAAGGAACCTGATAATTTGTCGATGAAGAAGGGGATGCCTTGGGCATCCCCAAGCTTAGATGCTTGCGTCTTCTTGAAATACGCAGGGATGAACCACGGGGGCATCCCCAAGCTTAGACTCTTCACTCTTCTTGATCATAGTATATCATCCTCCTCTCTTGACCCTTGAAAACTTCCTCCACACCAAACTCAAAACAACTCATTAGAGGGTTAGTGCATAATGAAAAATTCACATGTTCAGAGGTGACACAATCATTCTTAACACTTCTGCCCAAAGCTACTGGAAGTCAATGGAACAAAGGAATCCATCCCACATAACAAAAGAGGCAATGCGAAATAAAAGGCAGAATCTGTCAAAACAGAACAGTCCGTAAAGACGAATTTTAAAGAGGCACCAGACTTGCTCAAATGAAAATGATCAAATTGAATGAAAGTTGCGTACATATCTCGAGGATCACTCACGTAAATTGGCATAATTTTCTGAGTTACCTACAGAGAATTAGGCCCAGATTCGTGACAGCAAAGAAATCTGTTTCTGCGCAGTAATCCAAATCTAGTATGAACCTTACTATCAAAGACTTTACTTGGCACAACTAGGCATAAAACTAGGATAAGGAGAGGTTGCTACAGTAGTAACAACTTCCAAGACACAAATATAAAATAGAGGTACTGTAGCAAAATAAACACATGGGTTATCTCCCAAGAAGTTCTTTCTTTATAGCCATTAAGATGGGCTCAGCAGTTTTAATGATGCACTCGCAAGAAATAGTAGTTGAAGCAAAAGAGAGCATCAAGAAGCAAATTCAAAACAAATTTAAACCTAACATGCTTATGCATAGGAATCTTGTAAATAAACAAATTCATGAAGCATAATGCAACAAGCATAGAAAGATAAAACAAGTGCAGCTTCAAGATTTTCAGCAAAAAGAGAGGTGTTTTAGTAACATGAAAATTTCTACAACCATATTTTCCTCTCTCATAATAACTTTCAGTGGCATCATGAACAAACTCAACAATATAAGTATCACATAAAGCATTCTTATCATGAGTCTCATGCATAAAATTATTACTCTCCACATAAGCATAATCAATTTTATTAGTAATAGTGGGAGCAAATTCAACAAAGTAGCTATCATTATTACTATCATCATCAAATATATGAGGCATATTGTAATCATCATTAAATTTACTCTCCATAGTAGGTGGCAACAAAAGACCACTATCATTATAATCATCATAAATAGGAGGCAAAGTATCATCAAGAAAATTTTCTCCTCAATGCTTGGGGGACTAAAAATATCATGCTCATCAAAGCCAGCTTCCCCAAGCTTAGAATTTTCCATATCATTAGCAACAATGGTGTTCAAAGCGTTCATACTAATATGTTCCATAGGTTTTTTAGTTTTCGCATCAAACCATCCATGTCTTAAATCGGGAAATAGAATAAGAAGCTCATTGTTGTCCATTATGCCAAACTAGTGTAAACAAGAAACAAAAAGATGCAATTGCAGGATCTAAAGGAAATAGCTTCGAGCACACACACAATGGCGCCAGAAAAGTACTTTACCTGGGACCGGAGTATGAGAGCCTTTTACCTTTCCTCCCGGCAACGGCGCCGGAAAAGTGCTTGATGTCTACGGGTGCTTCTATTCTTGTAGACGAGTGTTGGGCCTCCAAGAGCGAGAGGTTTGTAGAACAGCAGCAAGTTTCCCTTAAGTGGATCACCCAAGGTTTATCGATCTCAGGGAGGAAGAGGTCAAAGATATCCCTCTCATGCAACCCCGCAACCACAAAGCAAGAAGTCTCTTGTGTCCCCAACACACCTAATAGGTGCACTAGTTCGGCGAAGAGATAGTGAAATACAGGTGGTATGAATAAATATAAGCGAGTAGCAACGACACCGAAAAAGTGCTTGCTCGGCGTGTAGTTGATGGTGGTAATATTGCGGACAATACGGATGCGATAGAACAAGTAAACAAGCAGCGATAGCGATATTTAGGAACAAGGCCTAGGGATCATACTTTCACTAGTGGACACTCTCAACATTGATCACATAACATAATAAATAGATAGATGCTAGACTCTACACTCTCTTGTTGGATGATGAACACCACTAACTGTAGTAGGATTACACGAACCCTCAATGCCGGAGTTAACAAGCTCCACAATATTCGATGTTCATGTTTAAATAACCTTAGAGTGCATGACAGATCAACACAACTAAACCAAGTACTAACATAGCATGCACACTGTCACCTTCACACTACGAAAGGAGCATAGATCACATCAATACCATCATAGCAATAGTTAACTTCATAATCTACAAGAGATCACAATCATAGCCTACGCCAAGTACTACACGATGCACACACTGTCACCATTACACCGTGCGAGGAGGAATAAACTACTTTAATAACATCACTAGAGTAGCACACAGATAAATTGTGATACAAAACACATTGCAATCATAAAGGGATATAAATAAGCACTTCACTATGCCATTCATAACAGTGAATAAGTATTCCGTGAAATATAGCCTAAGAGACCCACACGGTGCACACACTTGTCACCTTTACACACGTGAGACAAGGAGTCTCCTGGAGATCACATAAGTAAAACCCACTTGACTAGCATAATGACATCTAGATTACAAGCATCATCATATGAATCGCAATCATGTAAGGCAGCTCATGAGATTATTGTATTGAAGCACATAGGAGAGAGGTTAACCACATAGCTACCGGTACAGCCCCGAGCCTCGATGGAGAACTACTCCCTCCTCATGGGAGACAGCGAGCGGTGATGAAGATGGCGGTGGTGTCGATGGAGGAGCCTTCCGGGGGCACTTCCCCGTCCCGGCGGCGTGCCGGAACAGAGACTCCTGTCCCCCAGATCTTGGCTTCGCGATGGCGGCGGCTCTGGAAGGTTTTCTCTGGTTTCGTCGAACCTGGTAGGGTTTTCGCGACGGAGACCTTAAGTAGGTGGAAGGGTAGCCTCGGAGGGGGTCTGGGGCCACCAGACACTAGGGCGGTGCGCCCCCCTCCTGGGCCGCGCCGCCACCATGTGTGGGCCCCCTGTGGCCCCTCTCTGGCGGCTCTCGGGTGTTCTGGAAGCTCCCGGGGATTCTAAGATGATGGGCGTTGATTTCGTCCAATTCCGAGAATATTTCCTTACTAGGATTTCCGAAACCAAAAACAGCGAGAAAACGGAAGCCGACACTTCGGCATCTCGTCAATAGGTTAGTTCCGGAAAACGCATAAATATGACATAAAGTATGCATAAAACATGTAGATATCATCAATAATGTGGCATGGAACATAAGAAATTATCGATACGTCGGAGACGTATCAGGCAGCAGCATCATCAGAACTAACACCAGAAAATTGCTCTCGCATAACAAGATTCAGTAGAGCAGGTTTAATTTCAAAGAATTTTGCTGTAGTAGCATGTGGAGCAATAGGTGTGCATAAGAAATCATTATTATTTGTGGTTGTGAAGTCACACAACTTAGTATTTTCAGGAGTGGCCATTTTAGCGATAGTAAATAAAGCAAACTAGATAAAATAAATGCAAGTAACTAATTTTTTTGTGTTTTTGATATAGAGAGCAAGACAGTAAATAAAGTAAAGCTAGCAACTAATTTTTTTGTGTTTTGATATAAGTGCAGCAAACAAAGTAGTAAATAAAATAAAGTAAAGCAAGACAAAAACAAAATAAAGAGATTGGATTGTGGAGACTCCCCTTGCAGCGTGTCTTGATCTCCCCGGCAACGGCGCCAGAAAATATGTTGCTGGCGTGCAGTTGACGTGGGAGTTAGAAATCTTTGTGGAGTAACTTTTCTTCGTTCCCCGGCAACGGCGCCAGAAAATATGCTTGATACGCGTACAGCACGCGTCCGTTGGGAACCCCAAGAGGAAGGTGTGATGCGTACAGCGGCAAGTTTTCCCTCGTAAAGAAACCAAGGTTTATCGAACCAGGAGGAGCCAAGAAGCACGTTGAAGGTTGATGGCGGCGGGATGTAGTGCGGCGCAACACCGGAGATTCCGGCGCCAACGTGGAACCTGCACAACACAACCAAAGTACTTTGCCCCAACGAAACCAGTGAGGTTGTCAATCTCACCGGCTTGCTGTAACAAAGGATTAGATGTATAGTGTGGATGATGATTGTTTGCAAAGAACAGTAGAACAAGTATTGCAGTAGATTGTATTTGATGTAAAAGAATGGACCGGGGTCCACAGTTCACTAGAGGTGTCTCTCCCATAAGATAAATAGCATGTTGGGTGAACAAATTACAGTCGGGCAATTAACAAATAGAGAGGGCATAACAATGCACATACATGATATGATGAGTATTGTGAGATTTAATTGGGCATTACGACAAAGTACATAGACCGCTATCCAAGCATGCATCTATGCCTAAAAAGTCCACCTTCGAGGTTATCATCCGAACCCCTTCCGGTATTAAGTTGCAAACAACGGACAATTGCATTAAGTATGGTGCGTAATGTAATCAATAACTACATCCTCGGACATAGCATCAATGTTTTATCCCTAGTGGCAAAAGCACATCCACAACCTTAGAACTTTCTGTCACTGTCCCAGATTTAATGGAGGCATGAACCCACTATCGAGCATAAATACTCCCTCTTGGAGTTAAGAGTAAAAACTTGGCCGAGCCTCTACTAATAACGGAGAGCATGCAAGATCATAAACAACACATAGGTAATAGATTGATAATCAACATAACATAGTATTCTCTATCCATCGGATCCCGACAAACACAACATATAGAATTACAGATAGATGATCTTGATCATGTTAGGCAGCTCACAAGATCCGACAATGAAGCACATAAGGAGAAGAAAACCATCTAGCTACTGCTATGGACCCATAGTTCAGGGGTGAACTACTCACTCATCACTCCGGAGGCGACCATGGCGGTGAAGAGTCCTCCGGGAGATGATTCCCCTCTCCGGCAGGGTGCCGGAGGTGATCTCCTGAATCCCACGAGATGGGATTGGCGGCGGCGGCGTCTCAGGAAGGTTTTCCGTATCGTGGCTCTCGGTACTGGGGGTTTCGCGACGAAGGCTTTAAGTAGGCGGAAGGGCAGCCTCGGAAGGGTCACGGGGGCCCCACACAGCAGGGCCGTGCGTGCCCCTCCTGGGCCGCGCCGCCCTAGTGTGGCGGCGCCCCGTGGCCCTACTCCGTCTTCTCTTCGGTCTTCTGGAAGCTTCGTGCAAAAATAGGACCCTGGGCATTGATTTCGTCCAATTCCGAGAATATTTCCTTTGTAGGATTTCTGAAACCAAAAACAGCAGAAAACAGCAACTGGCTCTTCGGCATCTCGTTAATAGGTTAGTGCCGGAAAATGCATAAATACGACATATAATGTGTATAAAACATGTAGATATCATCAATAATGTGGCATGGAACATAAGAAATTATCGATACGTCGGAGACGTATCAAGATCTAATAAGCCAATTAGAACATACGAGGTGGTCTGGGAATGGAGCCGTCCCTGACGGCGGCTGTGGAGGAAGCCTGGTTTCGCAGACTGCCAGAAGGTGACTTGGGTGGTATTGCAGCATCACTGAGTGATGTCATGGAAAATCTGCAGGAGTGGCGCAAGCAGCATTTCAGATCGGTACCAAAAGAAATTGATAGAAAATGTGCCTTGTTAGATGAGCTGCAGCACCTCTCGGACGATGTCAGCGTTGCGACACGGATAGGTATTGAGAAAGAAATGGATGAGCTGTTATACAGAGAGGAGATCATGTGGATGCAGCGATCGAGAATTTCTTGGCTACGTGAAGGAGACCGAAACACAAAGTACTTCTATCGGCGTGCTTCCTGGAGGCGTAGGAAGAATAAAATCCGTCGTTTGAAAAGGAAGGACGGTTCCTGGACCTCTGATGTTGGGGAGATGGAATCTATGACTAGGGATTTCTTCAAGCAGCTTTTTGCTCAGGAAGACAATATCTATCCTGCCTCGGTCATTGATGCCATGAGGACTTGTGTTGATGCGGATATGAATGAGAAACTGTGCTCTAATTTTACAAAGAAAGAAATAAGTGATGCACTCTTTCAGATTGGTCCTCTAAAGGCCCCTGGGCCTGATGGTTTTCCAGCTCGTTTCCTGCAGCGTAACTGGAGCTTGCTAAAAGATGAAATGGTCAAAGAAGTGCAGCTATTTTTCACTACGGGTAATATGCCTGACGAGGTCAATGATACGGCGATTGTCCTAATTCCCAAGAAGAATGACCCGGAGTTCTCAAAGATTTTCGCCCAATAAACCTTTGTAATGTGATTTTTAAAGTGGTCTCCAAGTGCTTGGTTAACAGGTTGAGGCCTATTCTCCAGGATATTATCTCACCTACACAAAGTGCCTTCATTCCTGGGCGCCCTATAACAGATAATGCTCTTATGGCCTTTGAGTGCATACATGCCATTCAGACGAGTTCGGCAGCTCGTAAGAAGTTTTGTGCATATAAGTTGGATATGGCCAAAGCGTATGACCGCGTCGACTGGAGGTTTTTGGAAGGGGTTTTAGCGAAGTTGGGCTTTCAAAATCAATGGATTCGGTGGGTGATGGCGTGTGTAAACACCGTTCGGTACTCAGTTCGCTTTAACGAAAATATGTTGGACTCCTTCACTCCATCTCGTGGTATCCGCCAAGGTGATCCTCTTTCGCCATACCTATTCTTGTATGTTGCTGACGGTCTGTCTTGTCTATTCGGAAGGAAATTGAGGCCCAGTCTTTGCATGAGTTACACATATGCCGACGTGCACCAGGTATCTCCCACCTTTTATTTGCCGATGATAGTCTCTTATTCTTTGAAGGCTAGGTGGATCAAGCAAATATTGTCAAATCCATCCTTGACAGATATGAACAGGGAACTGGGCGGGCAGCTAGTGAGCCTTGGTAAATGTTCTATAATGTATGGGGAAAGCTGCTCGGATGTGGTACAAGCTGAGATTAAACAGATACTCAAATATGAAACCACTTGCTTCGAAGAGAAATACCTTGGGTTGCCAGGTGCCTGAAGGGAGGTTGACGAAAGGGAAGTTCAAATCAACCAAGGGAAAATTTACCAAGCATGCAAGTGATTGGTAAGAAAAATACATGTCCTCAGATGCAAAGGATATTCTCATCAAATCAATTTTGCAGTCAGTGTCTACATATTCTATGGGGGTGTTCAAATTTCCATCTGGTTTAATCGGTGACTTGGAGTGTATTATTCGAGACTTTTGGTGGGGCGATGAGGTCAACAAGAGAAATATGCACTGCTTTTCTTGGAATAAAGTGACCAGACCAAATGCATATGGATGTACTGGTTTTCGTGATTTGCAAATGTTCAATCAAGCTCTTCTCGCCAGACAGGATTGGCGGTTGATTCACTCTCCTGATAGCCTCTGTGCACGGTTACTCAAAGCTAGATACTATCCGTCTGGCCACCTTTTGGATACATCTTTCATCCAAAATCAATCTCAAACTTAGCAAGGTATTGTTCATGGCCTTGAATTATTGAAGGAAGGAATTATTTGGCGGATTGGTACGGGCTCAAGTGTTAAAATATTTAGGGATAATTGGCTCCCGCGTTCGGGTGCTCTGAAGCTGGACGGGAAGAAAGGCCATTCACGCCGTAAATGGGTGTCCGAGCTTATTGATCAAGAGAACAGAACTTGGAATGAGGAGGCTGTTCGTGATTGCTATTTTGACCATGACGCTGCAATGGTTCTTAGCATCAAATTGGCACCTCGAGCGTCTGATGATTTTATAGCCTGGAGCGAGGAATGCAATGGATTATTCAGTGTCCGTTTCGCGTATCGTATTGGGATGCAGCCAAAACTTGTAGATCTCTGTGGTGGTCAGTCTAGTGTGAATCCTACTGGAGAAAGGAAAATTTAGGACCTCATCTGGAAAGCTAATGTTCCTCCGAAACTCAGAATATTTGCGTGGAGGGTGGCATCGGACTCGCTTGGTACTCAACAGAATTTGAATCGGCGTATAGCTACAGTTAATCCAACCTGTTCGATCTGTGGCTGTGTGGTTGAAGACTCTCACCATGCTCTTATTTCATGCACTGTTGCGCGCGCATTCCGCGAGGAGCTGCGTACGCAATGGGTGTTACCCGACGAGTTGGCTTTTCGTGAGAATCAGAAGGAATGGATCTTTTGCACTTCTTGGTAATGCTCCAAAGGATCAGAGGCCTTAGTCCTGGCTAGGCTGTATAGGGCTATTTTATTTTATTTTTTTGACGTAAGAACACATATACGAGAGTAGTGTATTATTTTGGGCTTGACTTTTTTTTTGTTAAGGCTTGGTTTTTAAGACCTTTAAAACTTCTCATTGCAAATGTTTTTCCTTGTTTTAAAAATAAAAGTTATTTATCTACTCAAATAAACATGATATATGAACTTCATCATGTATTCGGCAATAAACAACTCGATTATTGAGACGATGTGCGCTCCATCAGGGCCTACGAGCAGATTCAGGTCAACGACTCGTGCATATACATGTGCATGCACATCAGAGAAGATAGAAGTCCTGTGGCTCCAGGATGCCCGTGCATGTGGCCTCGCAGCTCATTGCGTTGAGGAACACACTCCTTATCTACTCACTGTGCCCTACGAAACAGAACAAACGTCGAACCTTTTTGACAGACACAAAGAAGATACGCTGATGAATGATCCACAATAATGCCATTTTTTTAGAAGAAGAAAACAGACGTCGAGCTCAGTGTTCCCCCGCAACCATTCCCTGATGATATGATTCATCATGCTCGTATCAGTCGTATTGGCGTCTGATCTGCCATCTGCAGCCTCGCTCAAGCATCGCTTTGACAGACGCTCTAGTCTGATCTGTCTCGACTGATCACTTTCATGGATGAAAAACTATTCGATTATTGTCCTTGGGTATTCTCAAAAAAAAAATTATTGTCCTTGGGATCCATGTGTCACAAGCTCCATGGGGCTTCCACCTAACATCTGAGACCCAGAACAGTAGGGGCGACTTGACTGCTCCATGTCCATGATGGTGGTATTATATCTAGCTGCCGGTCGCGCATTCGCCGATCTTGCCACAATCATGTATGGATTTTTGGATTGGAATCTCAGGTGTCGGGGGATGAAGGCGAGGGGCCCGACGGAGAAAGATGCAGGCGCAATGGACATGGGCGGTGGCGTACTATTGCGTGCAGGGTGTGGCTTTGCCCATGCATGTCCAGGGGTACACCATTTGTGCAGAGACATGGGACATGACAAATAATTGTTGGCAATAATTGGATGATACTATATTTGTTTTGACTAGTGGATGAGGATCTGTTTATGTTGTGGGCATGTCCAGAGGTAGCACTTGAGAGGTGCGGAGCAGGGTGGCGTCTTGACGTAGCTATCTACGGATCGAGATTGTGCAAAGACACATGTTACCCAGGTTCAACTCATTCAGAGAGTAAAAGACATACTTCTTGCTGCTTTGCATTGATATAGCGACTACAATTGGGTGCTCGGAGTAGGGGATGACACGCGACTCCGAGGCAGCTAGAGCTCAAGCGTGTGGCGTTAAGCGGCGAACTAGGGTTGCGTACCATCTAGGGTTTGCCTACGAGGATACCACCCTCCATCTATGTTACATGTGTGTGTGACGTAGCTATCTACTCACTGTGCTGCCAGACCCACTCGCCACGGGCCCTCTCTACCATGCCTCGCTTGTTAGCACTTAGTAGGGCGACTCCACGTTGTGAGCCTACCCCAATCGGCATTCCCCTATAATTTTAACATACCCCAATCCCTCTGATCCATAAGAAGTGTCGTGATTTTAATTTATTGGCACGAGTATTTTAAGGGAATCTCTGTTTTACATACTTGAGCTCTACGAAAAGTGCTCATCGGACTGTAGATCCATGCAAGTTTTTTGTATGTTAGTGAAATTGTATTTCTGGGCTATACAAAATGTAGAAAATGCACATGTCGGCATTGAATTAAAATTTACCCATGTAATACTGCATAATCAATTGGCACGAAAATGATAAAATGTTAAAAATAAAACTTATGTTCTAAAACCTGCACGTTGATTTTGTTTATAAATTTTCAAGGTTGTCGCTAATGAGCTTAATTGATTTTATGAAAACTTCCATCAGTTCTTTTCCACGCGAACCATGTGCATAATATTTCTCACATATTATCTAAGGTACAAAAAAATGTATTTTCATTAAGTTTCAAAAAGTGGACTCATGTGAAACTTATGTTTTGAAAATCTACGTATGATTTGCACGTTTAGCATATTTTGTTTAGTTCTCCTCATTTCTACTTCTTCTGTTTACCTTTACCTTGTGTTCTACTTCTTTTAGTTTTGCTTTTATGATTTACCATGTGTTATGTAGTTGATATCCTATCCCCTACCTCCGATCAGTCCGTGTTTAATCCCGCCCGCATGCAAGTCCCTCATGCGTTGGGCTGGAATTAATTAGAGGAGGACCGAGGCGACATACTAACTCCATCCTAGTTCATAGAGCTTGTGTGTATCCATAGGTTATCAATTCGACCAACATAACATCAATTATACAACATGAAAATTCTATCATTAAAAAGTAAAACATCTAATCTTTCTAATGATATATGTTTTGTCATATATATCTTGTATTATTATGGTCAAACTTACAACTAAAAATACACGCAAGCCCTATGAACCAGGACGGAGGGAGTAGGCCAATGCATGTGCTGATTTTGTGGCAAGGGGATGCATTGATTTCTAGCTGCGTGTGCGCCATGGATGTCTTAAGCGGCAATTCAGTCCATTCACTTAGTAGTTTAACCCTTTCTAAGCTTTTCTTGGCATCTCAGTTTGAGCCAAAACGCAGAGTAAAGGTGAACTGAGGGAGCAATAGCACACCGTAGCATTCCGAGTAATGTTTTGCTAAATTATATGCATGCAGAATCATACGCTATAGCACCATATAGCTTCACTATAGCGGATTTTAAGGCTGCGCTATTTTAGGGTGTGTTCGGTTCCGGGATGGGGTGGAATGGAATGGAACCATTCCATTCTAATGTCACGGAACCGTTCCATCCTTGTGTTCGGTTTGGACAAATTTTTTGTCACGGAACGGTTCCATCCCTGTGTTCGGTTTTGGAATGGGATGAGAATGGAATGGAATGGGTGAGATTAGTCACCCGATTAATTATTCTAAATTCGATTAATTATTTGCTAAACTTGATTAAGTAGTGCTAAACTTGATTAATTATTGCTAACTTGGTTAATTATTGCTAAACTTTAATTAATCAGGCTGAGACAGTCACCCATTCCATTTGGTCCGGCCGAATCGGCCGGACGAGTTGGTTCCGCATCTGAAGGGAATATGCCATTCCGAGGAACCGTTCCATTCCACTTCATCCCCAAACCGAACGCAAGAATGAGTTCTAGGAAAGGAACGATTCCATTCCATTCCACTCCATCCCGGAACCGAACGCACCCTTAGTTCTCGTGCAAAAAAGAGAATGTGATATTTTACCCGCTCGTTTCGGGTTCCCTTTCAGGGGAGGAGGATATTTCGATGATTTATCCCTCCGTAGGTGGAAAACGCGTGGGTATCATGAAATTGAGTTACATAAGTACAACTTACACGTTAGAGATTAACACAATCCATCTTGTTTTCTGATCTATCAAAATGGTTATTCGGTTTTCATCCATAACATTCAGTATAAAGTTCAAATTTGCGATGGTCTAAAATTATCATGAAATGTCGTTGTTGTAGTATCAATTTATAATATTATTAAGAAAGTGCTAAGTAAAAAAAAGAATATATATGTGCACATAAGACACAATTCATTATGTGGAAATACATGGACTGGCATGTTTGTTCGGTAGTAAGTCTTAGTTTACGGTTGCTTCGTTGTCTTGCGCCTTTATAGTCAGTTGTCCAAAAGTAGCCACTAAATGTAAAAAAAGGTATTTATCCAAATGATAGAAAAAATTGGCTAGATGAAATAGACTTTGTGACTCAAATTAACTTACATCTCCACTACTAATAAAAGAGCAAACATTAATTTTTCTAAAGCCACACCACCCAATGCATACGAAAAGATTAACACCACACGATTATACCCACTAACCTCAATCTAACAGCTGCCATTGATCTAATCGTTGCCTAGGGTGCACTTAGTAATATGCATTGACTGACCATTCTCCACCGCAAGAGGAACACATCCCGCTGCCCACGTCCTACACGATCCACAAATCAGGAAACTACCATAAAACCATTCGGCTGATTGCCTAATTATTCTCCTACTTGACAGTTCTCCTCATCTCAATGAATCCCGTACGTCGCCGCCCCGCCCCGCCCAGCGCCCGCCCTCCTTCTCTTCCGGCACCTCCCAGCCAGCCTTATCGCGTCTGCCAAAAAGCACCCTCAGCGATGTGCCGATATGTGCTCACATCCGCAGCAGACCACGCGCCACGCCTCCCGCCCGCCGCTGCCCACAAGTCAGGCGGGCCAGCAGCGATCTCCCATCTACAACACTTCCTTAGTTGTTCATGTCGCCGCGGTGGTCATGCACGATCGTATTGCCGTCTGACGGAACCGGCGGGATATCATAGGTCTGCACTATTATTGTCTTTGAATGTATGCTTACACCAAGTTCTTCACGTTCCCAGGAAATTTGTGGAGTACATCGATCCTATGTCTAATGTACTAGCTGCAGGCTTTGAATTCGTTTCAAAGAGTGTTGTTCTTTTATATAATTTATTAATTATTAATGCAGTATATCTGCAGATAAGAAGCCACACACGGCTTTTGATGGATGGACTATGAGATATTTATAAGACAGAATATCTTGACTCGCAGTCAGAAAGAAGTGAAATATGTATATGTACTGGAAGAATGGGTAAACCGAATATCTGAATATGGTGCGTATGTCTGAATTTCTCCATCTATGGATTTCCCTGACGTAATTGTTCCTGTTCCAGCTATGCAACAACCTGAATGACCGAGGGAGATACTGTTGTTAATTAGACAAGTATATTCTATGGATTAAAACCTTGATTTTGTTAGCATCTGAATACAAAGCGAACAAGATTGCTCAAAGCATCAAAGAACCATCGTTGACTTCCCTTATAATTTAATATTGATGGTATGAAATTTACTCTGATCTTCCTAAGGCGTTTGACCATCAAACTTTTGCTATAATATAGGTGGTTGGTAGTGGTTTAATTTCCAGTGAATACTTCGGGTTTTCGATGTGAATATGCATCCGAATGCATTTCAGAGCACTCTTGTATTTCGTGTCTTCTTACTACTGATTTTTGTGAACTGTGAGTGTTTGTTTCTCTATATATACACATTTACAACTTTGCTGATGACAAATATTACGTGAGTTATTTTGGATTGATCAAGTCGGGGCATATTTTTGTTAATTCTAGACCATTTAGAAACTGGAAAAGGTGGCATTTTTTGATAAACGAGGATGATCTACCAGATCGATGGAGTGACTAGCTTTTTATTTGTACTTTTGAACTATTTTGAGATTGCAGACTTATGCTCTGTTTCACAACGATTATTTTGGAGAGAATTTCATCGGGGTTTTGGTATATTGGGAGCATTCTGGTGTCATTTGTCCTTTTGAATTATCAAGTCTTAGAACTAAAAGAATTGGCTTGTTCTAGAATATTGTGGTGATTAAGTAGGAACATTCAATCAGATCAGTTGTTTATTATTGTGAACTAAAATGTTTTTGTTTTACTCTTTCCCAATAAGCTATTTGATGAACCTCTGGTAAAATTGCAAGCCTCATGTTTTACGAGATTTTGATAAAATTTCATGGTATATTTCGATGTGCTTGTTTTCCACTAATCTAAAAAATACTTAGTTTTCTCTTTGCAATTAATGCCAGATAATTAATTTATCAAAAAATGGTGCTTATATCGCAGTGAAGTTGATGCATTTTCCCACCTAATCTAATAGCTTTGTACCTTCCCTCTAGAAGATATTTATAGGCTTAATCAGGCAACAACCATGCTTTATTTCAGGACTGAAAGTTCTTGAAGAAGGATGGATAGAACATATGCAGATAACTACATGATGTTTGGAGGGCATGATGGAAATGTCACAAGAAATGTTTAACCATGTTATCTGTACACAAATAAATGATTGTCTGACTTTGTTTTGGGTTATGAGAAGTTTCAGCCCATCTCATGAGCCATGAGTAAGTTTGTTAATTCTTGTTTATGAGAGGCCTTATATATTTTCATTTAATATGTTGTTGGCACTAAGCAATGTATCATCATCAAAGGTGGAGAGATCAAGAATTACATTTACCTTTCATGCTAAAACATTATCTTGATTTTTTGTACAATCTAACTAATGGTACTCTTTGTTCTTTTATATAATATATAGATATATAGACATGTGATGTATCTTAGGAAACTCAAATTCATGAAGACGATATATTCCCACGGCAATATGAAGCTACTTTGTCTACCACTTTAAAGAACACTTGTGGTTTCAGGCTTTGCTATTTGTTTTTTTATTGCTTTGCTATTTGTTTTGAGCACCAACAAGTGCAAGTTTCTGTATCAAACTTTGGAGAGAGTTATTGATGTTCTTTGAGGTGCAGATTGCAGGACCGAGAGAATTCTTATTTGGAGGGTAGGGTCTTTTTGATGATAAGGAGATTGAAGTGATATGAGGATGACATGGTATTTTCCTTTCTGGTTTAGAACGGTTGTCAATCCGAAAATTTTCTTATACGCCATATAAACCCATTCCCTTATGTTAGATATATCTTTGTAATGGATTAGAATAGTTTTCTTACTATATTTTAAACAAATGAAGAAGAGTTTTTTTTAATTCAGGGGACAATATTAGAGGGCATATAACGTCCAGAATATTGAAGAGTGACTTATTTAGTGTATATATTTGCATTAGTTGAGACGTGCGTGCACGTGCAAGCTTACTAGTGAGCAAGAAAGATGTAATATTCCACCGTCTTTGTGGAATCAATCCATCTTTATTTATCACTATACATAATGCATCTCATCGAATAATCCAAAACAACTACGGCAAACATCTCCACTACTAATAAAAGAGCAAACATTAATTTTTCTAAAGCCACACCACCCAATGCATATGAAAAGATTAACACCACACGATTATACCCACTAACCTCAATCTAACAGCTGCCATTGATCTAATCGTTGCCTAGGGTGCACTTAGTAATTTGCATTGACTGACCATTCTCCACCGCAAGAGGAACACATCCCGCTGCCCACGTTCTACACGATCCACAAATCAGGAAACTACCATAAAACCATTCGGCTGATTGCCTAATTATTCTCCTCCTTGACAGTTCTCCTCATCTCAATGAATCCCGTACGTCGCCGCCCCGCCCCGCCCAGCGCCCGCCCTCCATCTCTTCCGGCACCTCCCAGCCAGCCTTATCGCGTCTGCCAAAAAACACCCTCAGCGATGTGCCGATATGTGCTCACATCCGCTGCAGACCACGCGCCACGCCTCCCCGCCCGCCGCTGCCCACAAGTCAGGCGGGCCAGCAGCGATCTCCCATCTACAACACTTCCTTAGTTGTTCATGTCGCTGCGGTGGTCATGCACGATCGTATTGCCGTCTGACGGAACCGGCAGGATATCATAGGTCTGCACTATTATTGTCTTTGAATGTATGCTTACACCAAGTTCTTCACGTTCCCAGGAAATTTGTGGAGTACATCGATCCTATGTCTAATGTACTAGCTGCAGGCTTTGAATTCGTTTCAAAGAGTGTTGTTCTTTTATATAATTTATTAATTATTAATGCAGTATATCTGCAGATAAGAAGCCACACACGGCTTTTGATGGATGGACTATGAGATATTTATAAGACAGAATATCTTGACTCGCAGTCAGAAAGAAGTGAAATATGTATATGTACTGGAAGAATGGGTAAACCGAATATCTGAATATGGTGCGTATGTCTGAATTTCTCCATCTATGGATTTCCCTGACGTAATTGTTCCTGTTCCAGCTATGCAACAACCTGAATGACCGAGGGAGATACTGTTGTTAATTAGACAAGTATATTCTATGGATTAAAACCTTGATTTTGTTAGCATCTGAATACAAAGCAAACAAGATTGCTCAAAGCATCAAAGAACCATCGTTGACTTCCCTTATAATTTAATATTGACGGTATGAAATTTACTCTGATCTTTCTAAGGCGTTTGACCATCAAACTTTTGCTATAATATAGGTGGTTGGTAGTGGTTTAATTTCCATTGAATACTTCGGGTTTTCGATGTGAATATGCATCAGAATGCATTTCAGAGCACTCTTGTATTTCGTGTCTTCTTACTACTGATTTTTGTGAACTGTGAGTGTTTGTTTCTCTATATATACACATTTACAACTTTGCTGACGACAAATATTACGTGAGTTATTTTGGATTGATCAAGTCGGGGCATATTTTTGTTAATTCTAGACCATTTAGAAACTGGAAAAGGTGGCATTTTTTGATAAACGTGGATGATCTACCAGATCGATGGAGTGACTAGCTTTTTATTTGTACTTTTGAACTATTTTGAGATTGCAAACTTATGCTCTGTTTCACAACGATTATTTTGGAGAGAATTTCACTGGGGTTTTGGTATATTGGGAGCATTCTGGTGTCATTTGTCCTTTTGAATTATCAAGTCTTAGAACTAAAAGAATTGGCTTGTTCTAGAATATTGTGGTGATTAAGTAGGAACATTCAATCAGATCAGTTGTTTATTATTGTGAACTAAAATGTTTTTGTTTTACTCTTTCCCAATAAGCTATTTGATGAACCTCTGGTAAAATTGCAAGCCTCATGTTTTACGAGATTTTGATAAAATTTCATGGTATATTTCGATGTGTTTGTTTTCCACTAATCTAAAAAATACTTAGTTTTCTCTTTGCAATTAATGCCAGATAATTAATTTATCAAAAAATGGTGCTTATATCGCAGTGAAGTTGATGCATTTTCCCCCCTAATCTAATAGCTTTGTACCTTCCCTCTAGAAGATATTTATAGGCTTAATCAGGCAACAACCATGCTTTATTTCAGGACTGAAAGTCCTTGAAGAAGGATGGATAGAACATATGCAGATAACTACATGATGTTTGGAGGGCATGATGGAAATGTCACAAGAAATGTTTAACCATGTTATCTGTACACAAATAAATGATTGTCTGACTTTGTTTTGGGTTATGAGAAGTTTCAGCCCATCTCATGAGCCATGAGTAAGTTTGTTAATTCTTGTTTATGAGAGGCCTTATATATTTTCATTTAATATGTTGTTGGCACTAAGCAATGTATCATCATCAAAGGTGGAGAGATCAAGAATTACATTTACCTTTCATGCTAAAACATTATCTTGATTTTTTGTACAATCTAACTAATGGTACACTTTGTTCTTTTATATAATATATAGATATATAGACATGTGATGTATCTTAGGAAACTCAAATTCATGAAGACGATCTATTCCCACGGCAATATGAAGCTACTTTGTCTACCACTTTAAAGAACACTTGTGGTTTCAGGCTTTGCTATTTGTTTTTTTATTGCTTTGCTATTTGTTTTGAGCACCAACAAGTGCAAGTTTCTGTATCAAACTTTGGAGAGAGTTATTGATGTTCTTTGAGGTGCAGATTGCAGGACCGAGAGAATTCTTATTTGGAGGGTAGGGTCTTTTTGATGATAAGGAGATTGAAGTGATATGCGGATGACATGGTATTTTCCTTTCGGTTTAGAACGGTTGTCAATCCGAAAATTTTCTTATACGCCATATAAACCCATTCCCTTATGTTAGATATATCTTTGTAATGGATTAGAATAGTTTTCTTACTATATTTTAAACAAATGAAGAAGAGTTTTTTTAATTCAGGGGACAATATTAGAGGGCATATAACGTCCAGAATATTGAAGAGTGACTTATTTAGTGTATATATTTGCATTAGTTGAGACGTGCGTGCACGTGCAAGCTTACTAGTGAGCAAGAAAGATGTAATATTCCACCGTCTTTGTGGAATCAATCCATCTTTATTTATCACTATACATAATGCATCTCATCGAATAATCCAAAACAACTACGGCAAACAATTCATAATATTCTTTTTATAATCAACAATACACTATTTACAACATCTGCGTGTATTGATTGTAAGCTGGGCCATAGGCTCATTCTCACCGGCCTCCTCTTTGTGAAGTTGTTGTTGAGCAATAAAAAACTCTCAATGTGCTCAGGAGGTGGCTTTATGGTCCATCCCAAATGCGCCTAATAAAAATATTTATTTTTCAAATAAATCTTAAAGTTTGTTTTATCAAGTTTCGACACATTTACAAAATTCTAGTTCAATAGTGTAAAGGTGTAATACCATTGAACCCGTGAGTATTACTTGAAACCTCATAAACATTTTTTTTCCAAATTAGGAACCTTGTTTTTAGACCATGAATGTATTTTTGATACCTTATCTTTTTTAACCCCATGAATGTTATTTGAACCACGTGAACAAAAATTTAACATCGTGAACATTTTCTAACGGTGAATAACTTTTTTTGGAACACATCATCTTCAAAGGGCGAATATTTTTAAGTCTTCAAAATAGAAAAAATAAAAATAAGAAACAGAAAAGTAAAAAAAATGGAAAGAGAAAAGAAAAGAAAAAATATAAAAAGAAAGGAAAAAAACATACAATGATGTGCTACAGCCCATGCCATGTCCCTTCAGTGGCGCGGGGCGCCTCGCTACGGTGCGACCCTAGATAGTTTCGGGCCGAAGAGTTACCAAGAGGCTAAATAATCCCCAAAGCCTGCAGTGATCCAGCCCGAGAAAACTATAAGCCGAGTTGCCAACTAAATGATGGGCCGATCTGTTTGTAGTTTTGGCCTGTCGGCGTAAATTCCTACGCGCCTGAACGCACTGGCTCAACCTGAAGATTTAGATAAGATGGTAGAGTAAAGCCGAAGTGGTATCGAAAACATGGTTGCTCACATTGCTTTGGTCTTCGCTGGAAGTTGTACGATCTATATATCAGTATCAATCCTACAAGTGCTACGATCTATCAATTGAAATTGGTAATTTTTTTTTTTTGAGTTGTAATCCACTGCTTTATTAAACGGGACGGTGGTTACAATCCGACTGAATCACGTCAGCCAAAAATCCAGGTATTACATCAAAGCGAACAAAATCTACTACGCTAAGAGCTTCCTTGGCACACATATGTGCCGCCTTATTTGCATCACGACCTAAGAAAAGAAGCTTGACTTCCTGGAAACTAGAACATAAACCCTTCATCTCACTAATAATGTGAGCACCTTCTATGCGAACTTGCACCTCCTCCCGCCAAACCCTCTCAAGGGAGAGGCAGTCAGTTTGTATAATCACCTTCGGAATACCCAGCCGAGCTGCCGCCTCAAGACCCTCCCTGGCTGCCAGGATTTCACTGACAAAAGGGTCATCGATGTGATTCTGTTTCCTGCAGCCTGCCTCCATGAGCTCACCATTGTGATTCCGAATAATGTAACCTGACCCGGCCACCTTCGGATGTGAGTTCGGTGAGCCATCAACATTCACCATACACCAACCAACCGGCGGTTTTGACCATTTGCAGGTCCGAACCGGCCTCACCGCTTGCCGTGGTGGTAGCTATAGAAGAGCCATCTGTTCTTCAACCAGTTGCATGGAACCCAGAGGCTTGTATTGCTCTTCACCATGCACATATTTGTTACGACTAGACCAAACACACCGAGCACTCGTGATAGCTATAGGTAGTTGATCCGTGCCAAGGTATGAGCCAACCAATATATCTTGTATCCAAGTATTCGGGTGCAGCCTCGGAAAAGTAAAGCCGAAGTAATCCGACGCCACCGACCGGAACCGCTTTGCATGGGCACAAGTCACCAACGCATGATGCAGCGTTTCGTCCTCATGACCACATAGCTTACATGTAGCATGATCCATCACATGCCGTCTCTTCAGCTCGGCAAAGCACGGAGAAAACCTTTCATCACCCGCCACCAAAAACCCTCACCTTTGGTATAACTCTTAGCTTCCACAGCTTTTTCCACCGCTGCTCCGAGTTGGAGCTGCTCGGATTATCAGCAACATGCTGAACCAACATACGGTATGCCGACCGGACCGTGTAAGTTCCTGTCTTTTCTTCATTCCATGCCCGAAGTCTTCACCACCATTTCTTGGACGTGGTAGGCGCAAGACTGCTGCCGCATCTAGAGGGCACAAGGTTGCATTGACAGCAGCCTCGTCCCAATTCCCTGTATCATGATCCAATAGCTCCGAGACTCTTGTAAGCTCGGTGCCACTAATCTGCTTGGCCGCATCGCGATACAAGGGTTTAAGTCCTGGGACCCCTGTGATCCACTGATCATCCCAGATAAGAGTATCCTGCCCATCACCAATACGCCGGACAAGACCCTTCATAAGAACCTCTCTACCACAGTATGATTGCCCGCCAAACCTTTGAAGAATTTTTCGGACATCTTGCGAGAGTATATCACCATTAGGGAAGTAACGCCTTTTAGTACACGAGCACACAAACTCGTGGGGTTTATTAGTAGTCTCCATGCTTGCTTACCTAGCATAGCATCATTGAATTTCTGGAAGTCTCTGAAGCCTAGACCTCCTTTGCTTTTAGCAAATGACATCTTTTCCCAAGCCTGCCAATGCATACCACGCTTATCAAGTGATCCACTCCACCAGTATTTGGACAGAATTGCCATTAATTTGGAGCATAAACCTTTTGTAAGCTTGAAGCAGCTCATAGAATAGGTTGATAGAGACCGAATCACCGATTTTATTAGCACCTCCTTTGCCGCAAAGGACATAAGTTTCTCACAAGTAACCTTGGACCCTCGATCCGGATCCTTCCACCAAATGATCAAACCGCCTATCCGTGAGCCTACCCGAAGCCGTGGGTAGCCCTAGGTATTTTTCAGACAGAGCCTCTCTCTCAATATGGAGCTCATTCCTCACCAGAATTCTGACAGGAACCAAGCAATTAGGACTGAAGTATGTAGAGCTCTTCTGCTTATTTACTTTTTGCCCTGATCCCTTGCTGTAGATCTCAAGGATCTCATCTAGGCGACGTGCACTTCTTACATCAGCTTTCATAAACACAAGACAGTCATCAGCAAATAACAGTATGTGAAATCCATGGAGCTCGGAAACTCACCCTTATGCCTCTCGTCTATCCATCCAAGCATCATAATTCTTGAGGAGCGAGGAAAGCCCTTCTCCACACAAGAGAAATAAATAGGGCGAAATTGGATCCCCCTGTCGAAGTCCACGAGTTGGCTTGAAGGCGGGAAGCAACTCCCCATTCACTTTCACCTCTAGGCTCACTGTCGTAACACACCTCATAATGAGTGAAATCCAGTCCTCAGCGAAGCCCAATTTCCTCATAATCCCCTGCAAATAGGGCCACTCCACACGGTCATATGCCTTCATCATATCGAGTTTAGCCGCACAAAAAGCTGCTTTCCCTCGCTTCCTCCTCATGGAGTGGACACACTCATAGGCAGTGATCACATTATCCGTAATTAACCGCCCGGCACAAACGCACTCGTTCCTCGGATATAATATCATCTAGCACAACTCGAAGCCTATTGGCTAGAACCTTAGAACAAAGCTTATATATAACATTGCATAAAGCAATCGGGCGATGCATTGGGTTATATCTTGTGGATTCTTCACCTTTGGAATTAAGACAATAACAGTCCTATTGATAATCTCTGGTAAATGACCTCCATTTAGAAAACCCAAAACCGCATCAGTGATCTCCTTATTTATAAGAGACCAGTGTTTCTGGTAGAAGTTGGCATTGAAACCATCAACACCCGGTGCCTTTGATGGCCCCATAGAGAACAGGGCCTTCTCCACTTCAACTGCTGTAGAACACAGCGCACAGGCTAACATTCATATCATCTGTTACCTTTCTCTCCACAACATTGAGCACGGCTTGTACATCAATCTCCTCCTGAGCCTTGAACAAATCAGTATAAAACAATTGTACAATACCCTTTACCTCCTCCTTCTCAATACAAATTCTACCCGTATCATCTTTTAAAGCTTGTATTCTGTTCCTCCGTTTCCGAGTGGTAGCTTTTGCATGAAAAAACGTTGTATTCCGATCACCCTCTTTCAACCAATCAACCCGGGAACGTTGTTTTGCCATTACCTCTTCCGTTCTCAACAATTCAGCAATATTTGCAGCAAGCTGTTTCTCCCGGTTTGATGGACCCCGATGAAGCGCACGCTGACGTTCTTTTTCAAACTCAGCACGGGCCTTCTTCAGTTTCTTCCGAATATTACCAAATTTATCCGCACTCCAAATCTTGAGTGTGTGTTGCATACGGCCCAGCCGCTCAGCCACTCCAAGCAGCCCAGGACTCGACAAGGACTGAGACTCGGCCCAACCAGCCAAGACCGTTTCTTCATAAGTATCATCACGGGCCCATGCATTTTCATACCGAAAACAGTAAGGACTACGCTCCCCTGTCTCAGCAATGGAACGGACGTCGATCACAAGCAGGCAATGATCCGATTTTGGAGAGGAAACATGCCTGACTATCGACTCCGGGAATCTTGAAAGCCAACTAGGAGAAGTCAAGACCCGGTCCAAGCGGACCTTAACATTTGCCTCACCCTGTTGCTTATTATCCCATGTGTAGGGAATACCCACATAGCCTAGATCCTGAAGATCACAGCTATCCACCGCCTCTCTGAAACCATTCATTTGCCACTCAGCTCGTTCATGTGTTCCAAAGTATTCTGAATTATCCAAAATTTCATTATAGTCACCTCCACAAAGCCACGGCAAGTCACTTTGACCGTACAACCAATTGAGAAGATACCAGCTATCCTTCCTCTCCTCCCTCCGCGGCTTCCCATAGAAGCCCGTGAATCTCCAAAGAAGACCATCGCCCTCTAGATTCTCGGACATGCACATCCGAGATGTGAGTTGGACTCGCGATTGGAGAACGACATCCACCTCGCTAGTCCAAAAAGCGCAAGGCCACCACTCGGACCATCGCTATCAATCGCCAAACAACCAGCGAAACCCAATAACCGAGTCATACCGCGAACTCTCTCAGCTGTTATTTTTGTCTCACTGAGAAAAACAACAGCGGGCGCTTCCAGCCTCACCAGATCGTGAAGCTCACGAACTGTCTCAGGGTTCCCAAGCCCCCGACAGTTCCACCATATGCACCTCATTGGGGCAGGCGGGGCTGATCATCAGCCTCCGCCACATTGTTAGTTTCTTCCATATCAACAGCATTTTCCACTTCTTCCTCATCCCCGAGTGCTCTTTTCTTCCTCGCATCTATTGCATCCGAGTCAATCTTGCTGGGTGAATTTAAGAGAGCAGTCCGCTTTGTCCCTTGTCGATCATCTACCAGCTCACCTAAAACAGCATCTTTCTTCGGAGCATACATCAGGTTTTCCATCGGCAACCTGCGGTTAACACGTTGCCTTCCACCTCCCCTTCCTCCAAGTTGTGCATTAAACTGTATTGGATTAGAAGGACCAAGGTTGGAGGGGTCCATGAAAGAGCCAGATGTAAACAGCCTTCCCGGCCCTTCCTTGGCACTGTAATTGAACGGGCCAGTCCTCGATGGTGTAGCATGCCTCATCTGCCCTCCATCATTTGGTGTAAACTCCCTTTTCACCTTCCTCAGGTCTATGGCTCGTATAGAAGAATCATACGGCCAGTTCCCCTCCTCATCTCTTTCAGCCGGGGTTAAGCAGAACCCCGCCGAATGGCCAATCCTCCCGCAGGAGAAACAGAAGTACGGCAGCTTCTCATATACAATAGGATATGGGATCAACTCCTTCCTCTTCTGTGAGTCTATCTGTATAAAACGTTGGATGGGCTCCTCAACATCCAGCCAAATTCTCGCCCTCAAGCTCTGGCCCCATCCTCTGCTATTCCCAGATGTATCAAGCTTAATGAAAGTACCGATCTGCTTTGCTATATTTTCCGCCCTTTTTGCATTGAGCCAGTTGAAAGGCAGATCATGGCATTGTATCCAGATCGGAATTCTGCTGAAGCGGACCTCTGAAGGTCGCATACTGGACACAAAGTCGTCCAAAACCACTGCATGGTTATTAATCATCCATGGCGCCCCCTCCCAGATACGTTTCCGATCTTGCTCCCTTTCCAGAGTCGCCATGAAAACATTGTCCCCCATTGCCTTGAATTCCAGTGCCCTTTGGATTACCCCATTGGGGTCGAAGCGCGCTAATGATCGTCCGGATGTGAAATTTTGTGGGTGACAGGATCTTACCCACCACCGCGATCCGATCGCCTTCTTCGTCCTCTAGATCCTCCATTACGAGGACTTTCTTCTCCTTCTCCGTCAGCACCAACTTCTTGAATTTCGCTGTAAACCCTCCATCAATGGTGGAGTTACCTCCCTCCTTCTCCTTCCCCAGGTCACCCGATCCACTAGCGCTGGCCATCCCGAGGAATAGAGCGTCCGCAGGACGGGGAGCACGGGAAGAGACGGCCGGGTGCGCCTTGGAGAGTCGAGATCGCCAAGCGCCGCCAGTCGCCACTCGAAACCCTAGGAAAACGTTTCGGGGCTTTCGTATTCAGTTACCTTGAAATTGGTAATTTGGTATGCATTATGGTGCCGTGTGTGTTGGCACATTGGGAAAGAATACGCATTATTTTTATTTTTGGCATGGATGAATATGTATCCTTATGCAAGCCAATCTAAGAAAAGAAATTAAATGTTGTCCAATCGGCACGGGAAGAAGATGCGCGTATGGGTGTAACTTGCATGAAATAGTTGCGAGGAATCAAATCGATTGATGTCGAATCAAGTCTCCTCGACGTGAAATCGAGCTCGGGAGTCGCGCCACCGCCGTCGACAAAACCAGTTGGTGCTGAAGTTTCACTCCCGCTAACCGTTTCCATGCGATGGAGGAAAGGGCTGGATTTTTTCTCGAGTATCGACCGTTTTGAGAGATCGATTTGTTTCATGTTTTGTGGACTAAAACTAGTAGTTATTTTCCAGTTTTAGGACATTTTTTAGGATCTAGTAGAGATGCTTTGACACTGGTTGATCTCATATCGTGTTGCGCTCTATTCTCTACGTACACCATTGCCACCCGGTAGGGGATACACATGCACAACCCACGACTACACTAGGGTTCCATCCCCCGCGCAGCCGCCACCAGACCCCTGCCCACTGGCGTCCGCGCCCCTCCTCTTCTACTCCCGACGCGCCTCGCTCCTACCTCGCCCCCGTGCGGGCAAGCGGGGGCAACCCTAGCCGACCCGGGTCGTCTCCACCTTGTCTACTCCCCCTCTCTGCCACCGACGCCACGGGCCGCCAGGCATTGCCTGTGTGGTGCCGGCATCAGCTGCTGGACTTTCCCCCGCGCGTGGTACAGTGGCGCGGGACACAACGACCCACGGCGGTGCTCCTCGGCTTGATACAGATATGGCGTGGCCGGTTGGTCCTCGGGGCGGCGGCGCAACTCCTCGGCGGAGGGGCGACGTGGTGGCCTAAGGGCGGCTGGTTGGCCGCCGGCGCACGGCTGGCAACGCCCTCCCGACCCAGCTTTGTGCCCTTTGGGCCCCAGTTTGGTCTGGGTGGGCCGCCATAGGCACGAACGAAGCTCCCAGAGGTGTATGAGGTGTGTCGGTGGGGATGGGTGGTGGCGATGTATTCCGGCTTGCTGTAGCGTGATGACGGGAACTTTACGGGACAATTTAGGCATGGCTGGGCGAGAAGGGGCTCGGTGTGTTTCGGCTGTCACGTCCGATCGGCTACTGCACAAGCGGTGGTGGTTGTCCCCTCCCGCGCGGTTGTTTTCCCGTTTTCCCTCTATGCCTCACAACGTTACCACAGTGAGACGACAATCATCGAGATCAGCTCCTTGTTGCAGAGGGTAATAAAAATAGAGATATGGAGGAGAGAATTCGGGGTCAGCTGGTGCAGCTGGATCCCGTAGATAAACAGAAGTCCACGAAGGAATTTGTGGATAGGAGTGGAGAGGCCACGGATGAGGAAGTCGATGAAAGTTACCCGGAATCCGATAGGTGGATGGGGGAAGCTTTCGTCGCCAGGAAAGATCAGAGACTCCTACTTCTTCAGCAGTCCAAGTTTCTTCAGCATCTTCTGATCTTGGTTGGTTATCCTGGACCGCTCCCATCCAGAAACCAGCGCCTTCGCCGCTGGCGCGTTAGTACCGGGCGCCCTGTGCTTCAGCAACTTGGTGCGAGGAGGAGCCATGGCGGAGAGCTTTAGCGTGGGTGCAGGATGCGAGGGGGCAAGAGCGCAGAGAGCTCAAGGGCTGGCAATGGCGGAGAGAGAGAGAGAGGGAAGCAGATGTGCGGCGCGGCGAAGGGGGAGAATGAGGACAATAAGGTAACTTTATAGCAGGAAGCTGACCCGCCGCGCCGTTGGATGAAAAGATGAAGTGTTTTTAGCCTTACACGTGTTCCAAGGGGTAAACTGGTCTTATCACCCCAAAATTGCTGGTTGGAGTTACTGCGCGCGTGCAGGAAATTACGGAGGACGTGTGTCCCCCACTTGCGCAACGTGTCGATGGTGTAGAACTTTGGACCCACGTTTCAGAGAAGTGACAGGAGCCGTGGTTTCCCAAGGAGGCAATCGTGGCTATCGTCAGCAGTGATGTCATTCCAAAGAAAACCGCGAGTGCTTCTATCAAATATCGCGAAAGGAAAATCTTGAGTGGTCCAACAAGAGAAACTTCGGGAGCCTATGATCAAATACAAGCATTGATTCATATGCTCGGGGCTACTCTTATCAGAAGTATTGTTCATCCTTCTGATAAGTGATGGGTTCGTTACATGGAAAACAAAAAATTTCTACGCGAATAAGAACAAATCCAAGATCCAATCTAGGAGAAGGCAAGATCTAATCTATGAAGATCGAGGCAACGAGAGATATGAGAGACTAACCCTCGAAGATCCAAAGCCTTACGAGATCAGATCTCGTTGTTGATGTAGTCGATCGTCCCGGTACTGCAATCCGGCAACACTTCCGTACTCGGTCGCGCGTACGGTGTCGATGAAGTCCTTCCTCTCCCCGTTCCAGCGGGCAGCGAAGGTGTGGTAGATCTCCTCGGAATCTCAGCACCACGTCGGCGTGATGTTGGTGGTGGAGGAGAAAAACTGCAGGGCTTCCCCAAGCCGGTACAGAGTCGTGGTGGAGGAGAGAGGGGCGGCCAGGGTTAGGGGATCATTGTGGTGCGCCCCTGCCCCCTCTCCTCTTTATATAGGGGGGAGGGTCGGTTTGGGTGCCCCCCACGCCCCAAACCCATCTAGGGCCAGCGGCCAAGGAGGGGGGGAGTTTTCTTCCCCCCCAAGTTGATCCCCCCTAGGGTCTTGGGGAACCCTAGTGGGCTGGCCGACTTGGGTCTTGAGGGGCATGTGCCCCTGGCCCATTAGGGCTAGGCTGCACCCCTTCTCCCATGTTGGCCCTCCTAGGGTTGTGGGCCCCTTGGTGGATCCTCGGAACCTTCTAGAACCTTCCCGGTCTTCCACTGAAAAAATCCCGAACTTTTCCGAAACCTAGAAATCAACTTCCCTTATATGAATCTTATTCACCGGACCATTCCGGACCTCCTCGTGATGTCCTGGATCCCATCCGAGACTCAGAACAACATTCGGCCTCCATCTCATATTCCGAAGCTACTATACAACATCGAACCTTAAGCGCGTCACCCTACGGTTCGTGAACTATGCGGACATGATCGAGACTCTTCTCCAACCAATAACCAATAGCGGGACCTGGAGATCCATAATGGCTCCCACACATTCATCGATAACTTAGTGATCAATTGAACCATTAACATACGATACCGATTCCCTTTGTCACGCGATACTTTACTTGTCCGAGGTTCGATCATAGGTATCTCCATACCTAGTTTACCGACAAGTACTCGTTACTCGTGCCATGGTATGTCATCTCTTGTGACCTTGTCACATGCTTTCAAGCTAATTAGACGACATTCCACCGAGAGGGCCTAGAGTATATCTATCCATCATCGGGATGGACAAATCCCACTCTTGATCCATATGCCTCAACTCATACTTTCCGAATACTTAATCCCATTTTTATAACCACCCATTTACGCAGTGGCGTTTGATGAAATCAAAGTATCCTTCCAGTATAAGTGATTTACATGATCTCATGGTCAAAGGACTAGGTTACTATGTACCGAAAGCTTATAGCAAGATGAACTTAATGACTTGATCTTATGCTACGCTTATTTGGGTGTATGTCCATTATATCATTCACCCAATGACATAGCCTTGTTATTAACAACATCCAATGTTCATGATCAGGAAACCATGATCATCGATTAATCAACAAGCTAGTTTTATGAGAGGTGATGCGTGCAGTTAACACACGTCCGTTGGGAACCCCAAGAGGAAGGTGTGATGCGTACAGTAGCAAGTTTTCCCTCAGAAAGAAACCAAGGTTTATCGAACCAGTAGGAGCCAAGAAGCACGTTGAAGGTTGATGGCGGCGGAGTGTAGTGCGACGCAACACCAGGGATTCCAGCGCCAACGTGGAACCTGCACAACACAATCAAAGTACTTTGCCCCAACGTAACAGTGAGGTTGTCAATCTCACCGGCTTGCTGTAACAAAGGATTAAACGTATTGTGTGGAAGATGATGATTGTTTGCGAAGAACAATGAAGAACAATTGCGATAGATTGTATTTCAGATGTAAAGAATAGGACCGGGGTCCACAGTTCACTAGTGGTGTCTCTCCCATAAGATAAACAGATGTTGGGTGAACAAATTACAGTTGGGCAATTGACAAATAAAGAAGGCATAACAATGCACATACATATATCATGATGAGTACTATAAGATTTAATTAGGGCATTACGACAAAGTACATAGAACGCTATCCAGCATGCATCTATGCCTAAAAAGTCCACCTTCAGGTTATCATCCGAACCCCCTGCAGTATTAAGTTGCAAACAACAGACAATTGCATTAAGTATGGTGCGTAATGTAATCAACACAACTATCCTTAGACAAAGCATCGATGTTTTATCCCTAGTGGCAACAGCACATCCACAACCTTAGAACTTTCTGTCACCGTCCCAGATTTAATGGAGGCATGAACCCACTATCGAGCATAAATACTCCCTCTTGGAGTCACAAGTATCAACTTGGCCAAGCCTCTACTAGCAACGGAGAGCATGCAAGAACATAAATAACATATATGATAGATTGATAATCAACTTGACATAGTATTCAATATTCATCGGATCCCAACAAACACAACATGTAGCATTACAGATAGATGATCTTGATCATGATAGGCAGCTCACAAGATCTAACATGATAGCACAATGAGGAGAAGACAATAATCTAGCTACTGCTATGGACCCATAGTCCAGGGGTGGACTACTCACACATCGATCCGGAGGCGATCATGGCGATGAAGAGACCTCCGGGAGATGATTCCCCTCTCCGGCAGGGTGCCGGAGGCGATCTTCTGAATCCCCCGAGATGGGATTGGCGGCGGCGGCGTCTCTGGAAGGTTTTCCGTATCGTGGCTCTCGGTACTGGGGGTTTCGCGACGAAGGCTTTAAGTAGGCGGAGGGGCAGAGTCGGGAGAGTCACGAGGGACCCACACGCTAGGGCCGCGCGGCCAGGGCCTGGGCCGCGCCGCCCTACTGTGGCGTCGCCTCGTGGCCCCACTTCGTTTCTCCCTCGGACTTCTGGAAGCTTCGTGTAAAAATAGGACCCTGGGCGTTGATTTCGTCCAATTCCGAGAATATCTCCTTACTAGGATTTTTGAAACCAAAAACAGCAGAAAACAGCAACTGGCTCTTCGGCATCTCGTCAATAGGTTAGTGCCGGAAAATGCATAATAATGACATATAATGTGTATAAAACATGTGAGTATCATCATAAAAGTAGCATGGAACATAAGAAATTATAGATATGTTTGGGACGTAGCAAGAGGCTTACTAGGGACTCTGGTTGTTTACACAACACACTTGTATTAATGTTTCCGGTTAATACAATTATAGCATGGGGTGTAAACATTTATCATGAACACTAATACATAACAATAACTAATTTATTATTGCCTCTCGGGAATATCTCCAAAGTCTCCCACTTTCACTAGAGGCAATAATCTAGTTTACATTTGTAAAAATATAACACCTTGGCCTTCTGGTGCTTATCATGTTTTGATCATGGAAGAGGTTTCAGCCAACGAATCTGACACGCTCAGAAACGTATGTGTTTTCCAATTCATTTGCGTCTCCATGCATTACTCATTTTCCAAATGAGTCGGCATTATGTTCAGTCTTCTGGTGGAACCTTAATTCCGCGGTCTGAAATATGTCACTAATATTGTCACACACAATATAGCTTCAAAGTTCTGACACTATCGGAACTACACCAAGTTCTCAAAGAACTCCTCGACTCAAACATTCTCGGTCATTGTCAAAATAATGATATACTCTGCCTTTGTTTGTAGAATCCGTCACAATATTTAGAACTCATCTAAATCTAGCATAGACTTCTTCTTGCTCATTGTGCTACCTTTTAATAAACACTTAGCCTAATTGAGGTTGAAATTTATTTTTATATGTGACTAAACTAATATCGGTGCAACGGCTTACATCGATTTGTTTGTCGTTACCTCATACAAACTATATATCCTTGGCTCTTCCAAAGTACTCAAGGATATTCTTACTATTGTCCAATGATCATCATATAGATCATTCTGATATTTTCTCCTAACTCTTTAGAGCACAACACATCTGATTGTGTACATATTATTTGTGATCTAAAATCACTCATGTGTTTTTACTCATTGAGTGTCAAATACACTCAAGTATTGTTAAACCTTCACATGGAAAAGAATACCTTCTTGATATTTTTATATTGAACTACTTCAATATTCATTCTATGTACTTTGAATTAAACTTATTATGCGTATCAATCTATCTTCATAGATCTTGACGCTAAATATGTTTCAGTCCATATCCTTTCATTGAAGTTAATTCTCAACGAAACCTTTTAATCACATCAAGTATATAATTACATCATTTATAATCAATGATATGTCATCCACATATAATATTATAACTATGTCTCAGCACTCCCACTTAATTTCTTGCAACTGCAAGCATGTTCATCGTTTCTGATGAAATCAAAACTCTTTGATTATTTCATCCGGTGAAGATTCCAACTCCGTGATACTTACTTCATCCAGTGAAGTTTGTATACCTATCTAGTATTCCACGGACTAACAAAACTCTTGATTTGTATCTAGTATATATCCTTTATACACACTTATGGTAAGGAATGTATTTCTGCCATCCTACTATCATATCTCATAAAAGAAATATGTAGCGATTACTAGAATAATCAACATAGAATATAAGCATCGCTACGGAAGATCTAATCTTATCGTAGTCAACTCTATGAACTTTGTCGTAAACAACTTTTCCACAAGTCGATCTTCTTCAAGGATATTCCATCCAAGTCCATCAATTTTATAGATTAATTTACTTTCAAAAAGTATTCACCTATCTTAGATTTCATGGCGCATAGCCATTTTAACGGAGTCTGGGCCCATCATAATTTCTTTATATGTAGTTGGTTTATCATTGTTCAAAATCAATCATTTGTCCACAAATCATTTATTTGATCACAAAGTAAACCATATCTACAAGGTTCAATAGGTACTTTGATCTACATGACTATAACACTTTGTAGACATGGGAGCCATGATCGTCGTGGACGCTTCCGGAACCATTTTCGATGCTGCGCTACTCTGATCATCATGCTCAGGTTCATGAATGTTATCAAGTTCCATTGTCTTCCCACTCAAATACTTTGCTAGAAAACAATATCTTGGATATAATCAAGTAACATTAACAAACACTTTTGTCTTTGACTTCATAGTGGAAAGAATTCCCAAAGACATTCATCCGGTTTTGGTTGTAAACTCATCTACTTATGCTATGCATACCAAAATTTAAGAAAGGACTATTAGGGTTTATACCCATGCCATAACTCGTATGGTGTCATTTCAATGGATTATGATGATGCTCTATTTGGTGTAAAAGTGGTAGTCTCTAAAGCATAACCCACAAAAATATAATGGCATCATTTTATTTTATCTCATCATTAACCCAACAAGGTTTGGATATATTTCTCGGATACTCCATCATCACTATGATACTCCAAGAAATGTGAGTTGTAGAATAATTTCATAACTCTCTTAGATGTTCGCTCAAACTCGTAATTCAACTATTTCCACCATGATTCAATCATGGATATTTGACTTTTCTATTACGATGATTTCCACTTCATGCTGAAATTTATTTGAATCTATTCAAATGTTTCAAACTTCTTCCTTACTGAATATATTCTTGCACTCAATTCATTGTTGGAAGTTTTCATGAAGTAGAGGAATCTTTCGCACACAACTATGCCTAAGAACCATATACATCATCATGTATGTTTTCACTAAGCTAGTTAACCGTTCAACTCTTGGCCTATGAACGGTATTTCAGTCAATCTCTTTAGAAGAGATTTGCAAGCGCCGAACGATTCAAAAATCGAATGACTCCAAAAATCCATTTGCATGGAGTTTCTTCATGCATTCCTTTCTAACATGACCTAAATGGCGGTTCCACAAATAAGTGGAATTCACATCATTTGCCTTATGGAATTTTAGCGTCAGTGTTATGCATGTGTGTTTCACCATAAAGACTTATAATAACTTATCAATCATACATGGAATACTGTCATAATTTGAACAACTCATTGTTTTCATTTGACCAGAACAAAATAACAATTATAAGGTTCTTTATTATAAATCTGACCGGCTAGGTAGAATGCGAATGACGAACATAATAACTCTTTATTTTTGTTCCAGATGTGCATTATCACCACATTCCTTATCAGTCACTTAGGCCATAATATTTTGTGTTGTATGACATCTCATACCAACCAATATGGTACAAATACCTAAGAATTTCATTATGTGACCAAACAAAGAATACATTCATAACTTGTATATCATCTATATACACCTGAGCTAGACTTTCTAGTCTTTTCTTTCTGCCAAAACCTTTTGTAGTTTCTCTTTTGGTTTTCCTTATTATTTAGAAAAACACTTCAACATCAATAACTTCTAGGTTTGTTGGTCAAATACCAATAACCTTGAGGTTCTTACGTTGAAGTTGATCATCACATGACAAGTGTTCCGGATTTCACTATTAGTAACCTTTTAATGTTATGAACAATTTCACTCATAATTTTTATCCATCAAATCATGACGTCTTTCCGAGACAATGTCTATACATGCTAGGCTCGTAAAGTTTAACCTCAGTATTCGCATGTGCAAATCTGGCTTGCACCCGTTGTATGCACACGTGGAATCTATAACACCCGATTATCACGTGATGCTTCAAAACGCCGAGTCTTAGCAACGGGGCATACTAAGAACGATCACTTCATGGATATGCGACTATCGTTAGTGCCCAACTAGTTGGAGGATCAGGACACCTAGCGTCTTCAACCTTCGTACATTCCCATAAAACTTATGAGTTTATGCAGTCTCACTAGACTATATTCTATCATATATATCTCATACCTCGCTTATTTCTGAAAACAAAATTTCCAGCTCCTTACTTTTCAAACGGATTTAAACTTCAAGTTTTATGGAGACAAGATGATTTTAGGTACTAACTGAAATCATTGCTCTTTGAATCAACAATGTGAGGTTTACCAAAAGTTTGCAATAGGACTTAATCATTTATTGATTCTTTAACAATACGGTAGCAGTCCGTAAAGTTGCTTGTCAGACTTAACAGTGTTTCTATCTTAATTACAAGACTAGCACATGGTAGATAACGGATGCCAATTCGACAATTTAATTCAAAATACTATTCAGACTATGTTCATGATAATTAATTCAAGTTTTAATCTAATTATTACTAATGAACTCCCACTTAAGACAACATCCCTCATAGTTGTTTAGTGGCACACGATCCATCGTCACTACACCAAATCCGATCATCACCTGAGATGATGTAGCTTCAATGGTGAACATCAACATGTTGATCATATCATCCATATGACTCGTGTTCAACCTTTTTGTTTCCTATTTTCGTGGTCATGTCTGTACATGCTAGGCTCATCAAGAAAACCCAAGTATTTCCGCGTGTGCAACATGGCTTATACCCGTTGTATGTGAACATAGAATCTATCACAACAAATCATCACGAGATGCTTCAAAATGACGAACTTTAGCAACGGTGCATACGAGAGGAGAACACTTTATTATCTTGATATTAATGTGAGGGTTCATCTTATAATGCTACCGTCGCGATCTAAGCAAGATAAGATGCATAAAGGATTAACATCACATGCAATTCAAAATATGTGATATGATATGGCCTTTCTTCTTATGATTTTGATCTCCATCTCCAAAGCACATGAGCATGATGTCCATCATCACCAGCATTGCACCAAGGTCCATGGCGCCGCTTCATGGTTGTCCATCACTTATAGCTACTATAACAGCTACTTGAAATAAAGCTATTACATGATGAATAGACACGCATGTCTTAACAAATTTAAAGACAACCATTAGGCTCCTGCCGGTTGCCATAATACAATAATTAACATCTCATACATCAAATATAATCTGATGGGATTTGTAGCATAGAAAACAAAAAATCCTACCGCAAGGACGAAAACCAAGCCAAGATGCAATCTAGAAGATGGGAGCAACGAGAAGATCATGAGACTAACCCTCGAAGATTTCCAAAGCCTACGAGATTAGATCTCGTTGTTGCAGAAGATGATCACTTGCCGCTTTCAAAAGCGCGTAGAAGATCTTGACGGTGCCACAGTCGGGCAGCACCTCCGTACTCGGTCACACGTACGGTGTTGATGACGACGTCCTTCTCCCCGTTCTAGCGGGCAGCAGAAGTAGTAGATCCTCCTCGGAATCCCGACAGCACGACGGCGTGGTGGCGGTGGTGGTGGAGAACTCCGGCAGGGCTTCGCGTAAGCACTACTAGAGGTGTATGAGGAGGAGGGGCGGCTAGGGTTTGGGGAGAGGGGGGCGCCGGCCTGGGTGCCTTGAGGGGTGCGTCCAAGGTGGTCTTGTGGTGTTGTGGTGGCCGGCCCCCTCCCCTTGTCCCTCATTATATAGGTGGAACCCCCAAGGGTTTGCCCAAAGTCTTCGAATAAGACCCCAATTCAAAAACTGCCATATGGACGAAACCTACTCAGGATGGGACTCTCCCCTTTCCCTTTGGTGGGGTGGCCGGCCCCCTTAGGTGGAGTCCACCTGGGACTCCTCCTCCCTTTGGCTGGCCGGCCAAGGTTGGTGGAGTCCCCACCTTCCATGGTGATTTCTTCCGGACTTTTCTAGAACCTTCCATAAATACACCGGATCATTTTCAAACTTAGAAAATGACTTCCTATATATGAATCTTATTCTCCGGACCATTCCGGACCTCCTCGTGATGTCCTGGATCCCATCCGAGACTCCGAACAAACATTCGAACTCCATTCCATATTCCATATCTACTTAAAACGACATCAAACCTTGAGTGTGTCACCCTACGGTTCGTGAACTATGTAGACATGGTTGAGACTCTTCTCCAACCAATAACCAATAGCGGGATCTGGAGATCCATAATGGCTCCCACACATTCAACGATAACTTAGTGATCGATTGAACCATTTAATACGATACCGATTCCCTTTGTCACGCGATATTTTACTTGTCCGAGGTTTGATCATCGGTATCTCCATACCTTGTTCAACCTCGTCTCCGGCAAGTACTCTTTACTCGTACCGTGGCATATCATCTCTTGTGAACCATTCACATGCTTGCAAGCTAATCAGACGACATTCCACCGAGAGGGCCCAGAGTATATCTATCCGTCATCGGGATGGACAAATCCCACTCTTGATCAATATGCCTCAACTCATACTTTCCGAATACTTAATCCCACCTTTATAACCACCCATTTACGCAGTGGCGTTTGATGTAATCAAAGTACCCTTTCGGTATAAGTGATTTACATGATCTCATGGTCGAAGGACTAGGTAACTATGTATCAAAAGCTTATAGCAAATTCAACTTAACGACGTGATCTTATGCTACGCTTAATTGGGTGTGTCCATTACATCATTCATCTAACGACATAACCTTGTTATTAGTAACATCCAATGTTCATGATCATGAAACTATGACCATCTATTAATAAACAAGCTAGTTATACAAGAGGCTTACTAGGGACTCCTTGTTGTTCACATAACACACATGTATCAATGTTTCGATTAATACAATTATAGCATGGTATGCAAACATTTATCATAAACACAAAGATATATAATAACCACTTTATTATCGCCTCTTGGGCATATCTCCAACAGTCTCCCACTTGCACTAGAGTCAATAATCTAGATTACATTGTAAGGTACCTAACACCCATGGCATTCTGGTGTTGGTCAAGCTTTACCCTAGGGAGAGCTTAAGTCAACGGATCTGCCACATTCAGATCTGTGTGTACTTTGAAAATCTTTACTTCACCATCTTCGATGTACTCGCGAATCGAATGAAAACGCAGCTTGATATGCTTCAGCTTCTTGTGTGACCTTGGTTCTTGTGCATTGGCGATGGCACCCATGTTGTCGCAATAGATGACTAGTGGGTCCAATGCACTAGGAACCACACCAAGCACGCTCATGGCCGCTTGGAGAGGAGTCTCCGGTGGCGCTGTAGATGCACCCGCAACCACCTGGTCACGCTCGGTCGGCGGCTTGGCCGTGCGCGCGGACTTCGTCTGTCCAGCGCCTTCCGCTGCTGCCTCCTTGCCGGCGTCAGCCGCACCAACCACCAGCACCTCCACGCTGCCGGCGGCGGCCCGCTGCGAACTGCAGACCTTGGCGGGTCCGGTGCTACCAGCACCGGCGAGAGGTACTGGCGCTCCGGGACGGTGCCGTAGTAGACGCGGTGGCTGCCGAACTCGATGACGCGGCCGTTCTTGGGGAACTTACCGCCGTTGGAGAAGCAGACAGCGTTGTCGTTGATGAAGTCCATCGAGAAGAGGCGGTAGACGAGGCCAGTGACCACGCGCTCGCCGGAGATGGTGAGGAGGCCCGCCCGAATATGAACTCCAGCAGGCGCAGCTGCTGGCCCCATGGTGGGCGCCAACTGTCGTCGTGGTGAACAGACAGATGCCATGGGATGGCTTGAGTTGGGGCCGAATGTGCGCTAGAGGATTCGGGGGAGGGTTTTGGTAAAACAAGGGTGAGTTCCGGATGGATTACCGGTATCTTTATTGATGAACTTGGCCTTGGCCAGAGGTTGAAGAAGCACAGTACAAGCACTACTTCTAACTCGGGATCTCCCTATTGCATGATGAATTATAGGTTACAGGCTGACCAATGGAACTAATCAATCACTTGCTTTCCCGAACTGGACAGCAGGATTTTATCAGCACTGGACTTGAATCGCGTCGATGGCCATCCGACGTGGGCAACTCGACTAATGGCAGTTACCAATCGAGTGTCCCACGCAAGGGTGTGCTCCCCCTCCTTATATAGGGGAGAGGGTGGCTTACAGGGGAAGAAACCCTAATGGCATCTTTGACTAGACAAACTACTTTACAAAGCCTCTTTGGCAGCAGGTGACACCGGTATGTCTTTAATCAGGAACGGTGACATCCTCCGGTAGCTTTTACGTCATCTTCTGCTTTGGCCTCAGAGCTTCGATTAAAGTTGAAGTGCTTCGCTCATCCTTGTCCTCTAGCCCTTGAGGGAATCTTTGACCAGACTGCCGACGTGCTACAGTGTAGCCTGTGCCGGTAATCCGGTACCTTCTTAGCCTATCTCGGTATACCCCTCCTGGGATACCGGTATAGTTTCACTTAGCCACGAACTTAACTTCATCGTCCGGAATAATCTTTAAACCTGTACCTTTACAGCCTAAACAAGGCTAGTTTGGCATGCCTTTGGCATACCGGGGGTCATCCCCCAACATTAGTCCCCGAAGCTGGTATAGTCCGGCGGATCCTATTCGAGGGACCATGCCAGGTTCCCACTTTTTAACGTACCGGTTTAACCCTTCCGGTAACCAGTTCAAAACTTTTCGGCATCTATGCCGAACCCATCTCATCATACCGATCTTTTCCGGTAGCTCTGCCATTAAACCTTCCTCGACGAAGTCGAGAATATCTCGGAAACAGTGCCTGTCAGAGACATGCGCCTTTGTTTCTGACGCGCCAGTGTCAGAGGTCACTTCCTTTCGACTTATGCGCTTGCATTTAATGTGCCATACCGGATCCTCGCTGCCGTTCCGAATCCTTGTGGCCTCCCTGTGGCATCTTGTTTTTACGCGTGTAGCTCTGCGCCACGTGGCAGCCCACGAGGCGAAGCACCGCGGGCCTAGCGGTTTCCGGCCCACAAATTCTTTTCTCTATTTAAGGGCGCTGCAGTTCCTCATCGTCTTCTTCCTCGCATTCCAAACTTCCTGAGCACTTAGAGCCCTCGCCGTTCGGGCTCCTCTCGCCGTCGTTCGCCGCCACGACTTCGCTCTCCGATGAACCTCCCTAAGAAGCTCCGCAGGGCTCTGCCCCGCCGAGATTCACCGTAGCCTCTTCGCCCCTTTCGCCCAGAGCGCCGTACGACAATCCATTCTTCCTCTTCTACGTTCGCCGCCCTTAGCCGCTAGCTCGCTAAGCTCCGGCGGACCGTCGCCTTCGTCGTCCTCCGCCGCCCTCAGGTCAGTCTCGCGGACACAGTATCTTTCTCCCTCTTCACCACATTGCACTTGGGCCGGTAGAGTATTTACTTCCTGTTTTCTGTTGTTTTTTCTCTTACTCGTAGATCTTCGCGAAAGACTAGGTTTGGGGAAACCAGTTTGTAGGTAGATCTTGAACTTTAGGCAAGTATGTCTTCCGAGGAATATCTTTCGGAATCCCCCGCTAGCAGTCACCACAGCGAGACCCCCACCACTTCTTCCGGGGAGGAGACCCCGGTTGAGCATGCTTCCGATGGGCTCGGGGCGGACCTCGCCCAGACTGAAGAAGATACCGGTAGCTCTGCTCAGGTTACCGGTAACTCAGGAAAAGAAGCCGGCGGTTCGAGCCAAGGCGCTGCTGCCCAATCTTCCGCCATCGACCTTGACTCTTATACATGCGGGGCCTGGATGGGCTCCGACGTGACCTAGGCGGAGATTGACTGGCTCTACCGCTCCCGGAGGATACCGGAAGAGGTTTGGTGCCGCGTCCCTCGCGAGGAGCGTCAGCCCGAGTCTCAGCCGGGTGAATATGTCGTCTTTTCCGCTCATTTTGAGCGCGGATTAGGCCTTCCGGCGTCGGATTTCTTCCGGCGCTTTCTTGATTTTTACGAACTTCAGCCCCACCACCTTCCGGGCAACTCCATCTTCTATCTTTCTTCCTTTGCCACTTTCATGGAGGGATACGTCGGTGTGACCCCCTCTGTAGATAATTTCTCTTTTTTCTACTATTTCCAGAAGAATTCTATCCAAGATAAGAAACTTCCGCACCCCAAGCCGTTTGTTCGGTGCGGGGGTTGCATTCTCTCGCCCCGCCAAGGGAGCTCCTTCTATAAACTCTCCGGTCTGGAGTCTGTCCGGACCTGGCAGAGGTCCTTCTTCTACGTCCGGAACGGTGGCCCGGAAGACTTCATCAACCTTCCGGAATATGTACCCGGGCCCCCCAGCATAAGAACTGGCTCCACCATCCTAAGGACGATAAGGAGTCCATCCAGATCGCCCTTTTCGTTGAGAAGAACAAGAAGGAGACCAACCTCTCCGCGGACGATCTAATCATGGCCTTCCTCTCGCGTCGGGTGCTGCCCCTTCAGCACCGCATTCATAAAATCTGCTAGATGTCTGGCCGGATGGATCCGACTCGGATTACCACTCATCAGCTGAGCGCCCCTAACTTGGTCCTTAAGGCCAAGCAGATCTGCCAAAACACTTTGAGGCCCAGCGGAAAATATGGGTTGGCTCCTTATAGCCGCAGCAATTCTCCTCAGCGCCAAGTAAGATCTCGGGATCTGCGGAAGATCTTGTACCGGGGGACCTTCTCTTTTTCATACTGATTTGTTTCTTCTGTGTCGCAGAACTTCCGCCGGATCCGCCAGGAGGAGCAAGCCTCCTACGCCCCCAACCGGCGCTTCCAGGACGACTGCGACCCGGACCCCTATTTGAAGGGAAAGCACAAGATGGGCCCGACGCACACCAAGCACCCCGGTAACTTCTCAACTCCTCATCCGGCAAACGATTCTGGTTCTGACGACGAGGTCGCTATCCTTGAGGTATTTTTTTCACCCGTCTCCTTATAAACTGTTTCTCTGTAGATCTCCGCTCAGCTAGCGCAAACCCCCAGGTCGTGGAGCGCGTGGTTCCCCTGCAAGCCGAGGTTGGACAGGAGTTCCTGGACAACCTGGCCTTCCGGGGGCGAAAGAACAAAGCTCCGGCCCCTGAGGCCGGCCCCAGCGAAGCTCCCGCCGCCAAGCGCCCCAAGAAGGACGGCGACAAGCCCTATAGAAGGAAGCGCTGGTATAAGATGCCGGTCGCTAGCGGGTAAGCTTCCGGTTTGTCATACTTTCTATCTTTTTCTTGTGATTTTCCTTGTTCCATTGCTCTTTCTAACTTTCTCTTTCTTTTTCTTTTTCTTTCTCAGGCCTCCTCTGAGCCTTTCCCGGAGCTCACCGGGCATGGCGCCGGAAGCTCCTGAGGACGCTGCCAGGACCTCTCCTCCTCCTCAGGCAAGCCCGGTACCATCTGGTGCCGGCAAATCTCCAGCCTCCCCTCGGGGAGGCAACACAAGTTTGGGGCGCGCGGCCCCTAAATCTTCCGATTTCCGCGCGGAGGAGGATCTCACTTCCCCTCCCGACTTTGAAGACACCGGCGCTAGCAACACCGGCGCCGGTAACGAAGAAGCGGAGCGGCGGAACCTCCAGTTCCCCCCACTCCAAAGAAGAAGAAGAAGAAGGCCACCGCCTCCCCCTCTACGACCGTGCCGGAACCTTCCGCGCCGGCAACCTCACCACCGGCGAAGGAAGCACCGGAAGCTGCTGCGCCAACAAAGGACGCACCGTCACCTCCTCCGGCAGCTCCAACCGGCGAACCTGCTGCCGCCGAGCCAGCTCGCCCGGAAGGCGCCAACCATACCGCTCAGCAATTGCTGCAGTGGTTACAGCGGCGACCTCGCCACCTTCCGGTTCAAAGACACTAGTGCTGCATGCCGGCCGCGCCGCTGTTGCGGCCAGTGAGAAGGCTTCAGCTCAGCTGGGCCGGATCACTGAGCTCAACCGCGGCGAGGTTAACCTGGGCCCGCTGCTGGCGTATGCAGAGAAGTGGAACCTCGCGGACCTGTCTCTGGTTACCCGCGGCTTGGGAAAGGACAAGCTTCCGGTTGTTGACCCTTCCGGCCCACGGAGCACGGCGCAGCATCTGAGCCGGCTCAAGCGTGCCGTCAAGGAGTTTGACACAGCGTGCCACGACGCCAGCGGCAATGTGGTGGTAAGTTCCATACTTGAACCTCAAAGTTCTCTCTTTTAGATTCATGCCGGTTTTCAATATCCCAGCTTATAGATATATCCTCCCAGTCCCCGAGTTTCGGGTTGAGTACACAGTTCTTAGCGCGAAACTTTCTAGAAGCAAAAAAAAAACGCGGCATAGCCAGTCCCCGAGTTTTGGGTTGAGTATGCAGTTCTTAGCGCGAAACTTGCTTGAATACCGGCATAACCTTACCGGAACTTTTATGTTGGACAGAGCAACCTGGATACCCGGAAGAAGCTCTTTGAGGAGCTTCTGTGGGAGCACCGGTTCCTTTCCGAGGCTCACAGCAAGTGCCAAGGTTAGTTTTTCTGCCTCCGGCTTCTTCTGTACTGGTTGCTTCTTTCAATCTATATTCATAAGTTCTTTGCACAGCTGCACTTCCGGAAGCCTCCTTCGAGGACCTCACCGCTCAGGTCTCCGCGCTCAAAGGTACCACTTGCTTGCTCGTTCGTCTCGCGTTTCTCGATCTTGTTGGTATCTCTTTTGTTAATTGCTTGCTCTTCCGGGTTACAGCTGAAAAGGAGCAGCTCATCCTCGAGCACCGCAAGGCCCTGGACGCGCAGGAGAATGTCTCCGCTGAGCTAAAGGACAAGCTCGTGCAAGCTGAACTCCGGCACGCGCGGGAGCTCAAGGACGCCCAGGCTGCTGCCGAGGCCAAGCTGGACGAGTCACTGAAGGACTTCTCCGATGCCAGCGCACAGCTGCGGAAGGAGTTGGAGGAGGAGTCCCGGCTGCTGAAGGAGGCACAGGACCGGAACGCCCTGCTCGCGTCGGACCAGGCCGAGTTTGACCGGTTGGTCGTTCAGGCCGACGAGCTGGCTTTCAGTAAGTCTCTTTTCTTTTCCTTTTGCTTATAAGCTTGTACCTTCCGGCAGTATGTCCTTATACCGACTCCCTTTTCTTCTTTTTCTTTCCTTTCAGAGCTTTTCCCAGATTCCTAGCCGCATGCGCACAAGAGGGTGACAGAGCTCAGGGCTGAACACACAGTTAGTAACCCGGATGCCCCCTGGAACGCCTACGACCATCTTGTTGCGCTGGCCGCTCGGATTTCCCACATGAGAGCTGTGGACCGGCACCTGGTCGATCTGCCGGAGGTGGCTATGAAAATCTTCAAGGTTCTGTGGCCCGGGGAAGAGGTACCGGCAAATCTGACGCTCCTCTCCCAGCACCTGAAAGATGCCGGCGAAAGGTTCAGCGAGTGGAAACGCTCGTCTGCCCGTGCCGGAGCTGACGCAGCGCTCCGCGTTGTTTGCTCCTGGTACGAGGAGCTGGACCTCGTTGCCCTCCATAGCTTGCGCGGCCAGGAACCCACTGATACAGATCCTGCCTTAACCGCCAAGCGGCAGGACCGCGCGTACCGGGTCTCTTAGTTTGCCCGCACCAGCATCTTCATCCCTCCTCCGGCTGACACCAGGGATGAAATATCCGAGGATGAGGCCGAAGATGCTAGCGAGGACGAAGAGGAGGCCCCTGAAGATGATGCCCCTCTGGAGAAAGCGCCCGAAGCTGGCCCTCAGCCCCCTATCGCCTGAATTATCTCAATGTTTTGCTTGCTACACCTGTTGTCTCAAAACAATGTTTGTTAAATTCGCCCCCGGTATGCCGGGGTATTTGATGTAAGATAATACTTTGAAGTCCTTTTGGTTGTGCTACACATTATTATGCCGGTATCTTATATGATATACCGGTAACTTATGCTACCTTAGCAGTTTGCCTTTACTGTTTGCTTTGATCTCGCACAGTGAAGATTCCGGATTTGTTTCCGCATCCAATCTGATGCACACTTGGTTCTTTTGCTTTGGCTCTGCCTACCTCTCTGGGTTTTTGGCGTATGAGTCACAAAGTTCTTTTGCCAAGCAAGCATTTTCTTGAACTTAGAAATAATTCGAAATTTTTCACAAAAAACCGGTATACCCGCGGTTAGTCAAACTTTCTTCGGATTGTTTGTTCTCAACTTCTCTTTGCGTGTTTCACGTGCTTAGATCCTTCCGGTTAATCTTGCTTGCCATGAAGCCGGGTTTCGGACAGCAGCAAAGTCGAAGAATCCGGTAGGTTTAGCACGCTACTATACCGGAAAGAGAAAATGTCCAACAACCAAACTGGTATACTGAAAAAATAAACACATTGCATGCAATTCCGGTAGAGGCAGTCCCCGAAATTCATTCGAGGTGCCGGCATCTTTTATTCATAGCAAATAGGGTTCAAAAAGGAACTCCTTACAGCACATCTTCAGGAATAGAAAGGACGCAGCAAGGCTATGTTCCATGGGCGCTTAGTCTCCTCTCCTGACCTGTCCGCCTTTCCCTTCTTTGATTCATGTGCATCGATCAAGTAGTAGGCATCATTGTGTAGAGCCTTGCTCATAATGAAAGGTCCTTCCCACGGAGGTGAGAGTTTGTGGCGCCCCTCAGTGCGCTGCACTAAGCGTAGCACCAGGTCTCCTTCCCGGAACACTCCCGGATTAACCTTCCGGCTATGATAGCGTCTGAAGTTCTGCTGGTATATGGTTGTTCTTGCCAGAGCCAGCTCTCTTGCTTGCTCAAGCAGGTCCACATCGTTTTCTCGGGCCTCTTTTACCTCTTCTTCGGTGTAGAGCTGAACCCTTGGTGAATCATGGATAATGTCGGTTGGTATCACAGCTTCCGCCCCACAAACCATGAAGAATGGAGTGTATCCGGTAGACCGATTCGGCATTGTTCTTATGCTCCACAGCACCGATGGTAACTCATTGAGCCAGCATCCCAGTGTCTATTCAAGCGGTTCAATGAGCCTTGGTTTGATACCGGAAAGCACCAAAGCATTGGTTCTTTGCACTTGGCCGTTGCCTTGCGGGTGTGCCACTGAACATAAATCCAACCGGATGTTGTTATCCTCACAGAATCGTTTAAACTCTCCCTGGGCAAAGTTTGTCCCATTGTCAGTGATGATGCTATGCGGGTACCCATACCGCAAGATAACGTCTTTCAAGAATTTCACCGCCGTGTGCCCATCACATTTTGCAATAGGTTTCACTTCAAGCCACTTGGTGAACTTATCCACCATCACTAGGATCTGGGTCATGCTTCCCCTTGCAGTTTTGAATGGGCCAACCATGTCTAGGCACCAAACAACAAATGGCCAAGTTATCGGTATGGTTTTCAGACCGGATGCTGGGGTATGGTTTTTCTTGGCGTACCTCTGGCACCCGTTGCATTTCCGTACCAAATCCTCAGCGTCCTCCAGTGTTGTGGGCCAATAGAACCCATGCCGGAATACTTTTGCCACCAGCGCCCTTGATGAGGCGTGATGCCCACATTATCCTTGGTGAATCTCCACCAGCATCTCTTTTCCCTCTTCCGGTTCCACACATCTCTAGAGGACACCGGTAACACTTCTCTTGTACACCTCGCCGTTGATGATGGTATAGGCCTTGGACCTCCTCTGGATCCTTCTTGATTCAGTTTCGTCAACCGGCAAGGTGCCGTTGATCAGGAATTCCTTAATAGGTTCAACCCAAGATGGTGCTTCTCGTACCAGAAACACCGGTACATCTATCTCCATACTGTCCACCAGCATAGCTTCTTCCGGCTTCGACCCCGCAGTCCCCGGGTTTACCGGAACAGTCCCCGGGTTTCCTTCGTCAATGTCCATTGGCACAACATGTGATTCCGGTATGAAGATGGATTCAGACTCCGGACTTGGTTTGATTGATGGCGCCCTTAGGTGAGCCAAAGCTATTCCGGGAGGGATTTCTTGCCTGGAGGAGCCCAACTTAGAAAGCGTATCCGCGGCTTCATTTTCCGCCCGTGGCACGTGGTGAAACTCACACCCCTCGAAGAATCCGGCAATCATTTGCACATGAAACCGGTATGAGGCCATGTTGGCATCTTTTGCGTCCCAATCTCCGGAACACTACTGCACCACAAGATCCGAGTCACCGTAGCAAATGATCTGATGTGCACCGATTTCTTTCGCGACCTTGAGCCCATGGATCAGAGCTTCATACTCCGCGACATTGTTCGATGCCCTGAAGTGTACTTGCAGAACATAACTGAGGTGATCTCCCTTAGGTGAAGTGAGAACTACACCGGCACCTAGACCCTCTTTGAGCTTGGATCCGTCAAAGTGCATCTTCCAGTATTCTATTTTTTGTTCCAGTGGTTTGTACTGCATTTCCGCCCAATCGACCAGGAAATCAGCAAAGGCTTGCGATTTCATGGCATCTCTTCTCTCATATACTGGTACGTATGGCGATAGCTGAATTGCCCATTTGGCAATCCTGCCGCTAGCATCCTTGTTGCACATGATATCTGAAATGGGTGCCTCACTCACCACCTTCATTGGGTGCTCCTCAAAGTAGTGCTTGAGCTTTATGGCGGCCATGAACACGCCATAGGTCATTGTCTGGAAGTGAGGGTAGTTTTGTTTTGAGAGGGAGAGCACCTCGCTCAGGTACTATACCGGCCTCTGCACGGTTTTTCCTTCCTCTTCTCTTTCCACCACAACCACAACACTCACGACCCGGTTTGTTGCTGTTATGTACAACAACATGGGTTCCCTTTCAAAAGGCGAAGCCAACACCGGTGCAGTGGCTAACATTGTTTTTAGCTGTTTAAATGCTGCATCTGCCTGAGGGGTCCAGACAAAGGTATCGGATTTTTTCATTGGAGCATAGAGTGGCAGAGCCTTTTCTCCCAACCTGCTTATGAACCGGCTTAACGACGCCAAGCTTCCGGTAAACTTTTGCACGTCCTTAAGATCTTGCGGTATAGTCATTCTTTCGATGGCCCGGATTTTTACCGGATTAACCTCTATACCACGGCTTGATACAAGAAAGCCAAGCAGTTTTCCGGCAGGAACACTGAAAGTGCATTTTGCCGGATTGAGTTTCATCCGGAACCTTCTCAAGTTATCGAAAGTTTGCCTCAGATCATCGATCAAGGTTTCTTTTACCTTAGTTTTTATCACGGCATCATCCACATAGACCTGCACATTTTTTCCAATTTGATCGAACAAGCACTTTTGCATACAGCGCTGGTACGTTGCACCAGCGTTGCGCAAATCGAAAGGCATAGTGACATAGCAATAAGCCCCGTGCGGGGTAATGAACGCAGTTTTTATTTGATCTTCCTTTTTCAGGGGAATCTGGTGGAAACCGGAATAAGCATCCAGAAAAGACAACAACTCACATCCAGCGGTAGAATCGATCACTTGATCAATCCGGGGTAAGGGGAATGGATCTTTTGGGCAAGCCTTGTTCGGGTTGGTGTAGTCGATGCACATGCGCCACACCTTTGGAGCTTTGGGGTCTTCCTCTTTTTTCTTCTCGACCAGCACCGGATTGGCCAGCCACTCAGTATGCAGTACCTCCACGATGAAACCAGCAACCAGTAACTTTGTCACCTCTTCTCCAATGATCTTCCTCCTGTCTTCAGCGAATCGGCATAAGGGCTGCCTTACCGGCCTCGCATCCTTCCGGACATTCAAAGAGTGCTCAGCCAACTCCCACGGAACACCCACCAAGTCATCGGTAGACCAGGCAAAGATGCTCTGATTCTCACGGAGGAAGTTGACGAGCGCGCTTTCCTATGCCTCATTCAGGCCGGCACCGATACGAACGGTACACTCAGGGTATGCCGGGTCCAGCACGATGTCCTTTGTCTCCTTGGTTGGCTTGAATGCCGGTGTGCCCAAGTTGCCACTCATTGCCGCTAAGCTCAACTGTGAGGACTGAGCCAGCGCAACTGCGGTTTGCATCCTTCTTTTTTCCTCTGCTATCACCAGCGATTCTGCCAAGTTTGAACCGGCGGAAGCGGTTTCCAGCGAGACCTTATAGTTTCCCACCACCGTCAAGGGTCCACGAGGTGCCGACATCTTCATCTTAAGATATGCGGTATGAGTTGTGGCCATGAATGCCGCCAGTGCCGGTCTCCCCAGCAGTGCATGGTAAGGACTGTCTAGATCCACCACCTCGAACAGAAGGTTTTCAACTCGGCAATTGTCACGTCCTCCAAATGACACGTCCACCCGGACTTTTCCCATGGGTGAACAGGACAAGCTCGGAACGATTCCATGGAAGGTTGTGTGAGTTGGTTGCAACATTTTTTTTGTTATTCCCAGGGTACGCATGGTGTGCCGGTACATGATATTTATGCTGCTCCCATTGTCTATCAGCACCTTCTGAACTTTACTCGAGTCGTTGGCCCGTGCATGATTGGGTCCACAACTAGAGCATAGCCACCTGGATTTGGCATTATCTTTGGGTGATCCTTGAACGACCAGGTAATTTCCTGATCTGACCACAGCATGTATTTCGGAACTGCCGACATCACAGCGTTCACTTCCATGGAACGGCGATGCATTCTTTACTTTTCTGTTGGCTCAGTAACGAACACAACACAGCACAGGTGCGGATCCTTATAAACATTCCAGCCCAAAGGTGCCGGCGGTGGTGGTTGGCCATTGCCAGCTTCCACCTGATGAACTTGTTGTTGCTGTTGCCGGTTTGGCTGAGGTTGTACCGGTAGCGCATTTGCTCCGGTAAGCAGGGGTGGCGGTGGTAGCCTTCCGGTACCTTGGTCCCTTGTATCTTTCATCATGCCTCTTTCCATTAACCTCTTGGTCCAAGTGCAATCTTTTGTCAAATGGTTCGCAGGTCTTGCAGGATTCGGAGTGTGCCAGCGGCACGGCTGATCCATAGCGGATTCCATGGTATACCTCTCATCATTTTGCCACGGTTTCTTTTCAACCCACTGTTTCTTAGGACCCGCCCACGGCTGCGATCCGGTTTTTTGTCTCTGGCTTCCGCTGGCGCCGGAATTATCCTGCACCGCGGCCACTTGCTGCGGACCATACCTCCGATCCGAAAAATCCTCCCTTCTTTTGTTGTGCCGGTTGTCCCGGTATTGATCTTGGCGTGGTTGGCTTGTCTGCGCCGGCTCAGCTTGAACCACCGGTTGCATTGGGTCTCCCAATGTGTAGCTATCTGCCACATGTATCATCTCAGCCAAATTTGTCGGTATGTTTCTCTGCAGCTTCTGCCACATCGGTGAACCTCTTCTGCACCCATTGCAAAACAAAGCAATGGCCTGTGCCTCGATCACTCCTTCACAGGAGTTCCTTGTGGAGTTCCACCGGGTTAGGTAATCCCGGTCTGTTTCATTGGAGCGCTGCACGCACAAAGCGAGCTGCTGCGGCCTGTTTGGCCTCCTGTACGTACTGCTGAAGTTACTTACGAAAGCTTCCTCAAAGTCCAACCAACCATTTATGCTTCCTGCTGGCAAGTTGTTAAGCCAAATGCGTGCCGGTCCTACCAGGAAGGATGGTACGATTCTCACGGCCCATCGCCGGTTCCCTCCACCTGTTACGGTTCCTCCGCCTCCAGCGACGTATACTGCGGTCACATAATCCGCAAGCCAATCTTCCGGCTTAGTGGTGCCATCATACGTTTTTGTGTCACGGGGCAACTGGAAGTTGCAAACCGGTGGTTCCTCTTTCATGATTCGTGGGCCAAAGAATTTTGAACCCGGAGGACCTTCCGCCTCAATCATCTCAGATAAGTACACTCTGTCCAGCATGTGCCTCGCATCCCGGTCTGGCAGACACCTTTCTCCTACGCGTTCCCCCAAAGGGTTCCGGTAAACTACGATTCTTTCAGTTCCAGAGTCAGCTTCATCGTAGCATTCCGGTACCGCGGCTCTTGCCTGCCGGTACCTTGGTGGAGGCATTTCCTCCTCAGCATAAGCTACTCTCGCTGCACGATAATTTTGCCTGGTTTCACCTTTACCGGCATAATCATTTCCGGTGTAGCCATTTCCGGCGTAGCCATTCACTTCTTTTTCTTTTCTTCTGTCTGGATGGGGGGACGATGCCTGCCCATGCGACTTGCTTCCGGCATTCTTTGCCGAACGCACTGATTTTGACGCTGCAACTTTGTTTACCCTAGCAAGCTGCTCAGCATTTTGTTCCTGTATCATATCAAGCAACTCCCTAACTCGATCTTGCTGTTTTGCTAGAGCATCTCCGGTAAGCGAGTCACACAGTTCTACTGCAGCCCTAGCAGCTTTTATGGTTTTATCCGGACTGCTGTACTTAGGTTTTTCTACGATGCTCAAAGATGCTGAGGTACTTTTTTCGGCAAGAACTTCCTTACGCAGATCCTGATCTAGGTTGCGAGCTCTAAGCCGGTTTTCCGGTACTCTAGCAGGCTGAGCGCTAACAGAAGCAAAGCCATGAGCAGCGTTGTACTCACGTAGGGTTAGGTTCAGCTCACGCTGCGCCCGGATGATGTTCGCGCCTCCGGAGAGCAACTTATGTTGTTGCGCCTCCAGCTCCGCTCGAGCCGCTGCCGGATCGATGTTCTGCGCGATGGGCGTCGCCAGCACGCTCATGGCCGCTTGGAGAGGAGTCTCCGGCGGCGCTGTAGATGCACCCGCAACCACCTGGTCATGCTCGGTCGGCGGCTTGGCCGTGCGCGCGGACTTCGTCTGTCCAGCGCCTTCCGCCGCTGCCTCCTTGCCGGCGTCAGCCGCACCAACCACCAACACCTCCACGCTGCCGGCGACGCAGCCGCTGCGAACTGCAGACCTTGGCGGGTCCGGCGCTACCAGCACCGGCGAGAGGTACTGGCGCTCCGGGACGATGCTGTAGTAGACGCGGTGGCTGCCGAACTCGATGACGCGGCCGTTCTTGGGGAACTTACCGCCGTTGGAGAAGCAGCCATCGTTGTCGTTGATGAAGTCCATCGAGAAGAGGCGGTAGACGAGGCCAGTGACCACGCGCTCGCCGGAGATGGTGAGGAGGCCCGCCCGAATATGAACTCCAGCAAGCGCAGCTGCTGGCCCCACAGTGGGCGCCAACTGTCGTCGTGGTGAATAGACAGATGCCATGGGATGGCTTGAGTTGGGGCCGAATGTGCTCTAGAGGATTCGGGGGAGAGTTTTGGTAACACAAGGGTGAGTTCCGGATGGATTACCGGTATCTTTATTGATGAACTTGGCCTTGGCCAGAGGTTGAAGAAGCACAGTACAAGCACTACTTCTAACTCGGGATCTCCCTATTGCATGATGAATTATAGGTTACAGGCTATCAGTTACCAATCGAGTGTCCCGCGCAAGGGTGTAATCCCCCTCCTTATATAGGGGAGAGGGTGGCTTACAGGGGAACAAACCCTAATGGCATCTTTGACTAGACAAACTACTTTACAAAGCCTCTTTGGCAGCAGGTGACACCGGTATGTCTTTAATCAGGAACGGTGACATCCTCCGGTAGCTTTTACGTCATCATCTACTTTGGCCTCATAGCTTCGATTAAAGCTGAAGTGCTTCGCTCATCCTTGTCCTCTAGCCCTTGAGGGAATCTTTGACCAGACTGCCGACGTGATACAGTGTAGCCTGTGCCGGTAATCCGGTACCTTCTTAGCCTATCCCGGTATACCCCTCCTGGGATACCGGTATAGTTTCACTTAGCCACGAACTTAACTTCATCGTCCGGAATAATCTTTAAACCGGTACCTTTACAGCCTAAACAAGGCTAGTTTGGCATGCCTTTGGCATACCGGGGGTTGATGACGCGTGAAGCACACGTCCGTTGGGAACCCCAAGAGGAAGGTGTGATGCGTACAACATCAAGTTTTTCCCTTAGTAAGAAACCAAGGTTATCGAACCAGTAGGAGATGAAGGCCACATGAAGGTTGTTGGTGAAGGAGTGTAGTGCGGCGCAACACTAGGGATTCCGGCGCCAACGTGGAACCTGCACAACACAATCAAAATACTTTGCCCCAACTTAACAGTGAGGTTGTCAATCTCACCGGCTTGCTTGTAAACAAAGGATTAAACGTATGGTGTGGAGAATGATGTTTGTTTGCAAAGAACAGCAGAGAACAATGACTGCAGTAGATTGTATTTCAGATGTAAAAGAATGGACCGGGGTCCACAGTTCACTAGTGGTGTCTCTCCAACAAGATAAATAGCATGTTGGGTGAACAAATTATAGTTGGGCAATTGAAAAATAGAGAGGGCATAACAATGCACATACATATCATGATGACTACTATGAGTTTTACTTAGGGCATTATGACAAAGAACATAGACCGCTATCCAACATGCATCTATACCTAAAAAGTCAATCTTCGGGTTAGCATCCGCACCCCTTCCAGTATTAAGTTGCAAACAACAGACAATTGCATTAAGTACTGTGCGTAATGTAAACAATACAAATATCCTTAGACAAAGCATTGTTGTTTTATCCCTAGTGGCAACAACACATCCATAACCTTAGAACTTTTACGTCACTCGTCCCAGATTCAATGGAGGCATGAACCCACTATCGAGCATAAATACTCCCTCTTGGAGTCACAAGTATCAACTTGGCCAGAGCCTCTACTAGCAACGGACAGCATGCAAGATCATAAACAACACATATATGATAGATCAATAATCAACTTGACATAGTATTCCATATTCATCGGATCCCAACAAACACAACATGTAGCATTACAAATAGATGATCTTGATCATGATAGGCAGCTCACAAGATCTAAACATGATAGCACAAGAGGAGAAGACAACCATCTAGCTATTGTTATGGACCCATAGTCCAAGGATGAACTACTCACGCATCAGTCCGGAGGCGGGCATGGTGATGTAGAGCCCTCCGATGATGATTCCCCTCTCCGACAGGGTGCCGCAGGCGATCTCGTGAATCCCCGAGATAGGATTGGCGGCGGCGGCGTCACAGTAACTTTTCTCGTATCGTGGCTCTCGGTACTAGGGTTTTCGCGACGGAGAGATTATATAGGCGAAGGGGCATAGTCGGGGGACGCTCGAGGGGCCCTCCCCATAGGGCAGCGCGGCCAGGGGTGGGGCTGCGCCCCCTAGGGTGTGGCCGCTTCGTCGCCCCTCTTCGTCTCCTCTTCGTATCACGGAAGGCTTCGTGGAAAATAAGACCGTGGGCTTTTTTTTCGTCCAATTCCGAGAATATTTCCTGTGTAGGATTTACTGAAACCAAAAACAGCGAGAAACAGGAAGCTGGCGCTTCGGCATCTTGTTAATAGGTTAGTGCCGAAAAATGCATCAAAATGATATAAAGTGTATATAAAACATGTGAGTATTGTCATGAAACTAGCATGGAACATAAGAAATTATAGATATGTTTGAGACGTATCAAGCATCCCCAAGCTTAGTTCCTACTTGCCCTCGAGTAGGTAAACGATAACAAGGATAATTTCTAAAGTGACATGCTACTATCATAATCTTGATCAATACTATTGTAAAGCATATGAGATGAATGGAGTGATTCAAAGCAATGGTAAAGATAATGACTAAACAACTGAATCATATAGCAAAGACTTTTCATGAATAGTACTTTCAATATGGTACAAATACCCAAGAATTCCATTGTGTGACCAATCAAATAATACATTCATAAAATGTATATCATCTATATACACCTGAGCTAGACTTTTCTAGTATTTTCTTTCTTTTTGCCAAAATGTTTTATAGTTTCTATTTCGGTTTTCCTCATATTTCAGAAAACACCCAACATCAATAACTTCTAGGCTTGTTGGTCAAATACCAACACCGTTGAGTTTCGTACTTTGAAGTTGATCATCACATGACAAGTGTTCTATATTTCACTATTAGTAACCTTTTAATGTGATGAACAATTTCACTCATAATTTTATCCATCAAATCATGGCGCTTCGACATCTTGTTAATAGGTTAGTACCGGAAAATACATAAAAATGATATAAAGTATGTATAAAACATGTGAGTATTGTCATAAAACTAGCATGGAACATAAGAAATTATAGATACGTTGGAGACGTATCAGGCACTCGACAATATATTCTCAGAGCGCGTCCGCCGCGATAAAATCTCTGAATGTCGTAATATTTTACGAAGGTAAGTCCCCGAGATCCGTCCTGTGCGGCGTGGTGTCGCATCCAAATACGCTCTACTACTTTACCCGTGTCGACAGACGCGAAGAAAAATCCTAGCGGACGCGTTAGGTACTCGATAAAAATTCAACTGAAATTCAGCATATGGTAAGACCTTAAGCGGCGCATGTCGAATTAAGCCAGTATCCCAAGGTCGAGTCTAGGGACTTGACCTTGAAGTAGGTTTTTGCGGGATTACCACAAGAGCAGTTAACTGGTACCTGACCATCAGATGAACTAGCCCCATCTACTGTTATCCCTGTACAAGATATAAATACTTTGAGCAAAATATTCATAGAACTTATGGATTGTTTTTACAATGGAGATTTTACTCGACTCTACGATTCAAGCAAAATCTCGGGGGCTACTAACATAGGCATCCCAGATGGGCCTGCCGAATAAGGTACCCGGAGATAATTGAAAGCCCACGACCCGAAGATTGTGAAGCTCGAAAGCCCAATAAGCATCAATATGGAAAGTAGAGATAGATTAGGAATAAGAGACTTGTATCAATACGGGAAAGACTCGAATAAGTCTCCCGGACTTTGTAACTTGTACGATACGAAAACCTCGGCTCCACCTCCTATATAAACAGGAGCCGAGGGAGAAAGAAAGGATCGAATCATTGTCAACACATACCCTAGTTTTTCATAGTCGAGCACCTTTTCGGCTGAAACCTTCGAGATCTACTTGCCCTCTACTTTCCGTGAAATCCTAGTCTACAACTTGTAGGCATTGACAAGTTAATACCTTGTCAGATGGCTTCAAGATCGTGGCGGCGTGTGCTGGTTGGAGGCAGGTTAGGTCGAGCATTCTAGAACATCTAGGTTGGTTTTAGGGGTCCGGAGAAATCCCTCTCGACTCATCCGACACCAACACAGTTACACTTGCGGGTAACTCTCTTCCTTCTTGAAGGGCATCGGGTGTACCCTTACCCAATCCTCTCCACTTACCGGGGCAAACCCTAGGACTAGTATGGGCAGTAGCGGCGTTGTCGTCGCTTCCTTGTGAAGGTCCTGCTTGGTACACGTCGTACTAGGAACATGGTGGGACTTCTCCGTAGAGCCCACTGATTGCGGGCCGTCTTTGTTTTCGTCGATCTGCCGGGGTTGGCATTAGTTTCCTTTTTTATTTTCTCTATCTTTTTGTTTGGGCTTGACTGTGATGCGGCTCGAGCATGCTCGTTGTGTCGTGTGGTTGCTATATTAATATTGCGGCGCGAAAGGAGGATACACATGCACTTGATTCAATTAATCAACCATGATTTGGCTTCAGCTTCACACGTGGCAGAACAACGGATGTAATGGCCGATGCGATGCTTACTTTTGGAAACATAGTGTGAATCAATTGTCATTTTTTTTCCCAACCGTCATAGGCTACCAGTCGACACTGGATATTTTTTCACCAGCATGAATCACTGAGTTGTATGTACCAGATGCTCTTAAGTTTCACCTGTCTGTAATCCTCGACCATATGGTTGAACGATTACGTTCTTAGTCTATATTTACTAAAATCTAATGCATATGTAAGTATTTATCATAAGTCAAATCGTGCAAAGCCAGTTTTACAAAAGAAAATCATTGTTAAATTCGGTTAATTTTACAGAAAAAATATCAACATCTATAATTCGACATCAACATCAATGGATCCATCATGAATTATGTTTTATCAGCATATTTATTTGATTATTTGGACATCTGTGTTTGTTTTCTATAAACTTGATGAAGCATATGTAATTAAAGTATAGCAATATCTAATCTAATTGTTGTGAATTGTGATGTATCTCTTCAGTAGAACCATGGTTGTCCAATGACTGAAACATGGACCCAGTGATATAAATCAATCTGTAAACAAATATTTCTTACCTCACATATAAGTTTGATGAGAATGTATCCATGTACTATTTTTTTTCTTGCTGAGAATCCTATTTCATGTTCCCTTAAAACTCGTATAAGGTGATATTTCGTATTTATCTTAAGATAATTCTTGTACAAAACAAGATATTCCTATTGAGATATGCTAAACAGAATTGCCACACCGTAGTTTATGGACAAGAGAGTCACAAAAAAAAGTTACACAAACATACTGGCGTTGTTAATCATTGATTGAGCCGCACTATAAAATACAATATGTAGCCGCTCCTCTCGTGATCGGCATGACATACCCATAGATAGATGCGAGGTTGTCCATGCATTGAAATATGGACCTAGTGATATCAAATATCTGGAAGCATGTGGCTTCTGCATGGATTAATGTGAAAATATTTCTCTTGCATGTGATCTCATTTCCCGGTCCATTAAAGATGACAACATCAAAACATGATATCTGATGTCAAGATACACGAGCAGCCATTGAAACATGGACTAAGTGATATCATCTAATCTGCGCACAAGTGTTTGTTAGTTGATAAGAATGTCGATCAAGTATTTGTTAAAAAATTGCTTGCTACAAATTGTATTCCCCATTCCATCAAAGATGCTTGATGATATCTCATATTTTATCTAGGGGTAATAATCCTTAAGAAATATGGCTATACATACTCATACAATACATACATGTGAAACTGCATTATTAATTAACAATAACTAAAACCAACACCCCAAATAAAAATTACCGCGTGGTACAGGTGATAAACTACTCTCAAACAAACACCCCAAATAAAAATTAATATATAAGGACATAGTTGACGTGTTAATCGCTAATAGGCCTCTATAAAAGTAGCAATATAGCTGATTCTTTCAAAATTCTTGTGATCTACCCATTCGGTCTACCCAAAACAATCCACTAATGGAAACATGGACCTAGGAGGCTAGAATATTAACCAATTTGCACCGGAAAAAAAAAATCCTTCCTCACATATGAGTATGACAAGAAAATATCCATGTAAGGTTTTGTTGCTACCAATCCTATTCCTCATCGTTTCAAAACTCATAAGATTGTGTATGTCGTATTTATCTTGAGATAATACTTGTACAAAACAAGATACTTTGAACTGAGATATTGGATAATTTTTTACACAATTAATACCATATATATTTAAAGTAGCAAATATTACATGGTAGAGATACATGAGTTGTCTCCAGCGATTACAAAGTAAGTCTAAAAGAAAAAAAACAAATCTTCGAGGCTTTGAGACTCTTTCTTATTCCAAAACACATATTATCAATGGAAGAAGAACATCGAAAAAATTGAAAAGCATACTATTGTTGTTGATCACTGATTGGACCACACTATAAAATATAATATCTAGCCGCCTCTCTCATGATCGGCGCAACCTATCTATATGATAGCCCCACGGTCGTCGGTGCATTAAAAAGTGGACCTAGTGACATCAACCAATCTGCACGCGGGTGTCTTTTGACGGATTCATGCGAAAAATATTTCCATTGTGAAGAATCTCATTCCCCAGTCCGTCAAAGTTTGACAGCATGATAACACGATAGCTATCGTGAAGAAACCGCAGCAGCCAAAAAAACCCTAGCGCAGCCAGCCGTATGTGTGGTAGGATTGAGAAAAGCAGGAATTGATGGGCAAAGGAAGGAGGGCCATACCCCTCCCCCGTCTATATAACGCGGTACGCACCCGGCCATAGCACTCCACCAACGAGCAGATCTCCAGAACATATAGATCTGGAGGCCGCCCCCTTCTTCTTCTTCCTCTCCGGCAGATCTCCCCGCCGCCGGTTTCATTGCAGTTTTCCCTGCTGTTTATGTGTATATATGTAGCTAATGGTTTGTTTTGCGGTGGTGGTGGCCGGAGGCATGGCCAGGTGACAGAAGAGAGTGAGCACACAGCGGGGAGACTGCACCTATTCCATCGGCGGCGATGGCGCGCGACGGCGTATATGAATGGTGCAGCTGCTGCTGCGTGCTCACTTCTCTCTCTGTCACCTATCTCTCTCTCCCAGCCTCCCTGCTGCCACACGCACTCGCCATTACCTACCCCTCTCTCTCTTGCAGCTAGCACCCTTATAACTTTGTGGTTCCGGCGATCGATGAGATAAACCTCTCGCGCGGTGGCGAGATAAGGGCGGGACCTCGTCCTTATCTTGTACTCCTCCTGTCAGGGGGCGCCCTACGTGCCCGCCTTCCATGGGCGCACGGATCGAGGAGAGGTGGATTCGACCCCTGTTTTGGAGTAAGGTACATCCATCCGGCCGGCTAGCTACTCCTGCACCTGCACGCATGCTCGTTGCCCTTTCCCTTTGCAGGTCTTGTCTCAGTTTTCCAAGGGTTAAGGGCCTCGGGGCAAGCAGAGACCTGCGCGCGTGACGAATTGATTAATACGGCCGCCGATCCATCTCGCGCCTTTCCATGGATGCTCTCATCTTCTCTCTCTCTGGTAGCAGAACAAAGTCTTTGCACTGTTTGACTGCAAATATGCATGGAACCGTACAAACTCCTCTTTACTCTCTCCTTTCTCCCGAGATTGATCTACTTACTGTATATGCCAATTTCTCTCCAGATAGAACCGGATCTATTCTCTCCCATCTCCTTTCTCCCGAGATCCATGGTTTTTCCTTCCTTCGATTCAGTTTCTTGTGTGCAGTGGCTTCGTGTTAATTCTTACTATGATCTCATGTGTTGAGTTAGGACGGGGGACAGCCATGGCAGTGTCGCTGTTTCGAAGAGGAAGATCTGCCTGCCCTGAAGAGGAAAGGAGCATCAGTGCGATTACCTTTCCAGATCTGGTAACTGCTGTACGTATGCGTGTACTTGTAGATCCTATGGTGTTCTCTTTCGCTGCAAGTTTGTTTCTTTTCCTAGTTCGATCGTGTCTTTGCTAACTGTTCTACTTCTAATTTTGCAGTCCGGGGGGATTCTTGCGACCTAGCAAACAAATGATCAGCGTCAGAATTGCACAGCAGATGCCAGTTCCGAGCTTTTTTTTTCTTGGTAGTGTGTGCTTTCACCATCTTTATTTCATGGTGTAGATCAAATGAAAATACTGCCTAACAAATTAAAACATTATTCCTTTTTAGCTATGTTATGGTGAATATAAGTTGGAACTGGTAGTAGTATATGTGACATACTTTGTATAAATCATTGAGAATCATGTTTTAGCTATAATAAATGATACCTAAAAGCAAAGGTACAACTAAATGGAAAACCATACTAGAGTCATCTGGAAGTCAAATATGTGTTGTAAAGGTTTTATTAAGCTTTTTGGTTGCACATGATCTTATTTTGGAGGTGTGATCCACCTGCATGTGTCTATGCTTATATTTGGAAATCGTTTTATAGATAGGCATTTGCCATAAAATCTTGCCCTACTTGTCTAAAATATGAGCAAACTCTTCATTAGTGATCACCCTATTCCATGTACAAATATAGTACGTACTACAAATTTATGTATTAAAATCCCAATCCAAATTTAAATTTATATGGTCCCCTGATTCTGAATTTATACTAGTAGATTAACAATAACTAAAGTTGGCAAAAAGGTAAATTTATGGTCCCCTGATTCTGAATTTATACTGTTAATAATTACCAGGGACCAACTGTATGTTTGGTCCAGTTGGTAATTTTATGAATTATCAACCTCATGCTACCTAATTGCACAAGTTTGTCAACACTAAAACGTACAAGTGTGAACTTCGTTACAGCAAATAGTGAAAACAACCACGATATAAGCTCCACTAAACAATCGCCATCCTCTAGTCTTTATATTTGGACATTAGGGTATGTACTTATATATATTGTTTCACATATTGAACTGCTCCTTAATCATGCCAGATTTCGCATAATGTTCCGTGTTGTAGCCACTAATGTTGCTAGCTAGACATTGATCGATCTCATGTTGTTCGATCAGGTCGCTCACTCATCTTCCAAAATAATCTAAATATGCCATTTTAAACATTCTCTAGCGGTGTGGCATGGCCTTGGACCTGAGTGTACAGTGTTCCACAGTCCGTGGAATCAAGTGGTCTCCTATCTTTTCCTAATTAATGATAGCGATCCATCCATTTTCTCGATTGTTTCTTGATCAGAGCAACGTGCAGGCTACCAATGTGCTGCAGTGAAGCGCCATGTGGATGCATGCCTAGAGCCTCCTCAGTTAACAGTTATCCATATGCCCAATCTGAGCCGGCAAACAACTGTGAACATGTTTGTGGGCACGTGTTGCCACCGTTTGGACATGTGGAGATAAAATTCTGAACATCTGAAGGCATGAACTTGATGCAGGTTCCACCTTTTGTTGGTCCCTAGATATGAACGTGCACGTGTGTATACCCTGATGATGAACATACATTGTGGTCTGTACGTAATTTGTGTAAGCTATCCTCTGATGAACATTGTAAGTCTGTAGCTTATGAAGTAAAGAACAATGCATCTTTTGATTGGTAATATTGATCATGCTTATCATTGTTTTCGTAGTAGCTTACCAGCAACATTGAATGCATTTTTTTGTAATTACTTACCAGTAGATCCATTTTCCTGTTAATTAATTAGGTACAAAAAGATATTCTCATATCAACATATAAATGTATAGCACTGCAGGATATAAAACTATTTCACTTCTTACTTCTCTAGTTTTTACTGCCTCAAATTTCTTTTGTCCTCTGATCAATGTTTATTTAACGGGAGTTCACCTCTGCATGTTTTGATCTATATAGGGGTGGTGTGAAACTGTGAATGCAATATAGACATGACATAATTGAACAGAAAATGGTCCTCTCGTCATCGACCTTCAAGGGATCATATGGCTGATACTATCCTTCTTTTAAAAGATGCTATATGGCCCTATGGGTACTCCATCTATCTCTATATGTCCTTTGTATGACTACACCACATGTTTAGATCTGTGCAGTTCATGTTTAGGGATGAACATCGGATCGGAGTTCCCTTTTTATGGTGAAGCTACCGGCCGGACAGAGGACCAGTAACAAAAGAAAATAAAATAGTATTCTATATGAAGTTACTGCAGTAACTGCATATATATAAGTAGTTTTCGTGGTGTCTACCCTTTCATGTGTACTGATCACTTGCTTGTTGACTGTGCTTGTACATGAACACTCGGGTCATCGTGCTTTTCATTATTCATTATTATGCAGCCTTGGCATCGAATTAACAATTTTCCGCTTGGCCAAAACACCTCCTTGATCCCATTCTTCACCCACTACCAAACACCACATTATTGACTGGGGTTTACACCCCATCTTTGATCAGTTTTGCATCCATTATAGGTTTTTTTATTAGACATGCCTTTTTTTTTCATCACTCGCGGGTGTGCTCCGGTTAGTGGCAAATCATTGACACCTACTAAGCATTAGTCAGTGGTAATTGTCGTTATTGAACGAGGCCTAATAAGCGTCTGCATGTAGTTGCTTACCAGGATGCTAGTTGCTGGGGTTGCACTGCTAGGGGGATTTTTCATCCACATATATAGACATAAACAAATTGATCAACAAGATAACACAAGTTACAATGATTGTGTGAGACATATAGAAAATAGATCATAAGTCATATCAAGCATGGCAGAAATTAAAAATAAGTGCATCACAGATATTACAGAAAGTTTGTAAAGTTAAATATCAATATTGATATATGGCTTAGAAAAAGATGATTTCTTAGACACTTAGGCTTAGGTGGTGATTTGGGTCCCTATAGATGAAGTAGATTTATCTTCTATGTCCGGGAAAACTTGGATCAAATGCTATTGATGCAGTATTTGTATTCAGAATACTTACAATACTTTGTCTTGTGATCACAATCTAATTAAAGAATTTTCTCGATCACATGGGAGATACGAATGGAGAGGGAGAGCGATGATTATGTTTGAGTGCATTGCCTCTCTTTTCCTCATTAGCTTAAGTTTTGAACTGGTTAGGTGCATGCAATTATACATGGTATCAAAACTAAGAGGTCTTGAATTCAAGCCGTGCCTGACACAATTTTAATAAAAATTACAGCAATCCAGTTTCCGTCCATGTTTAGGTTTTGGAGAGTGTTAGAGCATAACTGCACTGCGCTACTCAGTTTAGGCTTTTTGGTGAAAATGATTTCATCCATGTAGTACTTTTTTTTGAAAGGAATACTGTAGGGGAAGCCTCTATAGTGAATTTTAAAAAAATTATAAGAACTCAAATCTGCATCCTGGAAACTTGAATCTGGGTGACTAGGTTGTACATCCACTTCCCTAACCAAGTGAGCTAGGCTCACATCTTTCCATGTAGTACTTTTAGTTCATGTTTTGGCATAGGGAACAACACGTTGAGAAGAGTGTTGAACCCGAAGCACATCCATATCAGATTAAACTTTTGAGTTAACGGCCTTGCGCATGCTCCCTCTATTTCAGTGAATAATGCGCTCAGGCTTCCATTTTTTCCCTTGACAAAAAATTTAATAAAAGATATCTCAATTATATTATATAGAATCAGTACCATTAGATTCGTATTAAAAACACTTTATAGTGATACCAATTTTGCATCAAATAATCATCATATGCTTAGACTCATGGGTACAGAATAGCTTAGATGGGTCATGTGATTCTTGGTGTGGCAAACTAAAAACACGTCACATGTCATATATGTGGCCTGGGACATATTGACTCGCCACCAGTATGGACCTATCATTGGCTTGGCAAAATAAGTGCCACGCCATAGGAATGTGGGCCACCACCGGTTAATCCGGTAGCAAAACCGTAGTTGTGTGTCATTTTGTAAACATGTCACTAATTTTTTTACCCATGGCGTATTTTTTTTTACCACACTGCTAATGTATTTTACGGTGGTGTTTATTTAATACCACTGCACTAATTATTTTGCGAGAATTGTAGAGCACCTCTTATTATTAAAGAAAATAACTCTCAACAAAAAATAGAAACTAGTGTCGTGGCGAAATGGGCCATGCCACGAGCAGGACCACACCGACCCTGGCTCACCTGTCGCGCATCGTCCACACGGACCTCTAGTGGCGTGGTGAAATGGGCCACACCACGAGCAGGCCCACGTCGACCCTGGCCCACAGCCGCGTAGCACCTACGGCAAAAGGAAAAAAATGGTCCGAACAGCTACGTCGTATCCTCACTCTTCCCTTCCTTTCCCATTCCCCACGCGCCGGTACCCTCGGCCACAATGCCCCGGTGCCCCTCGCGCCGCCTCCACGACCCCTCTCGATCTGTTGTTCCCGCTCCGTCATGCCCCTTGGATCTGCTGCCTCGAAGCAGCCACCCCCGCATGTCCCCGCGCCTCTCCGCTCGTCGCCATGCCGCAACCTCCCCATCGAGGTCGCCTGCGTCCTCGGAGCCGCCCCATCGAGGTCGCCGCTGTTATGGGGCAGGTAAGTAGAAATCTTGCTAGTAGAAACCTTGTTATTATATTTGTTGGTAGAAATTATTCTAGCTTTATCTATGTTCTATTTTTAATTGACAGGTGCAATGTAGTTTAAGCTAGCTTACGATATGATTATGTGGTCACATGCAAGTGTATTTTTGTTAGTTGATTTTGGTAATTATTGATGTTGTTTTTAGGAGACATGCAAGTAGTAGATCCTCCTCGGAATACCGGAAGCACGACGGCGTGGTGACGGTGGTGGTGGAGATCTCCTGCAGGGCTTCCTCGTCGCCGTGCAGGAGAGAGGTGGAGGAGGCTGGGGCGCTAGGGTTTGGGGAGAGAGGGGGTGCGGCCAGGGCAGCCTTGGTGTGGCCGGCCAGCCCCCTCTCCTCCTCATTATATAGGTGGAAACCCTTAGCTTCCAATCGTACTCCCTCTAGGAGTCTTATTGAAAACCTACCATAAATGTAAAAGTCAAAATCTAGTCAAGATGGACTTGGGATGGGACTTCCCCCCTTCCTTGTGGGTTGGCCGGCCAAGGAGGTGGACACCACCATGGACTCCACCATCCACCTTTTTCGTTCGGCTAGGCTGGTGGAGCACCTACCATAGTGAAATATTTCGGACGATTCTAGAACCTGCTTCTAGAACCTTCCATAAATTCACCGGACTATCCCCAAACTTGGAATATGACTTCCCATATATGAATCTTATTCTCCGGACCATTCCGGAACTCCTCATAATGTCATGGATCCCATCCGAGACTCCGAACAATATTCGATCTCCATTTCCATATCTACTTAAAACAACATCGAACCTTTAGTGTGTCACCCTACGGTTCGTGAACTTATGTAGACATGATCGAGACACCTCTCCGATCAATAACCAATAGCGGGACCTGGAGATCCATAATGGATCCCACATATTCAACGATGACTTTGTGATCGAAAGAATCATTAACATACGATACCGATTCCCTTTTCCGCGCGATACTTTACTTATCTGAAGTTTGATCATCGGTATCTCTATACCTAGTTCAACTTAGTTACCAATAAGTACTCTTTACTCGTACCGTGATATGACATCCCTTGTGACGCAGTCACATGCTTGCAAGCTAATTGGATGACATTCCATCGAGAGGGCCCAGAGTATATCTATCTGTCATTCGGATGGACAAATCCCACTCTTGATCCATGCGCTTCAACCCATACTTTTCGAATACTTGATACGTCCCCGACGTATCCATAATTTCTGTCGTTCCATGCTTGTTTTATGCCAATACTTACATGTTTTGCTTGCACTTTATGATGATTTCATGCGTTTTCTGGAACTAACCTATTAACAAGATGCCACAGTGCCGGTTCTGTTTTCTTCGTTTTTGGTTCCGGAAAGGCTGTTCGGGCAATATTCTCGGAATTCGACGAAACGAAGACCAAACCTCCTATTTTTCCCGGAAGCATCCAGAACACCGAAGAAGAGTCGGAGAGGGGCCAGAGGGCCACCACACCATAGGGCAGCGCGGCCTGGCCTGGGCCCGCGCCGGCCTGTGGTGTGGCGCCCCCAGGTGCCCCCCTGCGCCGCCTCTTCGCCTATAAAATCCCTTTCGACCTAAAAACACCAAAACTCTTGACGAAACTCCAGAAAGACTCCAGGGGCGCCGCCGCCATCGCGAAACTCCAATTCGGGGGACAGAAGTCTCTGTCCCGGCACCCTGCCGGGACGGGGAAGTGCCCCCGGAAGCCATCTCCATCAACGCCATCGCCTCCATCATGCTCCGTGAGTAGTTCCCCCATGGACTACGGGTTCTAGGTGTAGCTAGTTGGTATTCTCTCCCCCATGTACTTCAATACAATGATCTCATGAGCTGCCTTACATGATTGAGATTCATCTGATGTAATTGGTGTTGTGTTTGTCGGGATCCGATGGATTGTTACATTATGATTGTCTATCTACAAAGTTTATGAAGTTATTGTTGCTGCAATCTTGTTATGCTTAATGCTTGTCACTAGGGCCCGAGTGGCATGATCTTAGATTTGAGCTTTATATTATTGCTTAGATTGTATCTACAAGTTGTATGCACATGTCACCGTCCGGAACCAAAGGCCCCGAAGTGACGAAATCGGGACAACCGGAGGGGATGGCGGTGATGTGAGGGACACATGTTTTCACAAAGTGTTAATGCTTTGCTCCGGTACTCTATTAAAAGGAGTACCTTAATATCCGAGTAGTTTCCCTTGAGGCCCGGCTGCCACCGGTCTGGTAGGACAAAAGATGTTGTGCAAGTTTCTCATTGCGAGCACGTACGACTATTATTGGAAAACATGCCTACATGATTAATGATCTTGATATTCTGTCTTAATGCTATTTCAATCCTATCAATTGCCCGACTGTAATTTGTTCACCCAACACTTTTTATTGGAGAGTTGCCACTAGTGTAGATAGCTGGGAACCCCGGTCCATATTTCATCATCATATACTCGTTCTACATGTCAACTGTTTTCTGGTGCCATTGCTCTCCTACTACTATTACTGCTGCTGTGTTACTGTTACTACTGCTCTCATATCACTGCTACTTTCACATCACCCCTGTTACTAGTGCTTTTCCAGTGCAGCTGAATTGACAACTCGAGTTGTTAAGGCTTATAAGTATTCTTTACCTCCCCTTGTGTCGAATCAATAAATTTGGGTTTTACTTCCCTCGAAGACCATTGCGATCCCCTATACTTGTGGGTCATCAAGACTATTTTCTGGCGCCGTTGCCGGGGAGGCATAGCTCTACTCATAAGTTCACCTGGGGAGTACACTCTACCTCTCCCTCTGTTTTATTTTCTTTTGTTTTGCTTAGTTTACTTTTGTCTAGTTTATTTGTACTTAGTTTATTTCTGTCTAGTATTATTTTGCTTAGTTTCTTTTTGTCTTGTTTTATTTGTCTCATATACCCAAAAATCCATAAAAATTTGAAAAACCAAAAAATTAAAAACTGCTGTTATGGGAGAACCAACAACCTAGTTGGAGCTTATAGAATGTTATAATTGTTATAGAGAATCAAGAAGCTGGTAAAATAATGAGTGCTATGATAGAAAAATTGAATACAATTGCTAAAATCTTGCTTGAACGCCATAATATAAGCTGTTGCTCTCAACAGGATACTAAACATCTTAAATTTCAATGTGGCTTTAGTGAGGAATTTTTAATTAAGAACTATAATCGGAATTGCTATATTCATTATGGGTTCGAAGAGGTAGAACAATTTGTCTTATTTATGGGAGCCTCCGAGATAGAATCCTTCATGGTTGAGAATTATGAAACTTGTGTTGTTTGTAAGGGCCTTAAAAATTATGTCTCTACTATCCTTAATTCTTGCATAGAATGCTACAGTAGGAATCCTTATATCCTTGATTATAAAGAGAGACACATTAATGCACAAGAATGCACTCACAATTTGCGAGGAACTCGCGGAAGAAGAAATTGATGAACACTGAAAGCTCATTGGATGAAAAAGAGGAGGAAATTGATGAACCTGAAAGCTCATTGGATGAAAAAGAAGAGGAGAGCGACGAACAAAAGGAGGAAGAATGGATTAGCTACCCATGCCAACCTTCTAATGAGAGTAACTCTTTATCTCTTACACTATTTGATTGTCCTCCATGCTTACCGGAAGAAGTTGAATGTTATGTTCCTGTGGATTCTCTTGAAATAGTACCTATGAGTAATACTTGTGAGAATAATTATGCTACTGTTATTTATGATAATCCATGCTACTTTGATAAATCTTATGATAATGCTTTGTTTGTGCACGATGTCGAAATGCATGGTACTAAAGAATTTTGCTTGGCAAATGTTTATGATAAAGCTCTAGATGATGGTCCTATGTTACTTGATAATATTAATTGTGCTACTAATGAAAATGGGATTGGAGAGTTCTTGACTTATTCTATGAGTCCCATATCTATTGAGATTGATCAACTACCTTGTTATATTATTAATAAAAGTAAGTTTGAAAGTTTTAATTCCACTATTCTTGAACTTGATAAAAATTATGTGTTTGGAAATCATGAAAAGTATGCTGCATGTGATAGCTATATTGTTGAGTTTGTTCATGAAGCTACTGAAAATTATTATGAGAGAGGAAAACATGGTTGTAGAAATTTTCATGGTGCTAAAACACCTCTCTATGTGCTTAAAATTTTGAAGTTATTCTTGTTTTATCTTCTTATGCTTGTCACTTTGTTCTTCATGAATTTATTTGTGTACAAGATTCCTATGCATAGGAAGCATGTTAGGCTTAAACTTGTTTTGGATTTGCCTCTTGATGCTCTCTTTTGCTTCGAATACTATTTCTTGCGAGTGCATCATTAAAGCTGCTCGAGCCTATCTTAATGGCTATAAAGAAAAGAACTTCTTGGGAGATAACCCATGTGTTATTTTGCTACAGTACTTTGTTTTATATTTGTGTCTTGGAAGTTGTTTACTACTGTAGCAAACTCTCCTTATCTTAGTTTTGTGTTTTGTTGTGCCAAGTGAAGCCTCTAATCGAAGGTTGATACTAGATTTGGATTACTGCGCAGAAACAGATTTCTATCTGTCACGAATCTGGGCTGTTCTCTCTGTAGGTAACTCAGAAAAATATGCCAATTTACGTGCGTGTTCCTCAGATATGTACGCAACTTTCGTTAGTTTTGAGTTTTCTAATTTGAGCAACGGAAGTATTTTATTAAAATTCGTCTTTACTTGGCTGTTCTGTTTTGGCAGATTCTGTCTCTGTTTTTTGCATTGTCTCTTGTGGACTTTAAGCGAGGTTTTCTAGACGTGGAGAGCTGTAGCTAATGTTTTATTGAGTTCTTGCAATGTGCCACTACAGGACCAAGGTGGATTCAAATTTTTTGAGTACTAACCCCTCTAATGAAGTTTATGAGAAGTTTGGTGTGAAGGAAGTTTTCAAGGGTCAAGAGAGGAGGATGATATATGATCAAGAAGAGTGAAAAGTTTAAGCTTGGGGATGCCCCCGTGGTTCATCCCTGCATATTTCAAGGAGACTCAAGCGTCTAAGCTTGGGGATGCCCAAGGCATCCCCTTCTTCATCAACTTATCAGGTTCCTCCCCTGAAACTATATTTTTATTCGGTCACATCATATGTGCTTTACTTGGAGCGTCTGTGTGCTTTTATTTTTGTTTATGTTTGAATAAATTCGGATCCTAGCAATCCTTGTTTGGGAGAGATACACGCTCCGCTTTTTCATATGAACACTCGTGTTCTTCGTTTTACTTTTAATGTTCAATGATAAAAGTTGGAAGCTATTGCACTTATTTATATTTGGTTGGAAAAGAAAAATGCCTCATCATGTCTTGGATAATTTGACACTTGGCAATTGTTTTGAGCTCTCAAGTAGATCATGATTAAGTTTTTTCATGTAGTCTAAGCCTATTAATGGAGAACTACCGTAGAGCTTGTTAAAATTGGTTTGCATAATTGATCTCTCTTAAGGTCTAGATATTTTCTGGTAAAAGTGTTTGAGCAACAAGGAAGACAGTGTAGAGTATTATAATGCTTGCAATACGTTCTTATGTAAGTTTTGCTGTACCAGTTCATACTTGTGTTTGCTTCAAATAGCCTTGCTAGCCTAAGCCTTGTATCGAGAGGGAATACTTCTCATGCATCCAAAATACTTGAGCCAACTATTATGCCCTTTGTGTCCACCATACCTACCTACTATGTGGTATTTCACTGCCATTCCAAAGTAAATTGCTTGAGTGCTACCTTTAAACAATTCAAAATTTATTACCTCTGATTTGTGTCAATGTTTTATAGCTCATGAGGAAGTATGTGGTGTTTATCTTTCAATCTTGTTGGGCAACTTTCACCAATGGACTAGTGGCTTCATCCGCTTATCCAATAATTTTGCAAAAAGAGCTGGCAATGGGATTCCCGATCCCAAATTAATTAACAAAAATGGACACTCCTCCATGGTATGTGATTGTTGGACGGCACCCGAAGGATTCGGTTAGCCATGGCTTGTGTAAGCAAAGGTTGGGAGGAGTGTCATCATCATAATAAAACTAAAATAAAAGGGCACTCCTTCATGGTATGAGATTGTTGGCAGGCACCCGAGGATTCGGTTAGCCATGGTTTGTGAAAGAAAGGTTGGAAGGAGTGCCACCCAAAAATAAAAATAATTCATGGGAGCCGCTCTTGAAGGTTTGTCTGGCAAGGGGGTTAGAGTGCCCACTACCATTCGTTGACAACAACAAACACCTCTCAAAACTTTACTTTTATGCTCTCTATATGTTTTCAAAACCAAAGCTCTAGCACAAATATAGCAATCAATGCTTTCCTCTTTGAAGGACCTTTCTTTTACTTTATGTTGAGTCAGTTTACCTATTTCCTTCCATCTTAGAAGCAAACACTTGTGTCAACTATGCATTGATTCTTACATACTAGCATATTTGTATTCATCATATTACTTTGTGTTGACAATTATCCATGAGATATGCATGTTACAAGTTGAAAGCAACCGCTGAAACTTATATCTTCCTTTGTGTTGCTTCGATGCCTTTACTTTGAACTTATTGCTTTATGAGTTAACTCTTGTGCAAGACTTTTGATACTTGTCTTGAAGGTATTATTCATGAAAAGTTTTGCTATATGTTATCTATTTGTTAGCAACTATAGATCATTGCCTTGAGTCACTTCATTCATTTCATATGCTTTGTAATAGTATGATCAAGGTTATGTAAGTAGCATGTCACTACGAAATTATTCTTTTTATCGTTTACCTGCTCGGGACGAGCGAGAACTAAGCTTGGGGATGCTGATACGTCCCGACGTATCCATAATTTCTGTCGTTCCATGCTTGTTTTATGACAATACTTACATGTTTTGCTTGCACTTTATGATGATTTCATGCGTTTTCGGAACTAACCTATTAACAAGATGCCACGGTGCCGGTTCTGTTTTCTTCGTTTTTGGTTCCGAGAAAGGCTGTTCGGGCAATATTCTCGGAATTCGACGAAACGAAGACCAAACCTCCTATTTTTCCCGGAAGCATCCGGAACACCGAAGAAGAGTCGGAGAGGGGCCGAGAGGGCCACCACACCATAGGGCGGCGCGGCCTGGCACGGGCCGTGCCGGCCTGTGGTGTGGCGCCCCGAGTGCCCCCTGCGCCGCCTCTTCGCCTATAAAATCCCTTTCGACCTAAAAACACCAAAACTCTTGACGAAACTCCGAGAAAGACTCCGGGCGCCGCCGCCATCGCGAAACTCCAATTCGGGGGACGAAGTCTCGTCCCGGCACCCTGCCGGGACGGGGAAGTGCCCGGAAGCCATCTCCATCAACGCCATCGCCTCCATCATGCTCCGTGAGTAGTTCCCCCATGGACTACGGGTTCTAGGCTGTAGCTAGTTGGTATTCTCTCCCCCATGTACTTCAATACAATGATCTCATGAGCTGCCTTACATGATTGAGATTCATCCGATGTAATTGGTGTTGTGTTTGTCGGGATCCGATGGATTGTTACATTATGATTGTCTATCTACAAAGTTTATGAAGTTATTGTTGCTGCAATCTTGTTATGCTTAATGCTTGTCACTAGGGCCCGAGTGGCATGATCTTAGATTTGAGCTTTATATTATTGCTTAGATTGTATCTACAAGTTGTATGCACATGTCACTGTCCGGAACCAAAGGCCCCGAAGTGACAGAAATCGGGACAACCGGAGGGGATGGCGGTGATGTGAGGGACACATGTTTTCACGGAGTGTTAATGCTTT